>NC_133651.1:103936184-104256956 GCF_009905375.1 Apium graveolens | reverse complement strand
AATCGTTGCTCCATAAGGCAAGCCTCGAACTGATGATATGGAACAGGATAAGAAGAGAACTGAAAAGGTACACCTGTAACTGAGTGACAAGTAAGACCTGAATTAGCAGATGGGGGTCCTCTGATAGGTGGCCTCATGCCTGGGTGTGGAATAGCCTGCAGTGGTACGGGGTGCAATACAGGGGGAGGTAAAATAGCCAACACTGGTGGAACAACAGGATGTGGATCTGAAGATGGTCCGCCAACTAAGGGCTCTGAGTGATCAGCTGATACGGGGATGAAAGAGTCGACCATCGCTGCTATCTGAAATTATATCATAATATAAGAATCTCGAACCACAACGGGAATCATACTAATACATGTTATACCGTCGCACTCAACCTCTCGACGTTCTATCTTTCTATTTTCTTACTTCTAATCCTAATCCTCTACCCATTCCCGTCAACCTAGGCTTGTGTCAGTGACTTATAACCTGTAGCTCTGATACCAAACCTGTGGCGCCCTCCAAACCCGGGTCAGAAGGTTGGGGCCCATACACACACACACCTTATTTATAACCTGCTTACAATAATAATAAAGATAATAATAATAACATGCAGTGACCCTAATTACCAATATCACGGACCGCAACAGGTTAAAGTATGCACACAAGCCACACACACACTTATATTACAAACGCCCAAAATCCCAACTATTCAATCTTACAACTGAATATTAAACATAATTACAAACTTTACAAACTTAAACTATCCCAAAAGCTGTCAGCTAGCTTAACTCGATCAACCCGGACCCCTAGCTCTCGCACTGGATTGGGGATCCTCGCTACCAACAGGTTCCTTCTTAACCGGAAAAGAAGATATATAACATCGCACAAATGAGCTAACTAGCTCAGCAAGTCACAGTGACAATAGTGAGAATAAAATGATCAAGTGAAATGATTTGAGATATCAAGTGAACAATAAATAATGATTCAGAATTGGATATTATATTTTCATTTTAAAAACCAAGATTAGGCTGCTGATCAGTCACGCACTAACCCCGAGCAAGGCACACAGCTCTGCTCTAATTATTGGATCCAAGGCACACATTGGCCTAACTTGACCACCAATCTGGTCTGACCATGAATCTGGTCCACAATTTTATAAAATAATCCAATTCTATCACAATAAGAGAATAAATAATATAAAACAATAAACATAATCATAATCAACATGGGGTATTTCAATCATGAGATAGGTTTAAGTCTTCACAAGGAAACAAAATAGCAATTCCAAAGAATGGCTATCAGCTGGTGGAAGAATCGGATAACAAAAGAATCAAAGTTTCAAGGATACAAGGATTTGGTGTAACACCCCCAAATCCGGGGTCGGGGATCCGGGTTGTCACGAGTTCCATTTCCCTTAATAACACCCAATCTTAATAATTACTCAACTACTCTGTACTGTGACCCCACAATAAACACACACACCACACGTTATAGTCTCAGAGATGAACATCCAAAAATAACCACAAGTCATTTTATTCCATAATTATCTGCCCATACACCTTAAAAGGTTTTCTGAATAAATTTACATTTCTTTGCCATTATTACAATTCATAAATATACATAAATCTGGTACATCAAAAGTTGAAAGCCTAGCCTATTGGTAGTTCCTACCTCAGCTACGGCGGCATCAATGCTTCTAGAAAACTGCGGAACGTCTCCTAATCGCTTGCGAATCGGGAGCTTGGTCCTGTTCATCTTATCTATCTGATGTTGTGTGATGAAAGAAGAAAGCAAGGGTGAGCAGCAAGCCCACCAAAATAATATGTATAATGATTAACAATATATGAGCCTACTCATAATACTCATGAAAGTCTTGGTCAAAAGAAATGAACCAAGTTGATATCTTAATGCGATGAAGTCGCAAAATATTCAGTATATATACATATATACTTTTCAAAATATTGGAAGTCCTCTTCCATGCATAATACACACAGAGTTCCAGTGTATAACTGTATAAAAAAATATCGTTGCAAGGTGATCTCATATATCTAACCTTGTCTCAACGTTTTTCTAAAAATCTTTGTCATTCATAAGACAATTATTAACTAGATATAAGTTTAAAAGATGAAGTTACCAAATACTTCACTATACTTATATCATTTATAAAGCTACTTGAACTACCATTGTTCAAAGTATAATGAGCTTTCAACAGTTCATCACATAGATGAGACTACAAGACAAGATTTGAATAGATTAAATCTTTAAAATATTATTAAAGGAAATGAAGTTATGACATACTTCATTAAGTTCTGATATATATATATATATATCCACATATACATCTTCCTTTATACATTTCTTGAAAACCTCTGTCATGTAAAGTATGAACAGAATTGCAATATCCAATAAATTTGGAAAGGAAAAGAATTTTGGCATAAATCAGATATCTTGATGATCAGGCAAAGATACCCATAAGTAACCTTTTCTACTAGTAGATGGACGAATTCTCCACTGGTCATCACCCTGGTCGTAATAGGACCTTATGCTGGACTGCCACTCAGCCACTTATGCATTTGATGGACTCCCACTGAGCCACTTACACTATCATGGACGCCCACTGAGCCCATGTTGCTTATGCCGACACAATAGATGGACTTACTTCCCGAACGTTGGGTAAGTAATCAATTCATTTACCAAAACTGCAACCTTGTTGCGAATATAAAATACACCACAGAGCCGGATCCCTCAGGTTTTGAGCGAGTATTTAAATCCCCTTAAAAAGGAAGATCTTAAATATAAAAATAAGTTTTGGGATCCGCTCTAACTTTTAAAAATCATTTTGAAGACTCGAAAACACTTTAAAGAGTGTTTGGAGTAATACTGATTTATTAAAATAAATCAGTCCCGATATGAAAGGAATATCTGAATATTATTATTTAAATAATATTCCCATAAGAATAATTGAGGTAGAAGTTGGAAAACTTATACTTGAATGAATAGCAAATAATCAAAGATATACTTATACGAAAGTAATATCTTTATTTGAATAATCAAAAATAAGTTTGATTATCGACACCTTATTCTTTAATACAATAAAGAATATTATTAAGTAATAAACGGAGTCATAATACCTCGAATGAATACTATAATTAATATTCATGAAATAAAGGAGTCATACATCCTCAAATGAATATCCAATTAATAATCATTAATAATATAAACTGAGTCATAAGCCCTCGAATGAATATTCAAATAATATTCAATAAATAATATAAAGAAGTCATAAGTCCTCGGATGAATATTCGAAATAATATTCAATAATAAAATAAAGTTAAAGTTATCGAATAAACCTTATTCGATTAATAGTTTGAAAACTATAACCATATATATATAAAAATATATATATTATCCTCGGGAACATCGACTCCCGGTTTAGAAATATGTTTTCACCTTTGGGTCCCTATACTAAGGGTATATGCAAATTACCGCTATCCTCTAGCATAGGTATTATCAACTGAATCAACAGATATATATGGAAGGAATACGAAACAGGCATGCATATATATATACCATAGCAGCATGCTTCAATATATTGCAACATTTACTAATTAACCAACATGCATCTATCGCAAGATAATGCAAATACATATATACATCACAACAACAGTATAATGGGTAGAAAACTTGCCTGAGCGACTGGGGGTTACGAATGGCTCGGGACGAGTCTGGAAACCTATAAGCAACAAGTAAGTTGGAATTAAACCAAAGTCACTTGTAAATCTATACTCTAGCCAACTCAGACTCTAACGCTCGTTTTGCGCTTACTGATTCTCTTAAGTCACTCGAGTACCCTCGGCTCCACCATTTTTAATAATTTAACCTTTATGAGTTTTAAGGCGATTCCTTCGCGAGTGTCTTACCAACTGCCTAACACACTTACCATAAATGTTTCATACATTAATTAACCCTTTTTGGTCTTTAACCTATGTTTCAAAGTAAGGCGAGGGGAAAAGTTTCGTTCGCAAAACGCCGTTACTTGAAACGGTCGTTTCTCCTAAACCGTGCATCGGAATCGAACGAACTACATATCAAAACGAAGCTCGTAACACGAGCTATCTAGAAATGGCAATGGTCATAATCTAGCAGGGGGTTCTCGGGTCCTAATGTTATGCACAAAAACAGTCTAAAGAAAATCGGACGTTACGACGGCTATACTTACGCGATTTCCCAATTTAAAACCATTCAAAACCAACCCAATTCAACCTCAAATCCAACATACAACCAACATCCATCCTTATCACATCATAACAACCCCAACCAATTCAATTTTAACATTCATACTTATGCCTAAGCTTGAATTTAACTATACTACATTCTTTTAACCAAAACAAAAAGATTTACCATTCCATTTCAATACCATTTCAATCCCAAATTCTAAATCACAAACATTAAGCTACAATATCACCCTACTAATCAAAATCATCTTATAATACATAGGAATCTAGGGTTTGGAGATGATATACCTTCCTTGAAGTGGTGGGAGGAGCTAGGAAGCCTTAAGAAGCTTTGAGAAGTCTTAGGAATGCTTGGATCTTCAAGGAAAACAAGAAAAATTTCAAGTTAAAAACTTGAAAACACTATTCATTGTCTTCTTCTTTGATTAAATGAAGAAGATTGAGAAGGAATTGATGGCTTAAACTCATGATATAGCCCTAACTAAGCATAAAGATGATTAGGGAATTAACTCACCAATTTAGGAAGCTTGGATCTTGAGTTTTGAATTTCTTGCCCTTTAAAATGATAAAAAGCCGAGAGCAAAAGATGAACAATGCCTTGGTTTCTTTTTGATTTTGATGAAGAATGAATTTGCTTGGCTTGGTTGATTTGTTTTTGTGTTTGATTTAGTTAATTACCTTGTTGCCCTTGATTTTGTGTGGTTAAAAAGCCACCACATCTCCTTCCTTCCCATGTCATGCCCATGTCATGTGGTGATGTCATCCTTCCCTCCTTGTCCTCTTCTCATTGGTTGGGTGACATCACTCTCTCTAATCCCTTTGATTAACTTCCTAATTGTTTGCCTAATGACCGCTGATCTGTTATACGGTTCGCTTAACTTTCGTTTTCGTTTATCGTTTGAAGGATCATACCCGGGATCTTATTACTTAGGTTCCCTTAACCTTTCTCAATATATTATATTCCTTTTTATGATCCTCTATTATAATCCTTTAATTTAAATCCTTTAATTTAAATCCTTTTTACCCTGTTACCTTATACTCAATTCTTTCCGCATCTAGGGTATTTCCGGGAAAAACCAAAGTGTTCGGAATTGGATTATGACGATCTTTACATATACTCATATACCGTATAGAGTACTAATAAAATCTCAGAATATCCATAACAGAACCCCTACATAGTGTGGCATGAAAAGTTTTCTCATTCAGCTAAAACACTATTCACAAGGGTTACAAAAAGTTGAAAATTTTGGGGGTTATTACATTTGGCCTTTCAATGTATAAGGTATAATGGTTTGAGAATATAAGCAAATCTTGGTTCAGTGCTCAGTATTTAGTTTGTATGTATTTGTGGAGTAGTATCGTATATCTGTGGTTCGTATTTAGGTATTCCGTAATCAATGGTTCAGAAAGAATAAGGTTTATGGTTCAAAGATTAATAACTGGAATCAAGGTTTAGGGTTCAGTGCTTCAAAGCACTTGCAATATAAAATAGAACTATCAACTATTCACAATATATCTCGAAAAAGTTTAGAACACTTGCCTGATATTAGCTTGATATACTTCACTAACTTTCAATCACAATATCCTATTCCTCGACTACTTGCTTCCCTTTCCTACGCCTTGCCTCTTCTGCTCACATATCATAAGTATCTATCAATACTCAACTCATACGATTCTATTCGGTATACACTTCTCTCTACCCTTCGTTTTACCCAAATCAGATTAACGGATTGAAAGTTATGCTAAAAACAAGTAAACACTAATCACATAGACCGACAGTCAAACAAACAAGTCACAAATAACACATAGCACGTTAAACAATCAATGAAACTTCAATTATAAGGAAGTCTCGGGTCGTAAAAAGTCTTTCGGGTATTTAATATGATTTTTAAAACATTTTTCGGAATTTAAACGGGTCGTTCAACCATTTTTGAAACAATAAACAGGGTTCGGTTGGCCAAATCTGGCTTCAAAATAATTGTATAATAATTATTGAGCCTTGAAAATAATTTAAAATAATATTTTAAAGCTCGAAACTATTTTTCAGAATTTTTAAATCAAAAATAAATAATTAAATCTATTTAAATAATTAATTAAAATCAATTAATAATTAATTAAATCAATTAATTTTCGAATTAATTGACCAATTAACTGATTAATTATTAACTAAAATTAATTAACTAATTAATTCAGATTTATTTTAGAATGAAAAATAATTTTTAGAATTTTTAATAATTGAAAACGAATTTTTTATAATTAAAATAAATAGGAAATATGATTTTTAAATAATTTATAAAC
This sequence comes from Apium graveolens, assembly GCF_009905375.1. NCBI lineage: Eukaryota > Viridiplantae > Streptophyta > Magnoliopsida > Apiales > Apiaceae > Apium > Apium graveolens. The sequence continues at coordinate 104,250,438 of NC_133651.1, read as the reverse complement.
AGGAATCCTATTTTTGCAAATTTTACGAACTACAGGGACTAAACTGTTTCTCTTTCAAAACTATAGGGAACACGATGCAATCAACAAATTATCTAATAACCCCTATTAGAGAAACCCCTAAATTCCAATTAAGAACATTCATACGGGCTATAAACCCTATTTTAAAATTTAAAAAATTAAACTCAATTTTGAACATGTTATTGAATTCCAAATCAATCATATAATATATAAAAATCATCAGGAAGAAACGTTCTACAACATGCAATCATCAAATCATCCAAACAATCATCCAAACAAAAATTCATAATTTTAATCAAAATAATTCGAAAATAAATAAAAATATAGAAATTAAACCTTGATTTCTGCAGTAAAACGAGTTCTGGAATCTGAAAGTACACTCCAAATCCTTCGTTTTGGTTACTTCAACTTTCCCAACCGATTTCAATAACACCTTGAAACTATACTTTGATTCTCATAAGGTTTTATGAAATTAGGGTTTTTCTCGGGATAATTCTATAATTATTGTTTGCAAATGATTTTCGGTACGTAATAAAATACGGTAAAGGCTATTTATATTTACGGAAAATTAGTATCCCGTTGGATCATTCCAGATATAAAATAGTACGTTTATTTATAAAAACAGATCCAAACGGTATCGGTTTTCGAGATAATTATCCAAATCTGTACAATTTGTATTGTGGTCTTGGTCTCAGCGCCTGGTTACACGTATTACGAGGTGATAATTTTAATAGTTTAATAAAAAGATCCCGTTTATCGAAAATACGAGTTTTATTGATTTACCGAAACGAATTTTGTATCGAAAATATTGTGCCGGGATCCGCACAGGACAAACCGTACGCCGGATCGAAAAAGTCGAAACATGGAAAATGCTCGGAATATTGCAATTAGGTTAGGAAGGAGTTTTTGGAAGAGTTTCGGGTTATAAAAATGTAAAAACGGGTGAAGTCGGCTGGTTCCCGATTATATAAAATAGTTTATAAATACTCGGAAAAAGAATTTATAAAATCCATAAATTTCCTATAAAATCATAAATCATCATAAAAATAAATAGGAAGATATGACAATTATCTATATTTTATTTTGGACATATAAAAATTAAAATACTCAATTTATATTATTTTTAAACATCCAACACATATACCACTTAACAAATAATTCACAGAATCAATATTGAATATGCATAATATTTATTTATTGGCAAAAATAATTACACGATATATCCCAGATATTACAACCATCTAATCGCAGAAATTCATTATCAGAGAATATCAAATGAAATTTCCAACTCAAATGAATCGAATAAGAAGAAATAGTGAAGAAAATGTAGGTATGACTGAGACCAACCATACAAGTACATAAGATGTCCAGTCTTAGTACTGAATAGCTCACAATACATACTTCGGTGGCATCCCACTAGACCCTTTTGTCACACAAACAATGGTTAACTCATATGCATTGTTTGCCCCAATCAACCGATAGAATCTCCGAGAAAAGAAACAATGTTTAAATAGAAAATTCATAAATAAGGAGGGAGAAATCTGATTTATAATGGGATCAATAGAATCCTAAGTTTCTTACTTCGAATTCGACTTCCTTGCAGATAAATAAGCAACTTATCGGGAAATAGACATTCATTCTGGGAAATAAAATATGTCTCAAGAAATGCGTATAAGATTTAAGATATAACAACAGTATTGATCCCCGTACTTCACGAAACTTAGCTGTCATAGCAGCCACCAACTATTACCATATTGTCCGAACTCACCGAGGTCACACACTCGGTCCATCAACATTCATTGACGTTGAAAATGCTATATATGGGGATAATATGGGTGTCTCTATAGCTGACACACCAAGGATCCACGTAAAAGCTGAATTCTCGCGTTCAGACTCGTTTTTCTCGAGAGGAAAACTAAAATTCTCTATCGAAGCTTACCAATAATACATATACGAAGGAAACGTACTCTAGGCTAGGGCAGTTCCATCGAATCCTCAATAAACGTCAGGGTTATGCCTCCGAACCCTTGACTAAACTCATTGACTCGCTCCTCTGATTGAGTTGCTGACTCACATTTATATATAAATCTTCCTACACTCTTCTGACTATACTCCTAACCTAAATCAGGGACTCAAACCTGTAGCTCTGATACCAACTGTGACGACCTCAACCCCGGAGTCAGGAGTTGAGGTCACCAACAACAAAAATAATAATAAATATAATATAATCCAAATCATTAATTATATGAAACCGCGACCCCTTTACCAAGATCTTTTCCAGGTTTAAGTATGATTTAGGTTACAATTGTTACAAACCGACTTCAACAAACCGTACTGACGCAACTAACTTAATACAGCAACTCAATAGACCATCTTCGGTCCAACAAAACTACCTCAGAGGAGCCTGACACGGAAGAAACTGGAACTCTGCCTGACTACACGGAAAGGTCTTCTAAACATCTGCAATACATGTATAAAATATTCTACAAGGGTGACCAATCAATTGCTCAGTAGTACCACTATATGAATAACAAGTAAAGCAATTTATCACAAAATAGTGATAGGAACAGAAATTTATAGCTCATTTGCAAAACATGGTAAACATTCATAAACTGGATATTCAAAACTAGCATGCTCTGAAAAATAACAATATCAGTCGTGTGTTGTGTATAAATACCAGAGTTAAATCTTAGCATGCTATTTCATTTTCAAATCATCTGCCTCAAATAAGTTGATTTGTTGAATAATTTCAAAACTGAATCAATCAAATCTATTGGACGTTCAACGGGTGAAGATAGCTGATCAGTCTACCCTCACCAAACAGCGACTAACGGTCGTCCAGAAAAGAAAGAATGTGTTCCAGAACTTGGGAAAAGACTAGCTAGGACTTTCCCCCAATGCTGGACTAATCGGTTAAACAGAGCGTCCAACCAAATTAGCCATTTACGCCTACTCAATTCCAATAGATCAACTGAATTTCCTTTTTGCCTCTTTCCAAAGTTCCATGACATAGGTGGATCAAAACATTCCACGACATAGGTGGATCAAAACATTCCACGACATAGGGGGATCAAAACTTTCTCTTTATCCAGTTTCCAAAATCACTATCACATATCTCTTTTTAAAATCATTATGTCACATCACACTATTCAAAACTTCTTTCCATTTAAATCACGTTTAGAGATAGGTGCTTTCAGAAGTTACTTTTCCCCAAAACATATTTTTAACAGCATTTACAAATACATGGGATACATAACTTAAAAACGTTTATGTTCCATTACAAGAACAAAACCACAGTTATTCATATATACTGAACCATAAAAGAATGGTCAGGGGTACTTGCCTTGCAGAGCTTTACAACTATTACTGATCGACTCTGAGCTGACTCGGACGCTCGGGCTTTATCGTCTAATCACTAGATCACCTTGGATTCGACTTCAACACTCGGGTTCTTCAGTTAAAACCCTACTGAGCTCGTCGACTGTCCACTAGGTTATCCTTAGTCCAACGTCAACTTCAGTTTCCCGACTAGAACCTACAGGGTCAAAATACCTCTATCTTAGACGTCTAGGTATGCTTGACATATCCTCGCTTGACACTTTACCCAGACGATAACAATTCCCGACTCGTAATTATATATATATATATATATATATAATAATACATGCAACAATTAGGATTCACGCATTCAAGATTTGGTTCTATACTCAAAACTTGGTTCGACGATCATTTTCAGAAAATACATATGACCATCATTCGAAAATAGAGTTGTCATATACCTTGCAAAGTATTCTATCACAACACACCAATAGGTCCTACAAAATACTTGTTTATAATTATATGCGAGTATGTATATATCGACTAGTAATCCCGATAATCACAGGATATGTTCCCGTACTTTCGAATTTTAATTTCCGAAAATTTAGGCAGCACTTCTTCTGTTTATCGGCCTACCCGTCGAACAATTCGACGTCAAATCATAATCACAACCAATCAATCACACAATCCATTACAACCCGACTACATAATTCACAATTCCAATTTTAACCTTAACGATTATATCCGATTATTTACATTTCAAAAATAATTGTACGAATTAAATATTGAATACTGTTTTATAATTATAGGACTCAGAATCGTGTCATCACAGTCCACCGTCCGCTCATCGCAATTCATCGCGGACGGCAGTAAAATTGGCGGGTACCCAATTAATTTCGGGTTCCCAACGCAAATCCTACCGATTAATAAAATTCCGCACGAAACTCATTTATACCTCACGAATATTAATCTGATACAGTCTGCAAAATAAATAATATGAATTCAGACTTAACCAAAATAAAATAATAACAGCAGCCATCGTACAACACAATCATCAAAATGGAACAGGGAGACAACGCACACGCGCCACCCCAACAACAGGGTCGCCTCGCCGGAAATTAGTCTGGCGGCAACCAAATAGAACAAAACAGACATCAGATACCATCACACACCAGCACATATATACGCATATACATATATACGATTCAAGCAACAGGAGCCATAATCGGAAGACTGGCAATTACCAGAACCAAATTAAGCAGCCGGAGGAGAAACATATATATGAACCCGCGAATAGAGAAAGAGAAAGAAAGATTAAAAAGAAAAAAGACAAGAAGAACAGTGAGATGGACACGCGAGTGAACAGGGGGTGGGATTTGTTTATTTTTTTTCTTTGTTGAATAACACAGAAGGTAGTAACACGTGGCAACTTAAATTCTAAGAATCTGACACGTGGCTTTTGAGATAATTACAAGGGTTTTAAATCCTGGTTTGCTCCGACGTTCGAAATTATCGAACCGAGGTGCACATAAAATAATCTCCAAAATTTACAAAAATAGTCTTAAAATATCATAAATATCCCGAAGTTTATAAAAATATAAATTTCGTAATTTTAAAATAAATTCTGAAACATAATTTATCCCCGCTTTTATCAATTTAACGAATCAACGCGTGTGTGAAATTAATCCCAAAAATTCCCAAAATAATTTTAAAATTTTTGGAATATTTCAAACTTAAATAAATATGAGTTTCATAATTTTTGAAGAATTCTGGAATTGAATACGGATTTTACAAATAAATGCAATCAGAAATCATACAGAGCTAAATAATTGATGAAATATGGATTTCTAAATTTTATAAAATCCAAAAAATAATTATTGTAATTATGAAACCATAAAAACAATTTTTAGAGACATTCCAAATATTTATGCAAATAAATTTGTATTAAATCCACTTTTAAAAGTGAAAACAATTCAGTACAACTCAATATTTAATTACACGAGCAACCCAGTACACCATAAATCACACATAGATAATAATAGAACAATACATAGCGGTCAAAACCAATGCACATATTTTATTTGATTATCATTCAACAATTACACATTTAAAAAGTACAAAGATATACGTGTCGTTATATTTAGTGATGACAGTGATGATGAAAGTGATCAACAAACAGTGAATAAGGATAATGTAGAAAAATCTACAACTAATGAAGCACATAACTTAACATTTGTCGAGTTACAAAATGCTTCATCCGTCGGGAGACAATCAGCTTCATCCGTCGGGACACAAAATGCATCATCTGTCGGAACATTAAGAGAAGATGAAAGTCAGAATAGATCACCTACAGAAAGTTCGCCTTTCTCAAATCAAAGATTCACAAACATATGGGGAGTTTCTCATAATCAAAACTCAGTCACACATCAAGAAAATAATGAGGCCTCTTCATCTAGAGCTAATCTACCTCAACAAAGGAAATGGACTAAAGATCACCCTTTTAAGTCATCATTGGTGATGCATCTTCTAGAGTCCAAACAAGGAGAGCAACTCAAGAAGAATGTTATATAGCAGCTTCCTATCTAAGGAAGAACCAAAGAAGGTAGAATAAGCTTTGTTGGATCCTGATTGGATTTTAGCTATGCAGGATGAGCTAAACCAATTTGAAAGGAGTAAGGTATGGAAGCTGGTACCCAAAACCTAAAGGAAAGAATCCAATTGACACCAAGTGGGTATTCAGAAACAAGATGGATGAAAATGGCATAGCGGTCAGGAACAAAGCTAGATTGGTTGCTAAGGGCTACTGCCAATAAGAAGGAATTGATTTTGATGAAATGTTTGCTCCTGTTGCAAGACTTGAAGCCATCAGAATTTTCTTAGCCTATGCAGCTCATGCCAATTTCAAGGTCTATCAAATGGATGTCAAAAGTGTCTTTCTAAATGAAGATTTGGAAGAGGAAGTCTATGTCAATCAACCTCCTGGTTTTGAAGATCCAAATTTTCCAGGATATGTCTACTATCTTTTGAAAGTACTTTATGGACTAAAGCAAGCTCCTAAAGCCTGGTATGACACTCTATCAAAGTTTTTTTTAAAAAATCACTTCACAAGAGGTACTGTTGATAAAACTTTATTCTTTAGAAATGTTAATGGCTCTAGTATACATGTTCAAATTTATGTAGATGATATTATATTTAGCTCTACAGATGAAAAACTTTGTAAAAAGATTACCAAATTGATGCAAAGTAAGTATGAAATGAGCATGATGGGAGAACTAACTTACTTTCTTGGTTTACAAGTTAAGCAAGTTAGTGATGGAATATTCATTAGTCAATCTAAATATATTCATGATCTTTTAAAGAAGTTTGATCTAATGGATTGCACATCTACAAAAATTCCCATGGCCACTGTAACTAAGCTTGAATTAAACACTACTGAAAAGTCTGTGGATATTTCAAGCTACAGGGGCATGGTTGGCTCACTTCTGTACTTAACAGCTAGTAGGCCAGATATAATGTTTGCTACTTGTCTTTGTACTAGATTTCAGGCTGATCCTAGAGAATCTCACTTAGTAGCTATTAAGAAAATTCTCAGATATCTCAAGGGAACACCAAAACTTGGCATTTGCTACCCTAGAGATTCTGGTTTTGATCTAACTGGTTATTCAGATGCAGATTATGCAGGTTGTAAAATAGACAAAAAAAAGTACCACAGGAACCTGTCAATTTCTAGGGAACAAGCTTGTGTCCTGGTTCAGTAAAAAGCAAAATTCAGTTTCTACTTCTATAGCTAAAGCTGAATATATTGTTGCTGGTAGTTGTTGTGCACAGGTTTTGTGAATGAAAAACCAATTGTTGGACTATGGTCTACAAGTGGATAAAATTCCCATTTCTTATGAAAACACTAGTGCAATTGCCATCACTGAAAATCCAGTACAATATTCAAGAACAAAGCACATAGACATCAAGTACCACTTCATTAGGGAACATGTGATGAATGGTACTGTGGAACTTCATTCTGTTCCAAGTGAAAACCAGCTTACAGATATCTTTACCAAGCCACTTGATGAATCCACCTTTTCAAGGTTGGTAAGTGAGTTAGGTATGCTTGATTATTCTTGAATTATTTTAGATATTTTTGCAAGTTAAAATGCAGCCAGAAACTTAATTGATTTTTATGATTTGGATGAAATTTTGGCCAAGTCAAAATTTATATCCCGACGGATGTTCATTATCCATCGAGTTTGATCATCCGTCGGAATATTATTTAATAAAAATCAATTACTTTTCTGGATTATTTTATAACCCGACGGATAATTGATTTATCCTCATCCGTCGAGTTGTCTCAATCTTAGCCGTTAAAACTCTGAATGTTATCCATCGAGTATACTTACAGTTTATAAGTATAACACGACGGATAAGTGACATGATTTTTTATAGTTTATTTATTTTTAAACGGCTATTTTGAGCTATTTTGATTGGTCACTTTAATTCACTTTATTATTTTTTTGACAGTTTATTTCTGAGATAGTATAGAAGCAAAATTCATTTTTATTCTATTCTTTTATCATTCTCAATTCAATTGCTCTAACTTCCGTTCTTCTCTAAAGCAAATATTCTCTCTGCAAATTTCTCATTCTCTAACAATGGCACCAGTAGTCAAAATCATGTCTCAATCTGGATATATTTATGAAAAGAACAACTTTGTAGCTCTTGTGAATTAGGAGATTCCACAATCTGGAGACTTTCACAAGATGATGGACTTTTTGAAGAGCTGTAAACTCAGTTATGCTATGCTGGAATCACCCACAATCTATTGTGAAGTTGTGGAGGAGATATGGACAACTGTCGTGTACAACTCATCTGACAAAACCATAACTTTTACAATTAAAGGTAAGCAGTTTTGCATCAATAGTGACATTGTCAAAGCATTCTTTAGAATTCCAGATAACACTGCTACTGTTCCACACATAGATACTGATGTAGTTAACATGCTAAATTCTATGGGCTATGCACTTTTGACTTCTAAGTTAAGTGAAATTAGGAGGCTAGGTCTTAGAAAGGAATGGAGTTATCTGTGTGATATGGTAACTAAAGTATTTTCTGGTAAAATTAGCAATTTTGATTCTGTTAACATCTTCATGCTTAACATGCTTTATTTGCTAGTTATTGATAAGTACTTTAATTTCAGTGACTTGATCATGTTTGAGTTAGGTTATAAGTTAGGAGATCTTAATAAGAGAGGTAAAAGTGTCTATTATGCTAGATTCTTTATGATGCTTGCTAACCATCTTATTGAGAATATTGTTGTTGAGAACCTAACCAACAAGCTAAATTGTTGGGTTCAAGAAAGGAGAGTTATTGATGATCTCAATAGGGCAAGTCACCACAAAGAGGTGCCCCTCCATTACTTTCCAATCATCAAGGTGAAGGGTTTTTAGCACATAAATGCAACGAAAACGTAAATTTAAATCTTAAAAAAAACCAAAAACCTCCGCAGGATCCATGCGAAAAATAAAATTTAATTCGTAGTTCAGTATGTTTACCTTAAGAAGCTTTACGTTAATGGAAAGATGGAGGTCTTTAGTAGCGATCCAAGAACGATGAACGAAAATCCCTGGCAGCTGCTCCTCAAGTGTGAAGCACTCCATCGGTATCTACCAAAAGTACAATGTGATGGAGGAGGAAGAGGTTGAGAGAATTAGTTGCCTCCCTTTTGTTCTACTTTTGAATTAGGGTTAATTATTTGGGTTGAGGCAAATAGAGTTTATAATAGTATATTTATAGGCAAAATTTTCAGCTGAAAATTTTCCATAAAATATTATTATTATTAACCCTTTAATTGATTATTCTTATTAAGCAATTAACTAATAATTAAAACACCTTTTAATCATTAATCCCTTTTCTAAACACTTTAGAAAAATAATTCTCTCACTTGATTTAATTTCCAAAATTAAATTCTTAATTAATAATATTAAGAATTAATTAAATCTCATTTAATCAATTATTAAATCTGCTAATTAATTATTTATTTCACAAATAAATAATTACCAGCCGTTATTACTTAATTCTTCCACCATTAAATCATTCTCTTTAATGGTGTGACCCTGTAGGTTCAATATTAAGCCGGTAGTAGAAATAAATAATAATAAAACTATTTTATCATTATTTATATAAATTCTCTAATTCATTAAATATGATTAATTAATAAATTAATCATATTTATTCTACATCGTGAGGGATACTTCTCAGCATATCGCGATTATCCGGATAATACGAATTCACTGCTTAGAATACCAAGAACCTATTCAGTGAGTAGTTACCGTACAATCAATTCCTTCTACCCTGCAATGTCACAATTAAATACAAGGCATGGAACTTGTGTCAAGCCTATCTTATTTAATCATTTGCTTTCCCATTTACTATGCTTAGGTCTATTTAATGTAAATTAGAAACTCCTTTCTAATTTCATTCACTCTGGCCAGAGATTCCTGAACTAGCATAAGTGGATCAACATTGAACATTCTGTAATAACCCCAATTTTTGGAAATTTTTGAAACCCTTATGAATAGTGTTTTTGCTGAATGAGAAAAATTTTCATGCCACGCTATGTAGGGGTTCTGTTATGGATATTCTGGGATATTATTAGTACTCTATGTAGTATATAAGTGTATGTAAAGATCGTCAGAATCCAATTCCGAACACTTTGGTTTTTCCCGGAAATCCACTAGATACGGAAAGAATTGAGAAAAAGGTAACAGGATAAAAAGGATTTAAAATTAAAGGATTATAAGAGAGGATCATAGAAGGAATACAATATATTGAGAAAGGTTAAGGAAACCTAAGTAATAAGATCCCGGGTATGATCCCTCAAACGATAAACGAGAACGAAAGTTAAGCGAACCGTATAACAGATCAGCGGTCATTAGGCAAACAATTAAAAGCTAATCAAAGGGATTAGTGGGGATGATGTCATCCAACCAATAGAAAGAGGACAAAGGAGGGGTGATGACATCACAAAGTGATGTAGGCATGACATGGGAAGGAAGGAGGTGTGGTTGAATGAGAACCACACAAATTCAAGGGTAACAAGGTAATTGACTAAATCAAACAACAAAAACCAACCAACCAAAAGCAAAACAAGGCAAAACACAAAAATCTCTCTTCTTCTTCTTCATGCTCTCGGCCCATTCCTTAAAAAATGAAGATCCAAGCTCCACCACTTACTATTTAGCAAGGTAATTATCTAAGCTTCCCCATGGATAGTTACATACTTCCTATAAGTTTAAGCTTCTAATTCCAAGCCAATCTTTTTCTATAAATCATGGAAGAAGATGGTGAATAGTGTTTTTCAAGAAATAAAATTTGTGTTCTTGAAGTTTTGTTTAGATTAAGCTTGGATAAGGACTTTAAGGGTGATTCCAAGCCATTCTCTTGATTCTCCACTCTCCAAGGAAGGTATAACTTCTCAAACCCTTAGTATTAAGTTTTGTTGGTTTGGATTTCATAATGTTAGATGATGGGTTAGTGTAATGAGTGTGTACTCATAATAGAGCTTTGTTTAGTAAGTGGTTTTGTTGATTTTGGAGTTAGGAGTGATGCTTGTTAGATTTGAAGTTCTTGGTCACTTTTTTTGACTTGGTTTAGATGAATAAATTGGTAATATTGAGTTGATTGGGGGCTGTTGTAATGTAGTTTAGATGGAGGTTTGATTGGGTTGTGAATTGGAGTTGAAATTGTGGTTGTTTGAATTGGTTTAAATTTGGGAAATCGCGTAAACATAGCCGTCGTAACGTCCGATTTTCTGTAGACTGTTTTTGTGCATAACATTAGGACCCGAGAACCCCCTGCTAGATTATGACCATTGCCATGTCTAGATAGCTCATGTTACGAGCTTCATTTTGATATGTAGTTCGTTCGATTCCGATGCACGGTTTAGGAGAAACGACCGTTTCAAGTAACGGCGTTTCGCGAATGAAACTTTTCCCCTCGCCTTACTTTGAAACATAGGTTAAAGACTGAAAAGGGTTAATTAATGTATGAAACATTTATGGTAAGTGTGTTAGGCAGTTGGTAAGACACTCGTGAAGGAATCGCTTTAAAACTCGTAAAGGTTAAATTATTAAAAATGGTGGAGCCGAGGGTACCCGAGTGACTTAAGCGAATCAGTGAGCGCAAAACAAGCGTTAGAGTCTAAGTTAGTTAAAGTATAGATTTACAAGTGATTTTGGTTTAATTCCAACTTACTTGTTGTTTATAGGTTACCAGACTCGTCCCGAGCCTTTTATCACCCCAAGTCGCTCAGGCAAGTTTTCTACCCGTTATACTATTGTTGTGATGTATATGTGTATATGCATTATCTTGCGATAGATGCATGTTGGTTAATTAGCAAATGTTGCGATATTTTAAAGCATGCTGATATAGTATATATATGCATGCCTGTTTCGTATTCTTGCCATATATATCTGTTGGTTCTGTTGATAATACCTATGCTAGAGAATAGCGGTAACTTGCATATACCCTTAGTATAGGGACCCAAAGGTGAAAATATTTTCTAAAACCGGGAGTCGAGGATCCCGAGTAGATTTTATATATATATATATATATATATATATATTTATATTTATATATATATATATATGGTTATAGTTTTCAAAACTATTAATCGAATAAGGTTTATTCGATAACTTTATTTTATTAATGAATATTATCTTGAATATTCATTCGAGGGCTTATGACTCCTTTTATTTTATTAATTGAATATTATTTGAATATTCATTTGAGGATGTATGACTCCTTTATTTTATTTAATGAATATTATTTATAATATTCATTCGAGGTATTATGACTCCGCTTATTACTGAAATATATTCTTTATTTTATTAAAGAATAAGGTGTTAATAATCAAACTTATTTTCGATTATTCAAATAAAGATAATACTTTCATATAAGTGTATCTTTGGTTATTTAATACTCGTTTCAAGTATAAGTTTTAAAACTTCTACTTCAATTATTTTTATAAAGATTATTCTTTATGGGAATATTATTTAAATAATAATATTCAGATATTTTCTAATATATCGGGACTGATTTATTTCATTAAATCAGCTTTACTCCAAACATTCTTAAAAATGTTTTCGAGTCTTCAAAATGATTTTAAAAGTTAGAGCGGATCCCAAAACTCGTTTTCCGATTTAAGATCTTCCTTTCGAAGGAGACTTGAATATTCGCTCAAAAATCTTGGGGATCCGGCTCTGTGGTGTATTTTATATTCGCAACATGGTTGCTGTTTTGAGAAAACAATTTGATTACTTGCCCAATGTTCGGGAAGTAAGTCCATCTGATTGAGTCGGCATAAGCGACAGGCCGGGGTACGGTCTATAAAGTGTAAGTGGCTGGGTGGCAGTCCATCAACGCGTGAGTGGCCGGGTAACGGTCTAGCGCGAGGTCCTAATGCGGCCAGGGTGATGACCGGTGAGGAATTCATCCATCTACAGTAGAAAAGATTACTTATTGGTATCTTTGCCTGATCAGCAAGATATCTGGTTTATGCCAAAATTCTTTTCCTTCCAAATTCATTGGATATTGCAACTCTGTTCATACTTTACATGACAGAGGTTTTCAGGAAATGTATGGGAGATATATATGAATATATTTATATATCGGGTCTTAATGAAGTATCTCGTAACTTCATTATTTATAATGATATTCAAAGATTGAATCTATTCAAATCTTGTCTTGTAGTCTCATCTATGTGATGAACCTTTGAAACTGATTATAACTTGAACGGGGGTAGTTCAAGTAGTATTTGGGAAAGATATAAGTATTTTGGGGTATCTTGTAACTTCATCTTTTAAACTTATATCTAGTTAATGATTATCTTATGCATGACAAAGATTTTCAGAAAAACGTTGAGACAAGGTTAGATATATGAGATCACCTTGCAACGATATTTTTATACAGTTATACACAGGAACTCTGTGTATATTATGCATGGAAGAGGACTTCCCATATTTTGAAAAGTATATATGTATATATATATATACTGAATATTTTGCGACTTCATCGCATTAAGATATCAACTTGGTTCATTTCTTTTGACCAAGACTTTCATGAGTTCTATGAAAAGGCTCATATATTGTTAATCATTATACATATTATTTTGGTGGGCTTGCTGCTCACCCTTGCTTTCTTCTTTCATCACACAACATCAGATAGATAAGATGAACCGGACCAAGCTCCCGATTCGCAAGAGGTTAGGAGACGTTCCGCAGTTTTCTAGAAGCACTGATGCCGCCGTAGCTGAGGTAGGAACTACCAATAGGCTAGGCTTTTAACTTCTGATGTACCAGATTTATGTATATTTATGAATTGTAATAATGGCAAAGAGATGTAAATTTATTCAGAAAACCTTTTAAGGTGTATTGGCAGATAATTGTGGAATAAAATGACTTGTGGTTATTTTTGGATGTTCATCTCTGAGACTATAACGTGTGGTGTGTGTGTTTATTGTGGGGTCACAGTACAGAGTAGTTGAGTAATTGTTAAGATTGGGTATTATTAAGGGAAATGGAACTCGTGACAACCCAGATCCCCGACCCCGGATTTGGGGGTGTTACAGAAATGGTATCAGAGCCAAGCGTTATAAACCTCAGAGATGATGTGACGTTAAGATAATAAGTTCACTAAGATAATAAGAACTCTTGCCAAGTTCCTAGTCGGGCTACCTAACGTAGTACTGACAGTTAAAACCCTTATGGGAACCCTTATAAATATCGTGATAGTAGCGTAGTTCGTTATCGTATATGATAGCGGGATTCCGAACCCTGAGGTTGAGGAGCAACAATGCGATGATGTTTATTACTTATTAGAGATCAGATTATGGATCCGATAGAGCGTCCTAACGTGGGATCGGATGATGTTCATGTTGAGGATGTTGTCCATGTTGAGGATGTTGTCCTAGAAGGGATAGTTGCTGAGGAGGATCCCATGGAGGATCCTGACAAGAATGAATAAAGGACCACTGATGAATTGATAACCATGGTTTGGTCGACTACCAGAGGTAGGATTGGCCGGTCACTATCGGAGGTTCGTTCAAGTTGTAAAGATAGTAGCCCCTTTAACGCGGCTTACTCGTAAGACTGAGAAGTTCGAATGGACAGAGAAATGCGAGAACAGCTTTCAAGAACTGAAGCAGAGGTTGGTGATGGCCCCTATGTTGGCGTTGCCGGATGGAAAAGGAGATTTTGTGAAGTGTAGTGACGCTTCGCACAAGGGCTTAGGGTGCGTGCTTATGCAGCACGGAAAGGTAATCGCGTACATGTCAAGACAATTAAGGTAATATGAAATTCGATATCCCCGCTCATGAGCTTAGGCTCGTGGCAATAGTTTACCCTAAAGATTGGAGGCACTACTTGTATGGAGAGAAGTGCGAGAATTACCAAAGCCATAAGTGCTCTAGTACATTTTCACGTAGAAAGAGCTCAACATATGCCAGAGGAGGCAGTTAGAGCTAATCAAGAATAATGATTGGGAGATTCTTTATCATTCGGGGGAAAGCCAATATGGTGGCTGATGCCCTTAGTAAAAAGGAGAGACTCAAGATGATAATGTCTTTTGGAGAATTTATAAGAGATTTTGAGAAAATGGAAATAGAAGTGAAGGTAACCGGAGCCGGTACCGAAAAGCTGTTTGAGATTGCAATACAGCCCGAATTATTGGAAAAGATCATATTGTGCCAGAAAAAGTTATGAATGAAGGCAGAGAGCCAACAATTAGATAAAAGATTAATATCGAGAAAGATGATAAGGGAATAATGAGGTATTCCTATAGAATTTGGGTTCCGAAAGTTCAAGAGCGTAAGGATGAGAACTTAGATGAGAGCCATAGTTTGAGGAATAAGATTTAGAGCAAACCCTGAACGTGATAGTCAGGGAGGTCGCCATCAAGATAGAAGGAACCCATGACATAATGGAGTGGAAAATGAGGATTTTAAATTAAAAGATGACCCCAATTATGGGGAGTAGGATGAAACATTTCATACTAAGGAAACAGAAAGTCGAGTAAGGAAAGGAGACCCGAGACGGTACTCCTATACGGCAATTCATGGACCTGTCTAAAAAGAACTTAGACTATTATCCCCAACCACCACCCTGAGGAGACAGTGCGGTGAGAAATTCTTTCAGGACCTTTAAGTCGCTAAGCTCTCTGAGTTCTAAGGAACAAGCTGACCCAGTCGAGGCAAGAGCCTGGCTAAAGGAAATAGAAGAATCATTTGAGATTCTAAATGATTGACGAACCACAAAGGACTGTTTTTGTCACTTACCTTCCTAAGAGAGAGGCCACCCGCCGGTGAAAGGCCAAGGAAGGCACGGAGCAAGAGATTATAATAAACTGATTAAAGTTCAGTCAATTGTTTTCAGGAAAGTACTTCCCAAAGTTATGAAGATAGTGTAAAAGCTTTAGAGCCAGAACAAAGGCAGACGAGTATGATGAATTGTGAATCTAAGTTGTAAAAGTGGTCAAGATTCGTTCTAAGGGCACGAATCTAGAATGACGGGATGTTGAAATCAATGCTTATGTTGTGTTGGTTCATGAAATAATGATAAGAGAAAGGAAAATAAAAAAAAAGAAATTGAAGTGGAAAGGAATATAACGGCAATAGAGTTTGAGGAATGATAAAGGAATTGGGTATGAGGAAACCCTAAAGACTCATAGCAATAGAAATAGAAAAGTATGTAATCGTCAGGATGAGGGTGATTCACCATGAGTTAAAATTGTTGGGTGAAGGCATAAGAGATACATATATTTTATCCCTAGTAAGTTGGGAGGATTCGAGGAAACCTTGAGATAATTTGAAGGATAAATAATGAGACGCAGATAGACTAAGGGGATAAGGAAGTAAGAAATTAGGAAAAATTGGATGAAGGAAGTGACCTTCAAGAAGGTGAAATGTAAGACCGGTGGCTTGATACCCAGAAAGGGAGACGCCAGGTATGAAAGATATCCCAACATTGAGGTGACTGTTTAGATAAACAACAAAAGTAAACACGGAATTATTAAGAAGAAGTTCATGTTGAACACGACCAATATCTTCCAGAACATCCTTGTTATCATTACCAAATTAGGCAAGAAAAGCGGATAACCGTTGTTATCTTTTGGGAGGCCATATTGATTGACCTCATGTCGTATACAGATGTTATTGTGAAATTAGGCATATACTATCGAGGTGGGAATGATTGAATAAGACACCCTTATCAGGGATATATGACTTGATTTATCCATGGAAGGATGCAGGTACCTTTTAAAGGTGGAATTAAGGATAGAACATCAGTAACTTAAAATGAATCCTAGGGGAATGCATAAAGGTTGGCTTTTCACCCTTAATAGGGACAGTGTGAATTTTGACAGGATGAATTGGAAAGGGTTAAGGTAACAATAACCTTTAAGGATCAGTGGAGAAATTTTTCAGAAGTATATAGACAATGGTTCTAGTAATAGTGAATGGTATTTTGATATGCCCTGTATCTAGGGAATACAGGAGGAACGATTGAAGGATAACCTTAGAGGTTTTACAAGGAAAAAGGTAATATTCAAAATTCTCAAGAATAGAAATGTGGATAAAGGAAATATGACGTAATTATAATGATGCCAAGTAGGGCACGTGTTAAACCACGAGAAAGTATGGATCGAACCAGTAATGGTCGAAATTGTTCAGGGCAATTAGGACTTAAGATAAAAAAAAATGTTCTAAGTATGATTGAGAGTTAGTCTTGACAGTGATTAGCCTCTAAAGAATGAGGCAATAACTTATGGAAAAATGGTGATATTTTTTTTCCCATCTGATTTTAAGGAAAACATCTTCACTCAAGCAATAATCGGAAATAAGGTAGAAAATTTATTTGGAGGTGGTTAAAATGACATTGACTGTAAGGAAATTTTACTATCAGGAAAGGCCAAAGAGGTGGCCGACACTTTAAAGGTAAGTGGATAATTATAGGCGCGTGTGCCAAAAGAATACAGTGATGATGGTTAAAAATGTGAAGGTTGAATTATGGTTTGGAAGATTGACATTCCTTCTGATGACTGTGCAATACCCAACCGTAATAGTAGTTGGTAAAGGTTTAATTTGTGTAATCGCCATGAACGGGCTATCTATCTTAGAAGGTCCTATCTTGAGATAAGCCAGGACCATGTTTCAAAAAGGACCAAACAAACCTTTGAGTTAAGTCTTCTATTGAAGGCATATGATTAAGAATGGTATTAACCTGCTATCGGTGCTTTGATTGAAACTCTTCTGCATTTTTTTATGCTTCATGTCATGTAAGTATGTCAGGATCAGGAGTGTACTCCATGAATCATGAATGGTGATTATGTTACCTCCTTAGAAGGATTTGATACGACATGTATGGACTCCGTATGGTTAGCTATTAAGACTTCATGGAAAATGAATGACGACAGTAGGTCAGTGGTGGACCATAGTAAGGCAGCAATGATTCTGCGAGTATTGAGCTGATTATAACCGTGAGAGTTGTATTGGAATGGGTGTTGAGATTGAGTACCACTAATCGGGTCGTGGTAGTGTATAAGTTATCATTGATAGACTAATTAAGTAGAGTATCTACCTAGTGAATAATTATTCTTTCTTATCAATAGAGAGTCGTATTACTATACGAGGAAGGTTGTGGTGCAAGCATAGAATTCTAGTAACGATGATGTATAGAATGAGATCCCAGATTCAATTTTCGATGTCGAGGGAGTTTCAAAGGTGATTATGTATAAGCTCGAGGAAGAGTGTGGGTCCATAGAATGATGGACGGGATAGCGAAAATATTTAGGCATGGGAAATATGAGGCTATAATGCTTAATGTTGATTTATATACGTATATGTTTTGTTCTCCTATGACAAACCTCTATAGTTCAGAGGTAGGTTCCAAGCCAGATATTTTGTGGCAGTATATTTTTTTCATATATACAATTCTCTTCAGTTCGTTCTTTTCTCTTCTTTTCATTTCATGTAAGCTGAGAAGAACAACCCTTCCAGAAGGGGAGGTATTGCCGAATGACTATCTATCTTTGTGATAGAAGCCTAGTAGGATACAACATGTTGTTTAATTGCTTGTCAAGTACTAAAGGCTGGCCACCTTCTGTACTAACTAAGCGATATAACAAGTGTTCATGATCATAGTGATCTCTCAACAAATTCCTTTACTTCTATTTGATTGATCAAATTTTGGAAAATAGAAACAACTGAAAAAGGAGTAATAAAGTGGTGGTAGTATGCGGAATGGAAACACATTCGTGATACTAAGGTTGACGAGGTTATTAAAAGGTTATAGAACGCTAACGAGCAAAAGTATAACCAGTATAATATTAGGAACGGAAGGTAGTAGCGATTACGAACTGGAAAAGAATGGGTATTGAGAAGCAAAAGCTCTAATGCTAAAAGCTATAATGAGAGTCTGTGCAATAGACTTGAAAGAAATTGGAATGATCACTTAACACGGATTGAGTTTTCTTACGACAATAGATCATTTGTCATTATCGAGATGTCGCCTTATGAGATCCTTGAGGGAAGACAATGTTGATCTCCCTTATGTTAGGATGAAGTTGTAGAGCGCAAGATGCTCGGATCCGCAGTAGTCCAAAGGACCAAGGATATGATAGATCTAATCAGAGGACGGCTGGTAGTAGCCCAAGATGGACATGACACGAAAGGACAAAGAGTATGAAATAGGGGACCTAGTAATGTTATAGGTATCCCTTGGAAAGGATTGATGAGGTTCGGAAAGAAAGGAAAGCTAAGTCTACAATTTGTTGGACCCTTGGATATATTAAGACATATTGGGAAGTTAGCATATGAGCTAGCCCTACCCCCGAACATGTAGCAAGTCATAACGTGTTCCACGTATCAATGTTAAGGAAGTGTAATTCAGATGCCAGATAAATAGGGGCATATGAGCGCATAGACATGCAACCCGACGTAAACTATATGGAGCAACCAGGAAGGGTTATAGAGTGAAAAGGAACAAGTGCTTAGGGGAAGAATTATCAAACTAGGCAGAGTTTGGTGGCAGGACCACAATGTCAAAAATTGACTAGAGAGTTAGAAGGCACAATGCTAGAAAAGCATCCCTAACTGTTTTCTATCTAATTCCGGGACGGAATCCTTTTAAAGGAGGGGAGACTGTAATAACCCCAATTTTTGGAAATTTTTGAAACCCTTATGAATAGTGTTTTTGCTGAATGAGAAAAATTTTCATGCCACGCTATGTAGGGGTTCTGTTATGGATATTCTGGGATATTATTAGTACTCTATGTAGTATATAAGTGTATGTAAAGATCGTCAGAATCCAATTCCGAACACTTTGGTTTTTCCCGGAAATCCACTAGATACGGAAAGAATTGAGAAAAAGGTAACAGGATAAAAAGGATTTAAAATTAAAGGATTATAAGAGAGGATCATAGAAGGAATACAATATATTGAGAAAGGTTAAGGAAACCTAAGTAATAAGATCCCGGGTATGATCCCTCAAACGATAAACGAGAACGAAAGTTAAGCGAACCGTATAACAGATCAGCGGTCATTAGGCAAACAATTAAAAGCTAATCAAAGGGATTAGTGGGGATGATGTCATCCAACCAATAGAAAGAGGACAAAGGAGGGGTGATGACATCACAAAGTGATGTAGGCATGACATGGGAAGGAAGGAGGTGTGGTTGAATGAGAACCACACAAATTCAAGGGTAACAAGGTAATTGACTAAATCAAACAACAAAAACCAACCAACCAAAAGCAAAACAAGGCAAAACACAAAAATCTCTCTTCTTCTTCTTCATGCTCTCGGCCCATTCCTTAAAAAATGAAGATCCAAGCTCCACCACTTACTATTTAGCAAGGTAATTATCTAAGCTTCCCCATGGATAGTTACATACTTCCTATAAGTTTAAGCTTCTAATTCCAAGCCAATCTTTTTCTATAAATCATGGAAGAAGATGGTGAATAGTGTTTTTCAAGAAATAAAATTTGTGTTCTTGAAGTTTTGTTTAGATTAAGCTTGGATAAGGACTTTAAGGGTGATTCCAAGCCATTCTCTTGATTCTCCACTCTCCAAGGAAGGTATAACTTCTCAAACCCTTAGTATTAAGTTTTGTTGGTTTGGATTTCATAATGTTAGATGATGTGTTAGTGTAATGAGTGTGTACTCATAATAGAGCTTTGTTTAGTAAGTGGTTTTGTTGATTTTGGAGTTAGGAGTGATGCTTGTTAGATTTGAAGTTCTTGGTCACTTTTTTTGACTTGGTTTAGATGAATAAATTGGTAATATTGAGTTGATTGGGGGCTGTTGTAATGTAGTTTAGATGGAGGTTTGATTGGGTTGTGAATTGGAGTTGAAATTGTGGTTGTTTGAATTGGTTTAAATTTGGGAAATCGCGTAAACATAGCCGTCGTAACGTCCGATTTTCTGTAGACTGTTTTTGTGCATAACATTAGGACCCGAGAACCCCCTGCTAGATTATGACCATTGCCATGTCTAGATAGCTCATGTTACGAGCTTCATTTTGATATGTAGTTCGTTCGATTCCGATGCACGGTTTAGGAGAAACGACCGTTTCAAGTAACGGCGTTTCGCGAATGAAACTTTTCCCCTCGCCTTACTTTGAAACATAGGTTAAAGACTGAAAAGGGTTAATTAATGTATGAAACATTTATGGTAAGTGTGTTAGGCAGTTGGTAAGACACTCGCGAAGGAATCGCTTTAAAACTCATAAAGGTTAAATTATTAAAAATGGTGGAGCCGAGGGTACCCGAGTGACTTAAGTGAATCAGTGAGCGCAAAACAAGCGTTAGAGTCTAAGTTAGTTAAAGTATAGATTTACAAGTGATTTTGGTTTAATTCCAACTTACTTGTTGTTTATAGGTTACCAGACTCGTCCCGAGCCTTTTATCACCCCAAGTCGCTCAGGCAAGTTTTCTACCCGTTATACTGTTGTTGTGATGTATATGTGTATATGCATTATCTTGCGATAGATGCATGTTGGTTAATTAGCAAATGTTGCGATATATTGAAGCATGCTGATATAGTATATATATGCATGCCTGTTTCATATTCTTGCCATATATATCTGTTGGTTCAGTTGATAATACCTATGCTAGAGAATAGCGGTAACTTGCATATACCCTTAGTATAGGGACCCAAAGGTGAAAACATTTTCTAAAACCGGGAGTCGAGGATCCCGAGTAGATTTTATATATATATATATATATATATATATATATATATATTTATATATATATTTATATATATATATGGTTATAGTTTTCAAAACTATTAATCGAATAAGGTTTATTCGATAACTTTATTTTATTAATGAATATTATCTTGAATATTCATTCGAGGGCTTATGACTCCTTTTATTTTATTAATTGAATATTATTTGAATATTCATTTGAGGATGTATGACTCCTTTATTTTATTTAATAAATATTATTTATAATATTCATTCGAGGTATTATGACTCCGCTTATTATTGAAATATATTCTTTATTTTATTAAAGAATAAGGTGTTAATAATCAAACTTATTTTCGATTATTCAAATAAAGATAATACTTTCATATAAGTGTATCTTTGGTTATTTAATACTCGTTTCAAGTATAAGTTTTAAAACTTCTACTTCAATTATTTTTATAAAGATTATTCTTTATGGGAATATTATTTAAATAATAATATTCAGATATTTTCTAATATATCGGGACTGATTTATTTCATTAAATCAGCTTTACTCCAAACATTCTTAAAAATGTTTTCGAGTCTTCAAAATGATTTTAAAAGTTAGAGCGGATCCCAAAACTCGTTTTCCGATTTAAGATCTTCCTTTCGAAGGAGACTTGAATATTCGCTCAAAAATCTTGGGGATCCGGCTCTGTGGTGTATTTTATATTCGCAACATGGTTGCTGTTTTGAGAAAACAATTTGATTACTTGCCCAATGTTCGGGAAGTAAGTCCATCTGATTGAGTCGGCATAAGCGACAGGCCGGGGTACGGTCTATAAAGTGTAAGTGGCTGGGTGGCAGTCCATCAACGCGTGAGTGGCCGGGTAACGGTCTAGCGCGAGGTCCTAATGCGGCCAGGGTGATGACCGGTGAGGAATTCATCCATCTACAGTAGAAAAGATTACTTATTGGTATCTTTGCCTGATCAGCAAGATATCTGGTTTATGCCAAAATTCTTTTCCTTCCAAATTCATTGGATATTGCAACTCTGTTCATACTTTACATGACAGAGGTTTTCAGGAAATGTATGGGAGATATATATGAATATATTTATATATCGGGTCTTAATGAAGTATCTCGTAACTTCATTATTTATAATGATATTCAAAGATTGAATCTATTCAAATCTTGTCTTGTAGTCTCATCTATGTGATGAACCTTTGAAACTGATTATAACTTGAACGGGGGTAGTTCAAGTAGTATTTGGGAAAGATATAAGTATTTTGGGGTATCTTGTAACTTCATCTTTTAAACTTATATCTAGTTAATGATTATCTTATGCATGACAAAGATTTTCAGAAAAACGTTGAGACAAGGTTAGATATATGAGATCACCTTGCAACGATATTTTTATACAGTTATACACTGGAACTCTGTGTATATTATGCATGGAAGAGGACTTCCCATATTTTGAAAAGTATATATGTATATATATATATACTGAATATTTTGCGACTTCATCGCATTAAGATATCAACTTGGTTCATTTCTTTTGACCAAGACTTTCATGAGTTCTATGAAAAGGCTCATATATTGTTAATCATTATACATATTATTTTGGTGGGCTTGCTGCTCACCCTTGCTTTCTTCTTTCATCACACAACATCAGATAGATAAGATGAACCGGACCAAGCTCCCGATTCGCAAGAGGTTAGGAGACGTTCCGCAGTTTTCTAGAAGCACTGATGCCGCCGTAGCTGAGGTAGGAACTACCAATAGGCTAGGCTTTTAACTTCTGATGTACCAGATTTATGTATATTTATGAATTGTAATAATGGCAAAGAGATGTAAATTTATTCAGAAAACCTTTTAAGGTGTATTGGCAGATAATTGTGGAATAAAATGACTTGTGGTTATTTTTGGATGTTCATCTCTGAGACTATAACGTGTGGTGTGTGTGTTTATTGTGGGGTCACAGTACAGAGTAGTTGAGTAATTGTTAAGATTGGGTATTATTAAGGGAAATGGAACTCGTGACAACCCAGATCCCCGACCCCGGATTTAGGGGTGTTACACATTCTCTTCCTTCACTGGAAGGGGTAGATCCTTTATTGATCATACACTATCTTCGTGTACAAATTCCTATACCCAGTAGAGCCCTTATAATTGTCCCTGGAGACTAAGAACTAAACCAAAGCATAGTTCAGTGTACACAAGATGATTATGATGACCTCAAGTCTAAGGGTACTCGTACAACTATCACTATGTGAACAACTGCTGACACGTGAGTGAACTCCATCAGTTGTTCAGCTGTGTGAGTCATGTTCAGTGAACTTATTCTATAATAAGCACGTACATACTAGCTATAGTGTCACCACACAAATGTCTATGAGAACAGACATCCTTCATAATGAAGCAAGCATAGTATGTACCGATCTTTGCGGATTACTAATTACCAGTTAGTAATCCTACGACCAGGAAATATTAAAGTTTAGAGTTATCATCTTTTAGGTCTCATTATTATGATCTCATCATAATCCATAAAAACATTTACTCTAAACTATGGTATATCTTATTTAAACACTTAAATAGATAAAGCTCGCAATAAAACCAAAACAAGTCTTTTATTAATATCAATGAAATCAAAACAGATTATATAAAAGTTATTCCTAAATCATCATACATGATTGGACTTAGGACACATCTCTTTCAATCTCCCACTTGTACTAAAGCCAATCACTCAGGTATCTAATACCCATCTTGTCTTTATGACGATCAAAGTGACTTTGAGAAAGTGGCTTTGTGAGTGGGTCTGCTACGTTGTTATGTGTGTCAACTCTCTTGACGTCTCCTCTTTCAATACAATACAAGAAATGGCGCTCCCACTAACCTTTTTGTAGACACATGGTTCATCTATGTTTTTAATAAAACCAAACTCTTTGATTGTCTCATCAAAATGGATGTTCCATCTACGAGAAGCTTGTGAAAGGAATATGTCCTAAGTCCAATCATGTATTAGGATTTAGGAATAACTTTTTATGTAATCTGTTTTGATTTCATTGATATTAATAAAAGACTTGTTTTGTTTTTATTACGGGCTCTATCTATTTAAGTGTTTAAATAAGATATACCATAGTTTAGAGTAAAGCTTTTTATGGATTATGATGAGATCATAATAGTGAGACCAAAAAAGATGATAACTCTAAACTTAAATAGTTCCTGGTCATAGGATTACTAACTGGTAATTAATAATCCGCAAAGATCGGTACATACTATGCTTGCTTCATTATGAAGGATGTCTGTTCTCATAGACATTTGTGTGGTGACACTATAGCTAGTATGTAGGTGCTTATTATGGAATAAGTTCACTGAACATGACTCGCACAGCTGAACAACTGATGGAGTTCACTCACGTGTCAGCAGTTGTTCACATAGTGATAGTTGTACAAGTATCCTTAGACTTGAGGTCATCATAGTCATCTTGTGTACACTGAACTATGCTTTGGTTTAGTTCTTAGTCTCCAGGGACAATTATTAGGGCTCTACTGGGTATAGGAATTTGTACACGAAGATAGTGTATGATCAATAAAGGATCTACCCCTTCCAGTGAAGGAAGCGAATGTTCAAGGCTGGTCCACTTATGCTAGTTCAGGAATCTCTGGCCAGAGTAAATGAAATTAGAAAGGAGTTTCTAATTTGCATAGAACTACGCATAGTAAATGGTAAGCAAGTGATTAAATTAGATAGGCTTGACACGAGATCCATGCCTTGTATTTAATCGGGACATTGTAGGGTAGAAGGAGTTTATTGTACAGTAACTATTCACTGAATAGGTTCTTGGTATTCTAAGCAGTGAATTCATATTATCCGGATAGTCGCGATATACTGAGAAGTATCCCTCACGATGTAGAATAAATGTGATTAATTAATTAATCATATTTAATAAATTAGAGAATTTATATAAATAATGATAAAATAGTTTTATTATTATTTATTTCTACTACCGGCTTAATATTGAACCTACAGGGTCACACCATAAAAAGAGAATGATTTAATGGTGGAGGAATTAATTAATAATGGCTAAATAATTATTTATTTATGAAATAAATAATTAATTGGCAAATTTAATAATTGATTAAATGAGATTTAATTGATTATAAATTAATTAAGAAAAGTTCTTAATATTATTAATTAAGGATTTAATTTTTGAAAATTAAATCTAGAGAGAGAATTATTTCTAAAGTGTTTAGAAAAAGAATTAATAATTAAAAGGTGTTTTAATTATTAATGAGAATAATAAATGGGATAATAATAATAATATTTATGGGAAAATTTCAGCTGAAAATTTTGCCTATAAATACATTATTATAGACCCTATTTTTATTCGAACCACAAAAACCCAAAAAGTTTGGAAAACCCAATTCTCTCCACCTCCTTCCTCCTCCTTAACATCGTTTTCTTGGTGGATACCGGTGGAGTGCTTCACACTTGAGGAGCAACTGCTAAGGATCTCTGATCGTTGTCTCCGAATTATTTTAAAGGTTAGATTCGATCCCTCGAATTTTTATTCATGATCTGTATGCTTTTATTTGGATTTTATATGTGTAAAAGTGTTTTGTCATGTCTCCGCTGCGATTAAAATCCAACAATGGTATCAGAGCATAGGTTGTATGCATATAGATCTGTGGTAAAAATTTCAGAATTTTATGTGCTTGTATGAATTAATTATGATTTTTACAAGTTATGTCATGGATTAATTTTGTCTGATGAGAAATCGTTTCTCAGAATAATTTTGAATGTTGATCTGGGTTCTACAAGTGTTGTAGATCGTCTGGGTATTTTTTTTCATAATTTTATGATGTATAGATTTTTTATTATGAAATTTTGAAGTTGTTTTAATTAAATTCGTAATTAAATATATATATAGTATATATATATTTGTATATACATCTGTATTGTTGCTGTAGAATTCTGTGTTGCACGGAAAACAAACAAGACAGACATGTCAGGCAGCTGTCAGGCGCTGTCAGGCCCATTTTCCGAGGAAGAAAAGGCGGCTGCTGCAAAATAAAAAAAAAGGGGTGTCGCGCATTCCGGGAATGCGTTACACACCTGTGGCGAATTCACGGAATGCGTGACACCTTTTAAATGGCTTAAAAGGGTTGTAATGCATCACCGGAATGCATTACAGGGCTTGTAACGCGTTCCTATAATGCGTTACAGCCCGACTGTCCATATTAAAATTGATTTTCTGGGAGTTTCGTAACTCCGATTTGGGCGTGCAATATACCGTTGGATTCGTTTTTCCGAGACGGATCTAATGGAGTGATCAATTTTAGTTTATATAAAAGTTTTGAACTATTTATATTTCCATGAAGTGTTTTAAAGCTGTTTTTGACTGTTTTAATTGCTTTTAAATGCTTCATGTGATACATAGAGATGTATAATGCTTAGACTAATGTGCTAGATGATGTAACATGCCTACCTTGATGTTTATTCATGTTTATATATGTGATATATGCTTAGTTTATCATGCGATGATAGATTTAGGTGAACTTAAATGAATATAAGGCGTTTGTTAGACAACCTAGTATAGTGAAATTGTTTCATAACCTTAATAACAATATTATGAATACAATCATGAGATTCTTGTGTTTATGAAACACGTAATTGAATATGAATTTTCGATATGAGAGAAAAGATGATTCTGTCAATAACAGATTTCTATGTAAGAAAGGGTTATTAAGTGACGCCTCTTGACAATGCTCCACCCGATCTGGGAATCATCTGATTATTGATTATTGATTTGAAATATTTAATTTGAAAGGAAGAATTTCTTTATAATATGATTATGATTGTAACGTAATATAATCCCTCTAAAATTAAATAATATCAAGTAGTAATTGGCCAATGACACAACGGGCTTGTGTCGGTCATAGCCTTCCAACATGATAGAAAAGTAGTTCTTATTTTTGAATCATTGTCGATTCATGCTACAGCCGAGGGCTTTGATTTCGAAATAAGAAATACTTGTCTATTACATAGAGATGTGTACATTGAATAAGAATCTAAAGGTCGGTACGTGCTACAGTTGTGGGCCTTTGGGGACTGATTCAACTGTACGGAATGTTGGATTTGACTTGACTTAGAATATTGAGTTTGTCGTGTCACAGCCGAGACTCAATTATTCAAGAGGCTAAAGTTTGATTAGGGAATAATATAAGATGTAATTGACAAGAGTTGTCTGCCTCTTGAATATTACATGGTGGTTCGTGCTACAGCCGGGGTTGTGTAATGGAATGTAGGATCCCTATTCCCACTAGCATTATGAATTCTTAATTTTTCACGTAGGGGGTTGAATAAATTAGATAAACTAGTGGGAGCCACTTATGAATAAAGACCCGATTCATATAGTGTTTTAAAATGAAATCGAATATTTGCTAAGTGTTGTTATGTGTTTATCATTTACAGATTTACTTTGTACGTTATGTCTTCTGCACTATCACTCAGGAGCATACTAGATGCTCACAAATTGACTGGTCCTAATTATGTTGACTGGTTTCGAAACTTGAGAATTGTTCTCAGGATTGAGAAGCTGGAATACGTGATTGACTCACCTAAGCCTACTGAACCTGCTAGTGATGCACATAATGATGAACATGTAGTCTATCGTAAGTGGATAGATGATGCAAATGTTGCTCAATGCATCATGCTAGCTTCCATTAACATTGAGCTACAGAAGCAACATGAGCATATGGATGCTCACACTATCCTCATGCATCTACAAGAGTTGTATGATGTGGCGGGGAGGACAGCTCGATATGAGATATCGAAGGAGTTGTTCGGTTATAGGATGTCTGAGGGATCATCTGTGAATGACCATGTACTTAAGATGATCAATTTTATTGAACGTCTTGGACAACTTGGTTTTGCCATGGATGGGGAGCTGAGCCAAGACTTGGTCTTGCAATCGCTTTCGAGTTCGTTCTCGCAGTTTGTTGTGAACTTTCACATGAATAAGTTGGATGTCAGCCTGCCTGAACTCCACAACATGTTGAAGACTGCGGAATCGAATTTTCCCCCTAAGAAGAGTTCTGTTCTTCTAATTGGTGAAGGTTCCAATCCTAAGAAAAGGAAGAGGAACCCTTCCAAGAAGAAGAAAGTAGGTGAGACAACGCCGGTTCCACCAAAAGCTGAAGACCCCAAGAGCAAAGTTGTTTGCTTTCACTGTAACAAGGTGGGGCACTGGAAGAGGAACTGCAAGGTTTACCTTGCAGAATTGAAGAAGAAGAAGGGTAGTGAGACTACCGTTTCTGATTCAGGTATGTTCATGATAGAAGTGAATATGTCATTAAATCAAATTTCTACTTGGGTATTAGATACCGCCTGTGGTTCTCAAATCTGCAATTTGTTGCAGGGACCAAGGAGAAGTAGGACTCTTGAGGAAGAGGAGGTGATTCTATTGATGGGAAATGGAGCAAGAGTTGCTGCTGAAGATGTAGAATCATTTCATTTACATATGCCTATGGGCAAGACTATTGTTTTAAATAATTGTTATTTTGTTCCCTCGATTGTGAGGAATATTATTCCCATGTTAGACTTGGCTGGATTTTCATTTATTATTGAGAATAATGAATGTTCTATTCTTAGAGATAATATTCTTTATGGACGTGGTACTTTAAATAATGGTCTGTATAAATGTGACATAATTTACTTCAGATTGAACAAACTAATAAAAGAAAAAGGATGATGAAAATCTCACTTCATTGTGGCACTGCAGTCTCCATTTAGTAGACATGAAGAGAGGGCTGCAAATTTGCTAGGAATGGTACACACAGATGTATGTGGACCAATGTCTAAGCAAGCCATGGGTGGATTTTCAAACTTCATTACTTTCATAGATGATAGATCTAGATTCGGATATGTGTTTGATGAAACACAAGTCTGAAGCCTTTGAAAAGTTCAAAGAGTATAAGTATGAAGTGGAGAAACAAACCAAACAGAGTATTATAATTCTTCGATTAGATCGAGGTGGTGAATACTTTAATGGAGTGTTTCTAGATTATCTCAAAGTAAATGGTATAGTTTTCCAGTGGACACCTCCAGATTGGTATATGAAAGGAGAAATCGAACTTTGTTAGACATAGTTCGGTCCATGATGAGCTAAGTAAATCTTCCAGTATTCCTATGGGGTTATGCATTGGAAACCTCAGCATATTTACTGAATAAGGTGCCTTCCAAAATCTGTTCCTCAAACTTCGTATGAGATATGGAAAGAAAGGAAACCGAGTCTTAAACACGTTAAGATTTGGGGATGTCCAACTTATGTCAAGAAAGTTAACCCAGATAAGCTGGAATATCGATCCGTAAAATGTAGTTTTGTGGGATATCCTAAAGAGACTTTAGGGTATTACTTTTGCACCGATCATCGGGTGTTTGTCTCCAGACATGCTACCTTCTTGGAAAAGGAGTTTATCCTTGAAGGAAACAGTGGGAGCAAAATTGAACTTGATAAAGTTCAAGAAGCACAAACTACTACGGATCAAGTGGAAACACCTATTCTGACTGAACAACCTTCTGTGGAACAGCCCATTCGTAGGTCAGGGAGAGTGTCTCGCCAACCTGAAAGGTAATATGGCCTTGTCATTGAGAATGACAATGAGTTGTCTATCATTGATGATGATGACCCTGTGACCTATAATGAGGCTATGAGTAGTGTTGACTCAGAGAAATGGCATAGTGCCATGAAATCCAGAATGAAATCTATGTATACGGTATACAAAAGATAGATTATAGCAGATGGCCAGGTGGAGACCTTTAAGGCCAGGCTTTTGGCAAAAGGATTCAAACAAAGGCAATGGATTGACTTTGATGAAACCTTTTACCTGTAGCCCTGTTAAAATCAGTTCAGATTTTGCTTGCGATTGCTGCTTACTACGACTATGAGATCTGGCAAATAGCCAGATGGTTTTCTTTCCAAGGGAAATGAAAACCTAGTGTGTAAGCTACTGTGAACCATATGTGGTTTAAAGCAAGCTTCTCGTAGATGGAACATTCGTTTTGATGAGACAATCAAAGAGTTTGATTTTATCAAAAACGTAGATGAACCATGCGTCTACAAAAGGGTTAGTGGGAGCGCGGTAACATATCTTGTATTGTATTGAATTAGAGTTGACACACATAACAACATAGCAGACCCACTCACAAAGCTACTTTATGAAAGTCACTTTGATCGTCATAAAGACAAGATGGGTATTAGATACCAGAGTGATTGGCTTTAGTACAAGTGGGAGATTGAAAGGAATATGTCCTAAGTCCAATCATGTATTAGGATTTAGGAATAACTTTTTATGTAATCTGTTTTGATTTCATTGATATTAATAAAAGACTTGTTTTGTTTTTATTACGGGCTCTATCTATTTAAGTGTTTAAATAAGATATACCATAGTTTAGAGTAAAGCTTTTTATGAATTATGATGAGATCATAATAGTGAGACCTAAAAAGATGATAACTCTAAACTTAAATAGTTCTTGGTCATAGGATTACTAACTGGTAATTAATAATCCGCAAAGATCGGTACATACTATGCTTGCTTCATTATGAAGGGTGTCTGTTCTCATAGACATTTGTGTGGTGACACTATAGCTAGTATGTAGGTGCTTATTATGGAATAAGTTCACTGAACATGACTCGCACAGCTGAACAACTGATGGAGTTCACTCACGTGTCAGCAGTTGTTCATATAGTGATAGTTGTACAAGTATCCTTAGACTTGAGGTCATCATAGTCATCTTGTGTACACTGAATTATGCTTTGGTTTAGTTCTTAGTCTCCAGGGACAATTATTAGGGCTCTACTGGGTATAGGAATTTGTACACGAAGATAGTGTATGATCAATAAAGGATCTACCCCTTCCAGTGAAGGAAGCGAATGTTCAAGGCTGATCCACTTATGCTAGTTCAGGAATCTCTGGCCAGAGTAAATGAAATTAGAAAGGAGTTTCTAATTTGCATAGAACTACGCATAGTAAATGGTAAGCAAGTGATTAAATTAGATAGGCTTGACACGAGATCCATGCCTTGTATTTAATCGGGACATTATAGGGTAGAAGGAGTTTATTGTACGGTAACTATTCACTGAATAGGTTCTTGGTATTCTAAGCAGTGAATTCATATTATCCGGATAGTCGCGATATGCTGAGAAGTATCCCTCACGATGTAGAATAAATGTGATTAATTAATTAATCATATTTAATAAATTAGAGAATTTATATAAATAATGATAAAATAGTTTTATTATTATTTATTTCTACTACCAGCTTAATATTGAACCTACAGGGTCACACCATAAAAAGAGAATGATTTAATGGTGGAGGAATTAATTAATAATGGCTAAATAATTATTTATTTGTGAAATAAATAATTAATTGGAAAATTTAATAATTGATTAAATGAGAATTAATTGATTATAAATTAATTAAGAAAAGTTCTTAATATTATTAATTAAGGATTTAATTTTTGGAAATTAAATCTAGAGAGAGAATTATTTCTAAAGTGTTTAGAAAAAGAATTAATAATTAAAAGGTGTTTTAATTATTAATGAGAATAATAAATGGGATAATAATAATAATATTTATGGGAAAATTTCAGCTGAAAATTTTGCCTATAAATACATTATTATAGACCCTATTTTTATTCGAACCACAAAAACCCAAAAAGTTTGGAAAACCCAATTCTCTCCACCTCCTTCCTCCTCCTCAACATCGTTTTCTTGGTGGATACCGGTGGAGTGCTTCACACTTGAGGAGCAACTGCTAAGGATCTCTGATCGTTATCTCCGAATTATTTTAAAGGTTAGATTCGATCCCTCGAATTTTTATTCATGATCTGTATGCTTTTATTTGAATTTTATATGTGTAAAAGTGTTTTGCCGTGCCTCCGCTGCGATTAAAATCCAACAGCTTGCTTTAAACCATATATGGTTTGCAGCAGCTTACACACTAGGTGTTCATTTCCCTTGGAAAGAAAACCCTCTGGCTGTGTCATATACACTTCCTCTTCAAGTTTCCCATTGAGGAAGGCCGTTTTCACGTCCATTTGCCAGATCTCATAGTCGTAGTAAGCAGCAATCGCAAGCAAAATCCGAATTGATTTTAACAGGGGTACAGGCAAAAAAGTTTCATCAAAGTCAATCCCTTGCCTTTGTCTGAATCCTTTTGCCACGAGCCTGGCCTTATAGGTCTCCACCTGCCCATCTGCTCCAATCTTTCTTTTGTATACCCACTTGCACCCAATAGGCTTAACACATTCAGGCGCCTCAACCAGAGTCCATACTTGGTTGGTATACATAGATTCCATTTCGGATTTCATGGCACTATGCCATTTCTCTAAGTCAACACTACTAATAGCCTCATTATAGGTCACAGGGTCGTCATCATCAATGATTGACAACTCATTGTCATTCTCAATGACAAGGCCATAAAACCTCTCAGGTTGGCGAGACACTCTCCCTGACCTACGAATGGGCTGTTCCACAGAAGGTTGTTCAGTCTGAACAGGTGTTTCTACTTGATCCGTAGTAGTTTGTGCTTCTTCAACTTTATCAAGTTCAATTTTTCTCCCACTGTTTCCTTCAAGGATAAACTGCTTTTCCAAGAAGGTAGCATGTCTGGAGACAAACACTCGATGATTGGTGTAAAAGTAATACCCTAAAGTCTCTTTAGGATATCCCATAAAATTACATTTTACAGATCGAGATTCCAGCTTATCTGGGTCAACTTTCTTAACATAAGCTGGACATCCCCAAATCTTAACGTGTTTAAGACTCGGTTTCCTTTCTTTCCATATCTCATATGGAGTTTGAGGAACAGATTTGGAAGGCACCTTATTCAGTAAATATGTTGAGGTTTCCAATGTATAACCCTACAGGAATACTGGAAGATTCGCATAGCTCATCATGGACCGAACCATGTCTAACAAAGTTCGACTTCTCCTTTCAGATACCCCATTCAACTGTGGAGTATATGGAGGAGTCTACTGGGAGACTATACCATTTTCTTTGAGATAAGCTAGAAACTCTCCATTCAAGTATTCACCACCTCTATCTGATCGAAGATTTATAATACTATGTTTGGTTTGTTTCTCCACTTCATACTTATATTCTTTGAACTTTTCAAAGGCTTCAGACTTGTGTTTCATCAAATACACATATCTGAATCTAGATCGATCATCTATGAAAGCAATGAAGTATGAAAATCCACCCATGGCTTGCGTAGACATTGGTCCACATACATCTGTGCGTACCAATCCTAGCAAATCTGCAGCCCTCTCTCCATGTCCACTAAATGGAGATTTGGTCATTTTACCCAATAGACAAGACTCGCATGTAGGATATGATTCAAAATAAAAGGGGTCAAGTAACCCTTCCTTATGCAATGTCCGCAGTCTATTTTCACTAATATGACCAAGTCTGCAGTGCCACAAGAAAGTGAGATTTTCATCATCCCTTTTTCTTTTATTAATATGTTCAATTTAGAGTAAATTATGCTCTACGTCACATACATACAGACCATTGTTTAAAATACCACTTCCATAAAGAACGTTATCTCTAAGAATTGAACATTTATTATTCTGAACAACAAACGAAAATTCAGCAAAGTCTAACATAGAATAGAAATAATATTCCTCACAATCGAGGGAACAAAATAACAATTATTTTGAACAATAGTCTTGCCCGTAGGCATATGTAAATGAAATGATCCTACAGCTTCAGCAGCAACTCTTGCTCCATTTCCCATCCGTAGAATCACCTCCTCTTCTTCAAGAGTCCTAATTCTCCTTAGTCCATGCAACGAATTGCAAATATGAGAACCACAGGCGGTATCTAATACCCAAGTAGAAATTTGACGTAGTGACATATTAACTTCGATCATGAACATACCTGAATCAGAAATGGTAGTCTCACTACCCTTCTTCTTCAATTCTGCAAGGTAAACCTTGCAGTTTCTCTTCCAGTGCCCCACCTTGTTACAGTGAAAACAAACAGCTTTGCTCTTGGGGTCTTCAGCTTTTTGTGGAACCGGCTTTTTCTCACCTACTTTCTTCTTCTTGGAAGGGTTCTTCTTCCTTTTCCTAGGATTGGAACCTTCACCAATTAGAAGAACAGAACTCTTCTTAGGGGGGAAATTTGATTCCACAGTCTTCAACATGTTGTGGAGTTCAGGCAGGCTGACATCCAGCTTATTCATGTGAAAGTTCACAACAAACTGCGAGAACGAACTCGGAAGTGATTGCAAGACCAAGTCTTGGCTCAGCTCCCCATCCATGGCAAAACCAAGTTGTCCAAGACGTTCAATCAAATTGATCATCTTAAGTACATGGTCATTCACAGATGATCCCTCAGACATCCTACAACCGAACAGTTCCTTTGATATCTCATATCGAGTTGTCCTCCCTGCCACATCATACAACTCTTGTAGATGCATAAGGATAGTGTGAGCATCCATATGCTCATGTTGCTTCTATAGCTCAATGTTCATGGAAGCTAGCATGATGCATTGAGCAACATTAGCATCATCTATCCACTTACGATACACAACATGTTCATCATTATGTGCATCGCTAGCAGGTTCAGTAGACTTAGGTGAGTCAAGCACATATTCCAGCTTCTCAACCCTGAGAACAATTCTCAAGTTTCGAAGCCAGTCAGCAAAATTAGGACTAGTCAAATTGTGAGCATCTAGTATACTCCGGAGTGATAGTGCAGAAGACATAACGAATATAGTAAATCTGTAAATGATGAACACATAACAACACTTAGCAAATATTCAATTTCATTTCAAGACACTATATGAATCGGGTCTTTATTCATAAGTGGCTCCCACTAGTTTATCTAATTTATACAACCCCTAAGTGAAAATTAAGCATTCATAATGCTAGTGGGAATAGGGATCCTACATTCCATCACACAACCTCGGCTGTAGCACGAAACGTCATGTGATGTTCAATAGGCAGACAACTCTTGTCAGTTACATCTTATGTTATTCCCTAATAAAACTTTAGCCTCTTGAATAATTGAGTCACGGCTGTAGCATGACAAACTCAATATTCTAAGTCAAGTCTAACCCAACATTTCGTACAATTGAATCAGTCTCCAACGGCCCACGGCTGTAGCACGTAACGACCTTTAGATTCTAATTCAATGTACACATCTCTATGTAATAATAAAGTATTTCTTATTTTAAAATTAAAGCCCTCGGCTGTAGCACGAAACGATAATGATTTAAAAATAAGAACCACTTTCTACCATGTTGGAAGGCTATGACCGACACAAGCCCGTTGTGTCATTGGCCAATTACTACTTGATATTATTTAATTTTAGAGGGATTATATTATGTTACAATCATAATCATATTATAAAGAGATTCTTCCTTTTAAATTAAATATTTCAAATAAATAATCGATAATCAGATGATTCCCAGATCGGGGGGAGCATTGTCAAGAGGCGCCACTTAATACCCCTTTCTTACAGATAGAAATCTGCTTTTGACAGAATCATCCTTTCTCTCAATATTGAAAATTCATATTTAATTACGTGTTTTATAAACACAAGAATCTCATGATTGTATTCATAATTGAAAGGCATATGTCATAGCCTACTCGTTTATTCGAGTATTTAACTCAACTCAAATAAGAATGTAATAAGTAAATAGTGGATCAATCATCAGAGAGATCTCACAAAGTAACATATGTCAAAGATCAAAGAAACATTGTTCATCTGCAGACTTGAAGATTCACTGGAAGAAGTTCAAGAATTTGATCATGCCTCAGTGATGTAAATCAAGATCGTGGATTTAATCAAGTGACAGAGATCTCGTCAAGGTATCAATTTATTACAAGGATTCAATCAGAATATCAAAGTCAAGACATGAAGAAACGTCACGGAAGTTAGTCACTCATGAACCAGACAGTACATCGAGTGTCAGCATTGAAGTGGCGGAATTGATTCATAAGTCTCAGTGACTTTCAGAAGATTGTCAGAAGAATGGATGCTGCTCAGCGTTAGTATTAATTCTCTATTAATTAATTAAGTCATATAATTTAATTAAGAAAATAAATTATATCTGCAAAGATTAATTTATTGATTAATTGAATTAAATTGATTAATTAATTTAGAATTAATATTAAGGATTTACAGAATTTTAATTGATTAAAATCTGTTTTAATTCTAAAAAGACAACTGATTGTACTAGTATGACAATCGGTATGACAATTGATAGTCATACCGAAAGTCATGCTAATTCAGTTGATTGTCTTGATAGAATTATTATTTAGATTAAAATCACTTATTAATTCAGTAAGACAATTTCATTTGTACTACTATGACAATCGGTATGACAATCAATAGTCATACTGAAAGTCTTGCTAGATCATTTTTAATTGTCTTGCTAGTTGTAAACATTGTCCTACCGAAAGTCTCACTAGCTTAAATGATTGTCATTCCAATTCATTTTTCGGGTGTGTTGTTTAAAAAGAAGCAGAAGACAAGTTCATTCATCATCAATCAAACAGATCACAATATACAAGAACAAAAAGAAAAAGCAGCAGACAAATATTACATCTCATCTGCAACTTCAAGATTAATTTCTAGATTGTAAAGTTAAAGCCAATCAACTAGAAATACTTATCTTGTTCTTGTGTATCTATCTAGCGGATTAAAATCCCTAGAACTTAATCTCAAATCGCATTTAGCATTTGATCTTTTAATTACAAAAATAGAAAAAGTTCATGTCGAATTTATTCTAGATTTGTAATAATTGATTTGAGATTAATCCCTTGTAACCGATACCGTAGTTGTAACACCTTTCAAGTTTAATAAAAGTTTTATTTAACTTGAATTTTGTTTCACAATTTTATTCCGCATTTTATTCGACTAAACGGTATTGTTTGCATTCAACCCCCCCTTCTACAAACAAATTGGGACCTAACAATAATATTATTGTTAAGGCAAAAAATGATTCATATTCTAGATTTTCTAGAGCACGCCTTATATTGATTTAAGTTCACCTAAATCTATCATCGCATGGTAAACATAGGCATATATCTCATATATAAAATTAAATAAACAAGTAAATGTAAAGTGAAATAAAGTAAATGTGTTTGGTTATGGCCCCATCCTATGTGGTCTTTATCAAGCTCATGATAAAGATCAAGGTCAATCTAATATGGTGATGGAAATAAATACAACTACTTATTACATAAGTCTTCTTCTTTATTTAGACTTCTTGTATGCCTCGTCTTCTTCTTTGTATCACCTCCATTGAATAGCCTTCTTGAGTATTCAATTACATTACATAGATTAAAAGTAAAACTAATCTAATGAACTTACAAGAATAACTCGAGTTACATTCGAGATTTATGATTACAAAGATTGACGACATGCAAGTCGTATTTAAAACCAAAACCAAAACCATTACACTAAGGTCGAAAGGTCATAACCATCCATCATGCTCATATAACACATAAAAGCATGTTAAAACACGTAATCTGATCTTAACATATCATATTATCCATGATCTAATCATAAAAACAAAATATGACAAAAATCAGAATCAAATCAGAAAAACAAGAATCACTGTTTACGGGCAGTAAACGATGTCAAACGCCTTACACACGAGTCGTTGATAGCTATAGCTATCAGTTTTGTTCAGACGCTCGTTTACCTATGGAATAGGGTATTCGTTTGCGTAAATCGGACACCAGACCCAGATTTCAGCAAATCTGCAGCAGTCAAT
Source organism: Apium graveolens (assembly GCF_009905375.1). Taxonomy (NCBI): domain Eukaryota; kingdom Viridiplantae; phylum Streptophyta; class Magnoliopsida; order Apiales; family Apiaceae; genus Apium; species Apium graveolens. The sequence continues at coordinate 104,212,096 of NC_133651.1, read as the reverse complement.
TCAGAATCCGTATCTAATATGATTCTCATAATTAGAACAAACATAAATCATGTATTTATCGGTATATATACAGATTACATAATCATCTTATGATTATACAACTCACATGAATATCATATATTCGAAATCATACATATATAAGCATATTATATCAACATCAAATCATGGCGAATCATGTACATGCCCATATATCGAAAACAGTTAAACACATAAACGAATTAAAAAAATTTCGCAAGTAGTTCTGATACCATTGAAGGGTTTTTAGCACATAAACGCAATGAAAACATAAATTTAAATCTTAAAAAAAACCGAAACCCTCCGCAGGATCCATGCAAAAAATAATATTTAATTCGTAGTTCAGTATGTTTACCTTAAGAAACTTTACGTTAATGGAAAGATGGAGGTCTTTAGTAGCGATCCAAGAACGATGAACGGAAATCCCTAACAGCTGCTCCTCAAGTGTGAAGCACTCCACCGGTATCCACCAAGAGTACAATGTGATGGAGGAGGAAGAGGTTGAGAGAATTAGTTGTCTCCCTTTTGTTCTACTTTTGAATTAGGGTTAATTATTTGGATTGAGGCAAATAGGGTTTATAATAGTATATTTATAGGCAAAATTTTCAGCTGAAAATTTTCCATAAAATATTATTATTATTAACCCTTTAATTGATTATTCTTATTAACCAATTAACTAATAATTAAAACACCTTTTAATCATTAATCCCTTTTCTAAACACTTTAGAAAAATAATTCTCTCACTTGATTTAATTTCCAAAATTAAATTCTTAATTAATAATATTAAGAATTAATTAAATCTCATTTAATCAATTATTAAATCTGCTAATTAATTATTTATTTCATAAATAAATAATTACCAGCCATTATTAATTAATTCCTCCACCATTAAATCATTCTCTTTTATGGTGTGACCCTGTAGGTTCAATATTAAGCCGGTAGTAGAAATAAATAATAATACAATTTTTTATCATTATTTATATAAATTCTCTAATTCATTAAATATGATTAATTAATAAATTAATCATATTTATTCTACATCGTGAGGGATACTTCTCAGCATATCGCGACTATCCGGATAATACGAATTCACTGCTTAGAATACCAAGAACCTATTCATTGAGTAGTTACCGTACAATCAATTCCTTTTACCCTGCAATGTCACGATTAAATACAAGGCATGGAACTTGTGTCAAGCCTATCTTATTTAATCATTTGCTTTCACATTCACTATGCTTAGTTCAATTTAATGTAAATTAGAAACTCCTTTCTAATTTCATTCACTCTGGCCAGAGATTCCTGAACTAGCATAAGTGGATTAGCATTGAACATTCTCTTCCTTCACTGGAAGGGGTAGATCATTTATTGATCATACACTATCTTCGTGTATAAATTTCTATACCCAGTAGAGCCCTTATAATTGTCCCTGGAGACTAAGAACTAAACCAAAGCATAGTTCAGTGTACACAAGATGACTATGATGACCTCAAATCTAAGGATACTTGTACAACTATCACTATATGAACAACTGCTGACACGTGAGTGAACTCCATCAGTTGTTCAGCTGTGTGAGTCATGTTCAGTGAACTTATTCTATAATAAGCACCTACATACTAGCTATAGTGTCACCACATAAATGTCTATGAGAACAGACATCCTTCATAATGAAGCAGGCATAGTATGTACCGATCTTTGTGGATTACTAATTACCAGTTAGTAATCCTACGACCAGGAAATATTTAAGTTTAGAGTTATCATCTTTTAGGTCTCATTATTATGATCTCATCATAATCCATAAAAAGCTTTACTCTAAACTATGTTATATCTTATTTAAACACTTAAATTGATAAAGCCCGCAATAAAACTAAAACAAGTCTTTTATTAATATCAATGAAATCAAAACAGATTTTATAAAAGTTATTCCTAAATCATCATACATGATTAGACTTAGGACACATCTCTTTCAGGAGGGACCTTAGGTAAGTGAGGTAAGCACCACTGTCTCCACTCTTCCAACCTCACACATTTCTTTGCCTTCAAGTGTAGCTATGGCATCTGTGTCAATAACCCAACAGATGCCTACCCAAGCTACCAAACCAACAATTTCAAAATTAAAAACTAAGAAAGCCCCCTCTGGTTTCTTTCAAAAGAAATCAGTTGCAAAATCTACTAAACACAAAGAGGGGAGTGTGAAGGAGAGTAAGCAAGGTGAGGGACAGGGTGAAAATCAAAGAAACCCTAAGGATAAGGTTGGTGAGATGAGTGTACCTAAGCCTAGCCACACCACAGTTTCCCAACAAACTGTGGTTATTAATAAGGAAATAAGCTCTCTTCTAGTTTCATCCTCCCAAAAGGATGTTACTATTGAAACAAGCTCCCAACCAGGAGCACATGTCAAGAGGGTTAGGGACACAAGTTCACCACAGACTTATGCTAGAAAGAAAAGATCTAACACCCTTGGGGATGCACAGGGAACACACACAGTGCAAACTGAAGCAATAGACTCAGTCACTGCACCATCTCAAATTCAGTTTGATGTGGCTCCAGTAAATGTGGAGTCACAGCCAAAATCTTTAGTGATAGAAGCACCTGAAATACCAAATTCACCCACACACTCATTGGATGTAGACATGATTAATACATCACTTCCAAATTCTCCATCTTTAACTCTGTTGGAGAAGCCAAAAATCCAAGCAAGTGAGCATCATCTATTAGATGATTTGTTGGCTCACTTGCCAATTCTTTCTGAGTCTATTGAGACATTTGTGCCGAAATTTTCATCAATCTGCACAGTCTATAATAGTCTCCACTCTAAACTCATTCATTTCTTCTATCCCGGTGGATATCATTCATCCGTCGAGTACTGATTGTATCCCGACAGATATGCCTAACAGCAGTCATCCGTCGGCTAGCCAAACTACTACCCCGATGGATATTCCTCATCCGTCGGGAGTCTCTGCACAACTTCAAATTTCTTCAATTATCACAAGTGCAGAGGACTTGGTAGTAGTACAATCACTCTTAGAACTGAGGGAAATAAGTGAACTGAGTGAGAGGCAGGGTTGCTCCCAGGCAAAAGGAGAGAAAATGAGTGAACCTATGCAGTCCATTTCTTCAGGACTGGAAAAAGTGAGGGGAGTCCCACCTTAGATGGTGAAGGTGAGGGTGTGAGGGTGGGAAGCCAAGGGGAGCCCTTGATGTAAAAACAGAGAGAACATGAGAGAAATGCAGGTACTGGAGAGATAAGGATGGACACCATTGTTAGTGAGTCAATGAATGTTAGTGATGCAGAAAGGGGGAATCTATCTCAGCAAGCACATCAAGCTGTCATAAAATCTATTCCCCTGGATGCTGAGACATTTTACTCATCCTTTTCCAGCATATCAAATTCTAGCTGGACAGGGCAATGAGGAGGCTGAAAGGATGCTCAACTTAGTGCACACCACTCAATCTATGCAAAGAGCAAAGGATGCCATCAGAGCCATGCCACCTAGAGCTGATGATGAGGTTGACTATGGTACTGGTGAATCTGCAGATTTCTTTGGAGATGAGGGTGATGATAGTGAAGAGCTCATGGACATAGGGGGAGAAGCAGGCACCAGCTCTAGATCTGGCCTGCCATCACGGGCATTCTCCAAGGACTGTGATATTCAACATATCAAAACCACTCTCATCCATCAAATTCAAGACACACATAATGCTCTTCAAGCCACAACAAATGCTAGCACCAGGAAGCTCTTACAGGCACATCTCAATTCTCTACAATTGTATCAAATCCAAGGCTTTCAACACAATCAGGATGTCACTTCTATCAAGACTGAGATTGATCAAGTGAAGAAGGATATTTCTGAAAGATTGGATGCTAAACTTCCAGAAGCAACAATGCTTGATATTAAGAGACAACTAAGGAAGAACTCTGATCTTGCCACTAAACTGGATATCTTGGATAAAAGGATGACTGCTATGGAAGCTTCTCTAACAGCTATTCATCTACATCAAGCACAACAAACTCAACTACTGCAAAAGCTGGTGGCTGCACAATCTTCTTCCTCCACTCTACTTGATGATAACAAAAATGGGGGGGGGGAAATCATTATCTCAAGACAGTCAAGCAGAGCCAACTAGTGAGGGGGAGCATGTGGTAAATGTAAATCAGCCAAGTAATTGTTCCAGAAATTACTCTGCCAAAGTCACCAGTATTGGACAATATTGATCTGATCCAAATAGCAGCTGCTAAGCTTGAGTCAAAATCAATTCCCAAGATGCTTGATGTTACAGCTGTAGAGAAGGAACTAGATGAGAAATGGAGAAAGATAGATACAGAAATTCAACAGAAGTTTGGGTTAATTCAGAAACCAGACAAAATCTTTACTCATCACTCTCAAGTCAAGAATATTTCTGTGAATGAAATGAGTATGAATTATCTGGAAAAAGGCCAAACATCTTGTATCAAATCTCCAAAGGCAAATATGGTCCTGAAGCCTAAAAGAAACTACTCAAAGTTTTGAGATAAAAATCCTATGGATACTGTGTTTGAGACACCCAGGCCAGATGAGAAGAAGCTGTTGGCTAGGTCAATTATATTTTTCAAAGATCCTACTGATTCAGCACTTAAAAGAAGAATTGCCAAAATCTACAGAAATGGTAAAGAAATTTGTGTGGTGGTTGGACACCCTCTGTTTATCGAAGCTAAGAAGGAAGAGAAGGTAAGAATCGGGCAAGGAAAGAAGCAGGTTATCTTAGATGCTAAGAAGCTCAAATAAAAGAAGGTGCAAGCTGCTATTTTGGCCAAATTTTAAGCTGTGAAGACTACAACAGCGATTTCTGCACAACCATCTGTAATTGCTAAACCTCAAGATCAGAAAGTACAAGATGCACCACAACAGAAAAGAAAATTTAGGTACATGCTTCCATCTAAAAGAAAATTGGACTTCAGTGATGAGGAAATGGAAGATTACATTCCCAAAAAGTCTACAACTTCAACTCAGACATCAAAACCCTCAATGGTATTTGAAGAATTCAAGGTGGTGGATCCAACTAGGAATATTCATGGTGAGCCCATAATTCCAAAGGATGAGCCAGTAGACTGGGATAGTTTGCCATTCCTGAACTAAATTTTCCTATCTTTAACAAGCCAAAGAAGACAAAGACTAGAGCAATCAAGAAAGTGAAGCCTAAGACTCTTAGATCCAAGACCCTAACCAAATCTCAACCCACAGTCAACAAGGAAGATATCTTATACATCTGTGACATCAAGGAGTTCTCTAAAATAAACCTCTACTTGGAAGAATTGGAAGAAGTAAGAGGGATGGATGCTTACAGACATCTTCCTGAAAGGCTAGTGTTCAAATACAAGGGAGGGAAAGAGATCGCATGGCCACTTCACAGAATTCTTCAAGAAAGTCAATCTGTACTGATAATGGTCTATTCATCCTTCAAGAAGAACTTTGGATTTAATATGACTGCAAGGAGGATTGTCCTAAAGAAAATAGAGGAGCTAAGGAGCAATAGAGCCAAATATGCACTTCCAAGAACTCTGTATATTCCCTTCACATGAAAGAGAGTGCATTTGAGGCCTTATTGGCTAATGAAATTCATGGATGATAAGGGAGTTAGAATATTCTTCAGACTGGATGACCAACTGAGCATCTCTAGCAATAACTCTTTTGGAAATGCAAGAAATGTTAGATTTATCTGAAGCTGATGAACTTGAATTCCACAGACAACTCCAGAATCAAATAGAAGAGAACAACAAGAGGCTTGGGAAGAAATCCAGATAATCAAGGAAATAGATTTATCTGCTCAGACTAGAGGAGCACCTTGATAATGATTGTGAGCAACTCTTTGTATACTTTGCCTTGTTCAATTTTCAGTAAACTTTTATAGCACTTATCAGTTTTATCTACTATTTTTCAATCTGTGTTTTTAGGGTTTTTTGTTATCATCAAGTTTCTCTTAATTTATGCCTACAATTCCAGTAGACATATATTGGGGGAGATTGTTAGGAATATGTTGTGAACTTGATGATAAATTAAACAAAACACCCTAGTAGATTTAACTTAGTGAATTTTGTAGCACTTGACGGATAATCTAATATAGTCCCGATGGATGATTTAATATAGTCCCGACGGATGACAATTTGACATCCATCGGGTGAGTAGCTTATGTAACAAATAAGTATTGTAGCACATTTCTGCAAACAACTTTGTGTAGATTCTGTAGGAGTATATCAGTCATGTTGACTACTAATGGATATGCAGAATAGGTTGATTAATTATAAATATGAGATGTCTTGTAATTCTGTATAAGTGAAATGGAGTCAAGTGACAAATAGTTACCCGACGGATGATCAACAAAGCTACTCGATGGATGATCAATAAAGCTACCCGACGGATGATCAAATTTAAATATTTGTTGACAGTGTCAACACAGTCACATGCGCTGGGTGTTTGTAAAAGGAATGTGGCAGCCTGTGAAGTAGGAATTTGAGAACAAAGAAGCATTACCATTTTCATACAATTATGAAGATATTCAAAGATGCTGGAATAGAGTAGTGAAGCAGCATGGAGTTAGACTAGATATGTTTTGTTTTATTATCTTGTCTTATTGTCATGTAAACTTGGTAATATATAAACCAAGTGTAGCTAGTAAAACATTCAACTAAGTAAACACCTTTTAAAGAGAGATAGAAAAAGTTGTACTTGTCAAAAAATTTCTCTGTAGTATGTTTGTTCTACTTGTAAGCAGCTGTGAGCTATTCAAGCTTCACAGGGTTCTCATTCGATATATATATATATATATATATATATATATATATATATATATATATATATATATATATATATATATATCAGGTGGATACTTTCAAATCCACCAGAAAGTTTTAAAAGCTTGTGTTTTTATTACTTTGTATTTTGATTTATATAACTCTTTCATTTCACACTCTGCAAATCAAACACCTATATATTTATCGAGTTGGAACTGTTTTAAAATCTTGAAAAAGTAGCCAGAATTACATTCAACCCCCTTCTGTAATTCTTGTTGTATTGTTAGGGAATAACAGTTACACAGACTTATGTCTGCGATACCTGTAGTAAGCAGACTGCTTCCTGCTATTGCTATTCATTGTGATAGTCGAACAACTATTGACAAGATTAGCAGTAAAAGGTATAATGCTAAAACAAAGAGACACATCCAAGTTAGACTCAAGTCTATAAGGGGTTTAGTGTTTGATAGGATTATATCTATAAAGTTCATAGGAACTCAGAATAAAGTTGATCCTTTGACTAAAGGACTGGAACCTGCAGTGGTCCTCAAGTCAAGCTGCAGTGGTCCTCAAGTCAAGGTTGGGGATGGGACTGTCAACCCATCATAATTCATCAACAGTGGGAACCCAATACACATGAGAGGAGATCCCTCAAAGTATATTCAATGTGGCAATAACAAGCTAAAAGGATGAATTGGTAGTATCTTTGCTACATAGATGATACTATTGTATCTGAGTCTATTCCCTGTAAACCTAGAAGGTACTGACACTGCTAGAAAAGTAAGAGTGTCAAAACTTTGAATGGGATCAAGTCATTTAATGAGATAGAAGTAGTATATCTCTAGAGATGCCCAGCTAAGCGAATGTAATTGTGTGGTCGCAATTAGAGGAAAGGGTTATTCCTTGAAACATTCGACGAACAGGATCGAGACAAGACCATTAATGTCTCAAAGTCGTAGATTGGCACCATAGCCATTGACTTGTCATCATCTATGGAACATGGTTACACTAAACGGATTAAGATTCAAGGTGAAACATTCCATTTGAATCCGGTAGCCATCGAAGTAGAGGACTTAGGAGGGTTCAAACTCGGAAGGGTACCGACTCAGAAAAAAAAGTCATGATGAAAAACCTGATCGCACTTCTATATGGATTTGTGGGGGATTGTTAGAAAAATGGAGTTTTAGATCATAAGTTTATTATGTTCTTGATGTTAATTCCAAAATCTAATGATTGAAAGTTGTTCCTTGATATGGGAACTTAAACTTTCATATATGGGTTTAAGAATTTTTCTTAATGAAATCGATAGAGAAATTGAGTTAAAGCGGGGAACCTGAAAGAGTTATGATATTCGTTTAATAATTAATTTAAATTAATTATTGATTTAATATTATTTTAACTGGAAAAATAAGTTTATTGATATGTGGGCTAGACTCGACTGGGCTTGTATGGGCTGAGCTGGTCAACTCTGATTTAATTAAACTTATTTGAATATATATATTTATATATTCTGTAACAGCTGAGAATTTAATATATATATTCTATAACGGCTGAGAATTATATATATATATATTCTGTAACGACTGAGAATTTAATATATATATTCTGTAACGGCTGAGAATTTAATATATATATATTTATTATAACGGATGAGAATTTAATATGTATATTCTGTAATGACCGAGAATTAAATATTATATTCTGTAACAGCTGAGTTAATACAATATTTAAGTCTGTCGGAAACACTTTCATTTCTTGTACTATAAATATCGAAGGAAAACAGAAGGTGTAGATACAGAGAAAACACATCTCAAAACTCTCTAGTTTCTCTCTTCTTCCTATCTACTTTCTCTGCTCTCACAAACACATTTAGTGATTTTTCCGGCGACTGAGGTGCTAGTCGAAGTTGAGTTTGTTGTTGATGTGAACATCAAGCTCGGAGCTGTTTATCCTGGATGAGGCATTGCAAACATCCCAACACAGTAGGTGGGGGCAATTATCTCTTCAAGAGCAGTCAGGGCTTCGAGGAAGGCCTGACGACTCCACTGTTGCGGGTACAATTTCTGGTCTTTCTTTGTTCTTACAGTTACTGATATGCATGTTTTTTACCTACATGTTTTGTTTCGTTAATTGTTGTATTGACATTGGCTTGTTAAATATTATATATAATTGCCTCTATGTTGCTCTAATAGTTAATATTTTCAACATTAATTAGTTCAGTATGGATCAGATATTTATAGACACGTATTTTAATGCTCCTTTATAACATACTTGTATAAATTATTTTAATTTCTTTTTTTTCTAAATCAAAATTTGATGTTTTTAAAATAAATTATAGAAGTATGTTTTTCATTCACCTTAAAATACGTGTTGAAATTGAAAAAAAACTGTATACAATTGGATAAAGCGGATGGAGTAGTAGTCGAGACTTCTTTTATTTATTTAAAATTGAAAAAGTAAAACAAAACATTTAGATCATCCTTCCGACACGTGCTTGTGGTGTCCGGACCCGGACCAGTCAACTGTCAACCCATCAGCCCACAATAGTATTGTCTTGCGTCCCTTTTCCTAATTCGGTCTTTCTAATACGTGTTTCGTTTGGCGTATTTTTATTGGTGGATTTGTTTGTAATTATTATTTCAATCATTCTTTTAATAACAATAATAATAATAATACTCGTTCATTTTTCTATTCTGCTCTTCTCCTCTGCAACCAGGTCTCATAATTAATACATATGTTTAATTCTATTTTCTGCAATTAATCCATATTCATGCTTGTTTATATCCTGTTTATGCTTCATAATTACTTGTTACTTGTTGTATTTAATTATTTCTGTATGTTATATTAATATCTCATTTTGTTTGTTTATTTATGAATCACTGATATATATTCATCTGATTTGTGTTTATAGATATAGGTTTAAATTCAAGTTATGATTTGGTCTATCGTAAGGCGCAAAGTTGCGTGTACTGCCTCTTCTTCATCGGTTAGTTTATTAATTTATATATTGATTGTTATATATGTTTGTTTGTTTTTTGTGTGTTATGATTGTGATTGTGTTTATTTTCAGAAGTCGTTTGAACGAATTAGGTCTGCAGCTGCGTTATCACATCCACGCACCTATGTCGAGAATGAGGTTTAATTGTTTTTTTCGTTTCTTATTATAGGTGTATTTTAATGATACATACTTTCTGGTTGTTTTGTTTGTTGTGGTGATCGGTTGCGTATTTGTTTTATAAATTCTTTTGAAACGAAAGAGGTTTGGTTGAGGGAGAAGGGATAGGGATCACGGTGTTCTTTGCTTTTGCATTGAGGTTTATATTGTACTGGACCTTTACCTAGCTGAATGAGGCTGAGTCGAGTTGGTTAAATACTAATGACGGTAGATATTTTTACGGTTATTAGATTGTTATCATGGGCATTTAGTCGGCAGGAACTATTGATTAACACCCTGGTCCTTGCGACCCTTATACTATGATACGGACCTACTTATGAACCCTGGCCTCCTTGTGAGTTACGACCTAGGAAGCAAGGACACTGGTGCGGGAGTGCGAGTGCGTAGTGCGGGGATACGGGATCTCGACAAATATAATAATATGGGGATACGGTGCGGGAGGATACGGGAAAAATAAACAAAAAAATTCATATGTATTTCATGTTAAATATTATTAAATCTACTAACAAAACTAAAAATTGCATGAAAAATAAATCAAATTCATCATTTATTAATCTAAAACACAAAAATACTAGTAAAAACTTTTTGTTTATGCAAAAATGAAAACGATAATCAATACTTTTGTAGTAACTAATAGACATTGATACTTAAGTTTGGGAGTGTAGTTTGCTAAAATAAATATTGACTAAAATTCTTAAAGATAAAATTTCTGATTAGTATCTTGAATGAATCCGCGTGTCCGCTTCGGAGATACGTGAGTCCAAGTATCCGACATGGGGACTCGGCATGCGACCCAGGTGTCCCTGCTTCTTAGGTTACGACCTACTTATGAACCCTGGCCTAATTGTGAGTTATGACCTACTCTTTCTCAACAATGAGTTGGACATTTGTGAACTGTTAACTATCATTTCTCATGTTTACTTTGGTTATGCTTTGTCCGCATGAAGTGTAGACTAGACACACCAAGTCAAGTGTACTGTTATTGCAATGTGCTTAAATCTGTTGACCACTATAATTTCTCTTCATTTCTACATTGTAAGTTTTTCCTTTAATTTTCATTTTGTGGTTCATATAAATTATTAATATATTTCTTCTAGATTAGTATAGCCCTTGGAGACACTCGTCTAATGTTTGTGACTTTTACAGAGTCTATATCTTAAAAGAGGATCAGAACTTACGCGCAACGTTCTTAATCGAGGTAATCTGAATGGTTCTGCTTATTTTGACGCAAGAGTAATGTATAGATGCAAATGTTATTATACCCTTACTGAAGTTCTATAAATCATGTATAGGCTGGTCAGATAATTCAAGGCCTCTAAGGTTGGTACAACCTTTACATGTTCTTGTTAATATGTTCTGTAGTGTTTCCAACTTATAGATTATAGATAAAAGATGGTTGTTCACTTGGATACCTTTAGTATGTTATGATTCTTTTCTGTTCCTTTTTGCAAGCTTCTGCAAGATCATTAACATCCTTCATTATTTTTATGTTCACAGGAATGATGTAACATATATTCGAATAAATAATATTACAACGGTGTGGAGTAGATCATTCTCCTCAGATAGTGGTATGATGTTTATTTATAAATTTTCTTTTTCTCTTCTTTCCTTGAGCATCTACTGTGACTGCTTAAAAATCTGCAGTCTTATTGTATTATTTTTATGTTATGAAGGTGAACTAGTTGAGGCTGTTGTACCTTTTATGGGCGAATCTATTACTGATGGCACGCTAGCCACTTTTTTGAAGAGTAAGTTTCGCCATCCACGGTTTGTAGAATTCTGCATTGGTTAATAAATGCTTAACGTTATAGTTTCATTTTCTTTAAGCAATTTGTTTGTAGGAATATAAAATTGTGCATCTAATTCAATTTGGAACTCATTTTGTAATAAATGTGAGCAGAACCTGGTGATCATGTTGATATTGATGAGCCAATTGCCCAAGTTGAAACTGATAAGGTACTTCACATGTTTTGAGCTCTACATTGTTCACACCGTCTCAAGTTGCGTGTTCAAACTTCAAAATTAAATTGTTAATTTACAACTTTCAGGTGACAATTGATGTTGCAAGTCCGGAATCTGGTATTATCAAAGAGGTAGTAGATATTAGCAGGATTAGTATCAGTTTACAAGTTTTAGCAGTGCCAATTCAATGAAAATTATCATGCTTCTGAACTAACTGTTTGTAATTTTTTTCTTATCAGTTTGTAGCCAAAGAAGGTGACACCGTGGAACCAGGGACTAAAGTAGCAATTATCTCGAAGTCTAGTGAAGGTGTAACACATGTAGCTCCCTCAGAGAAGCCACCTAGCAAGCCTGCGCCTGAGCCTTCTCCTGCTCCTGCCGAAAAGAAGGCGGACAAGCAAATGCCAAAGGCAGAAACAACACTGCCCAAGGATAAGCCCAAAGTACCTTCCCCGCCAACTTCTAGACCCTCAGCCTCAGAACCACAGCTTCCACCAAAGGAAAGGGAAAGAAGAGTAAGCATCAGGATTTCTAATAATTTATTGAAGATGTCATGTTACTGTTTCACTTTAAATCTTTGACCACACCCCTTTTAATTCAACTCCAGTGTGACTATTCTTATCAATTTCTTAGCTGATTACATCCCCGTGTTTTTGCCCACAATTTTACCTGCTTTCAGGTTCCAATGACAAGGCTAAGGAAACGAGTTGCAACACGGCTTAAAGATTCCCAAAATACTTTTGCATTGCTAACCACATTCAATGATGTTGATATGTATGTTCCAAATAATATTAGTACTGTTAGTGCTTGAAGTTTTTACTTTTCTTTGTAGTAAATGCTTTTAAATTCTGTCTTAATTTCAAGTAGTTCTTATTCCTTTTGGTCTCAAAATGTCTAAAGCCACTTTTAATGGTCATCTTCATTTCCTATGTCAAATGTAATGGTGGTATTGACTTTCCTTACAAACTGGTATCTTTCAAATAGAACATGATAATTATTGGAATGAAAATGATTGAAAGATGAATTTAATACAAAGAGAAAAAGAATTACTTGATGAACACATTGTAAGTAGGGTTGTAGTTTAACCCAGCTGACATTGTTAAACACATTTAAAGATAGATTGTTCTAATACTTTAAGCATTGTAGCTTTGGACTTGTATGATCGTGCATATCTCCCCTATATTTTTTTCCCTTTGGATACTGACATATCTGCTGTCCAGGACTAATTTGATGAAGCTTCGTTCTGAGTATAAAGATGCCTTCCTTGAGAAGCATGGAGTTAAACTAGGACTTATGTCAGGTTTTGTCAAAGTGCGTGTAGTAGTATGCTAGTACCCATTCCCTTTGACGTGTAGTTGGATTTCTGTATTGTTGCACCATTTTGAACACCTATGTATCGTTTAATTTCTAAGATGTTTGTTTCAGGCTGCTGTAAGTGGGCTCCAGAACCAGCCAATCATTAATGCAGTTATTGACGGGGATGACATTATCTATCGAGATTATATTGATATTAGTATAGCTGTTGGTACGTCAAAGGTGAGTCACTAATTTTTGTAATTCTAGTGTTTTTTAATATATAATTGACATTTCATTCATGCCACATTACTCATCTCTCTAAAATGACCAATTATCAATTGATGAAAATCAATATATTAGGCCTAGCATAGTAACTTATACTTCCTTTGAACTGTACAAGTTCCTGTCAACTCAGAGTTCCGGTGTATTTGCAGTTATTCCAAAATCAATATATTAGGCCTTATTTGGTGTATAAATGTAGAGCACTAGAAAGTATCATGAAATGAATAATAACTTTGCACTTTAGACATTTTATATCTATTTTGTCTAATTTTTAATTTGTCATATGTCAGACTCTTTCCCTGGTTCTTTGGCTTAAATTAAAATGCCTTTTAATGCCCCCCTGACACTTGGAAAATGTCTTGGATGTGTAGCAATATCAGCCGTAATTCAGGCAAATATTTAGTCAGAACTTTACAAAGTCGTGGGCCTTTTTCGGAAAATATTATTTACAGAGAATAAAATCACACTTGCTAAATATATTCCCTTTTCTCTTTAACATAGCCACTGTTTAAGATGGCACGGTTATGTCTTGTTGCCATGATGTTTGCTTTCTAGTTTTCCTTGTTTGTAATGGGACTTTGGTCTTCCAACATAAAGTTTTGTCTGAAACTTTTCATGGCAGTACCAGGAATTGCAACATTTACTTAGATTATAGCTTTTAAAGGATTCAGAGTATACCTGAAGGTTTTCCTTGTGTAATCAATTATGTAGCTTATACTGCGTCTATATTAATGAACATAAATCACAATACAAAAATTTGTTTACTGAATAATTTATAAGAGGTACCATGTAAAAGAGAAGGTGGTTATCCTGTTTTGATCTGCTTCTTTTGAAACAGAATATATACAAGTTCCAGACTGAAAACTAGTTTTCTTCTTGGTATTAACTAGAAATTAATTGGTGAACTGAAATTCAAAGTTTGCAATCTGTTTCTTGAAAAGATCCCACTGGAGGGTAGAATTTAAAGTCTCTGTGTCTAACCTCTACTTTATAATTGACAATCTTCTGTCATAAGTATGCTTTGTGTAATAAGTTATGCTCAAAGCTTCACCTTGGATTTGTGTTCTTTGTCTGTGTTATCTACTGATGTTCTTGCTTTGTCTGTATCATCTTTTGTTGTTCATCTCTGTTCTATTATTAAATATCTTTAGATTATTTCACTTGTACAAAAGAACAAAGACCTTAATTTTTTTCTGGCTCATGAAGTACTCCATTTAAGAGCAGATGTGTATATTGCACACTAAATAGTAAATAATCTAAAATTTTAATGTACTATGTAAATCATACTTGTTGGATAACAAAATAGAAGCATTAATGGATGTAGTTTACTGAATGCTTAAATACTGTTGAGATTTATTTCTCTGTTATTTTTTTTTGAAGGGTCTGGTTGTCCCAGTTATTCGCAATGCTGAGAAAATGAACTTTGCTGACATAGAGAAAGAGATTAACTCTCTAGCAAAAAAGGCCACTGACGGTTCCATATCTATTGATGAGATGGCTGGAGGTTCATTCACAATATCTAATGGAGGTGTTTATGGAAGTCTCTTAAGTACTCCCATTATTAATCCTCCACAGGTATGATGTTGTACAAGCAGGTTTTTTTAGCTATCTATAATAAACAATTTAATTAAATTATAAGTATATAACAACTAAGGAAAGTTTTATTTTTCAAAGGTATTTGTTTGCCTATTTATGATCAGACCCTTCCATATTAAACCCGTGGTGTACGACTAAGAGAAATTAGTACTTTAAAATTCCATAAGAACCAGACCTATAAAAATCTCAATTAAATCCTACATTTAACATTCAGATGAATATTACATAGCAAATCTTTTGACTATTGTTTATATTGGCCAGCAGGGGTGCTTTCTCAGATCTCCATATCAATGATCACCCTTTGAACTGTATTTTGTGGAAAGTTGTGGACGGATTTTAAAAGATTGAGGCACGGAAACTCTTTTTTTTAAAGCTTACTCAGAAAATGAAATAAAGGAATATCTTTGTAGAACACAATCACATTAACTTCACAAAGCCACTTGTTCTCTATTTTGAGTACGAACTCTCATAGATGCAAGTCACCTGTAAACTATTAACATGCACATTTAGTGACGCAAGGTCTTACTACATGCAAGTATTCTACTCTAACATACTACCATACAGATGCTGTTGCGATAAGTTTTGGGATTTTGTTAAAAAACAAGCCTGATGTAATTTATGCCAGTGTAAATTTAAACTTTGATTTACTTTTTTGTAACAGTATGTCAGCATCTCACCACTTTCATGTCCGTATTATAAAAGCACTCATAACTATATCTTTCTATTTACGTTTCAGTCTGCTATTCTGGGAATGCATTCTATTGTGAATCGTCCAATGGTTGTCGGAGGACAGATTGTTTCACGGCCAATGATGTATATTGCCCTAACTTATGACCATAGGCTGATTGATGGAAGAGAGGCCGTATTCTTCTTGAGGCGCATCAAAGATGTTATAGAAGACCCCAGGAGGCTTCTGCTCGACATATGAAAGCTGCAAATGCAGAAAAAATTGTGGTAGGCCCTAGTTCCATGAGGCTGATAAAGTAAAGATAAATCTGAACCAGGGGTTTCTGTTAACCCCATCACATTGTTCAGTTGCGGCAACTGTTTCTGAGTTTGCAAGTGAGACTTTGTTACAAAACAAAAGTTATTACTGTAAAAAAAACTCCAAATTTCTTTCATGCAGTCCACTGGTGGGACTTAAAAGAAAATTACTTTACAATTTTTTTGTTGGGCTTGGTTTATCAAGTTTGTTGAAGAGAAAATTGTAATTTCATTGGTCATTTCGATGGTCTTTCCTTTTTCAAGCTTCTTTTCTGGAAGTAGATTAGATTGATCAAATTATTCAAGTCCGTGCTCCCCAGTGTTTATAATATGCAATCTTTAATCTCCATAGTATTATGATCATGCCACAAGCCTATATTTGGTTATTTCAGATTAAAATAACCTCCGATTGCTAGCAGATGCCAGGTTAATAATCAGCTCAATGCAACTTCTGCTTGAGTCTAAATCTCGAAAGGCAAAAAATAAAGAAGAAAGATCTGCAGGTGAAAAGATAGACAGGCTTTATGTTACACAATCTAACATCCAGAAATTCCAAAACAAACGTTTATATCAGCGAAGGTACTCTTTCTTGTATGTATGTATCATGTATGTATAAGCAGGACACCTCGCGGAAGGAGAAATTATAAGCAGAGACAGATCCAAGAGGTCAACCCCGGGATATTTGAAAGAACTTGATCAAAGAAGAGTGGATAACAAGAACCAAGGAAACAAAATGTGATACCTTCATGCTTAGCTTCTGAATATTACCAGTAAACCTAGTTAAACAAATTATTATGTTGAAGCTGCAAAGAATATTATTATGTTGGTTGACCTAGTTAAACGAATATATTGGTGTCGGCAATGATACACTCCATTCTTTTACATATACAAATGCGAAATATACAATGTCAAATTATGTTGTGCGTAATTAATTATACTTAACGATTGAGAAATTAATTTGATTGGAATTGTTGATTTGTGATAATGCTTGTGAGAGGGGATCTAGCTAGGGTTTGTGGTTGTTTTGGAGGTAATATGCATTGTTAGATGGAAATGGCGAATTTGGGTTTCAAGGAGGGAGGAGATTTTAGAAAAAATGGAAAAAATGACGATTTTTTGATTAAGAATAACAAGATTACCGATTTACCGGAGAGATGTATAATAATACACATTTCAATACCCAGGCCTTATATCCGTACTGAATAAAAACTTCTTCCACCTTTAACACTTTTAGCAGCAAAATTCAAAATTTAATTAATACGGGAGAAAGAGATCCTCATTTGAAAGGAAAAACAAGAAAGGAATTAAATGTGAGATTTAGATTTGGTTCAGTATGGATAGTGTATGTATAGGTTGTACCGACTGTGTGTGTATAATCTCAATCATTGTTGTGTTACTCATATTACCCAACTCTGTTTTGCGTATTACCAGTTACGCAAACCACAATTAGGTATCTTTTACTGTGTTACCCCATTTCGAAATGCGTGTCTCCTTTATTAAATTAAAATATTAGCTAGTACCCTAAACTGGATTGCGTATTATTTTGTTACCCAAATTTATAATGCGTATCAGACCTTACCCAACCTCCATATGCGTAATCAAATCGGTAATCTCAACTATTCCTTCGGAGAATTGTTATTTTCATCAATGTTTATCAAAAATCCGTTATTTATAGTCTTTCACCGAGATTTTATCGATTCTTGGTTTCAGGTGCGGAGGAGTCAGCTACAGGCGAGTGAGGCTAAGGTGCCGTATTCAATTGCGGCAACGGGAGATCTGGCTCAAGCATAGGTGGTCCTAACCAAGTGGAGAGAGTGCGATCACACTAGGTCCACCAAAATTTGAGACCCTAAAATATTGTGAAGTTCTTTATAATTTTATACAAGTTTATGTACGTAATAAATACTAAAATCAATTTTGAATCCTTATAAATTTGTCATTTTTCGATAATCAATACACTTTCATTATTGCCGATCTATACATTAATTTTTTTGACAAAGTTTGAGGTTTAACATCTAAAGTAGATGTTATGTGTATCTTAATTATTTTAATTAGTGCGGATTATATCTTTCAAAAAATATCAAAGAATCTACATTTTTTCAATTAGTTTCCCTGTATAACGTCTAATCAGTTTAAGATTCTAGTTTGTATGCTAAGATTCTAGTTTGTATGTTTATTAGAGTCTTTCACTCTATAACAACAATATATTCACCAACCATCCTCATGTCCTTATTCTGGCTGTGACTGTGGCTTCCTCCAAACTGTTGCACTACGACACCTAACATATTCATTATTCTATCTCCTTCAATCACGATTCCTCTTTTACTGTTCCTGTGAAGAATGGTATGAAATATGTAATTCTCACTTTGTTGATCTTAACTTAATTTGCTGAAATTTGGTCGGTATTACCTGTATTTCACCAAGATCAATCAAGAAAGGTTCCTCGTATGAACTTGTCGCAGGCAAAGGGAATATTTGTTAGCGATTTTACAAGTCAAATACAAGTGTACATGTCGTAACAAGTAGTATAAATAATTCGTTTCCACATAGACTAATTTTAAGCTGTTAATTACCAAACACCATTTTTTTTCTAATTCAAGTCAAAACAAAATATAAACTGTTTACCACTAGTTAATAAACTAACACAAATAGATTTCAATATTAAATAATCTAGGCACGTAACTTCATCTTGAGTTCTTTAATAAACTACTCAAATATCTCTATTTTAGTGTTCCAATTATTAGTCTAAGGCATCTAACTAATCACAAGGACCTTCCGTATCTCAAGTGATCCTAATTCATTGACTAATTCCCGTATTCCTACGAAGAATTTAAGTTTCTGAACAGTATTAGCTACAGCCTTATATTGACTACCAAGGGTGTTCAAGTATATTCCTATCTTAAACACAAATTAACATATATGTCAATCCTTAGTTATAGTGATTATGTCTTAATTTAGATTTTGTCTTCCAAGTCAACCTAAATTACTAAGTCAAGTTCAAGGTTGACCATTCCTTAAAAAGCATTATATACAAATCACTATAAACAATTTTAATGAACACCATAATAGAGAATGAAAGAGTAATTTATAGGAAATCATATGAATCCATTACAGACCTAGAAGCAGATAGTTCAACATCACAAGAAAGAGAGATATACACAATAAATACATGCTAACAAGGTTACATTTAAGAAAAGTAAAGAGAAGATAAAACTCTAGATTTTAATCTTGCTTCACCAATTCTCCTCTTGAATTCTTCCCTGCCTTCTTTCTCCCGTGCTTCTCTTTGTTTTTGTGTGTAACTGTTCTCCCCCAATCAGGTACGTTTCTAATATTTTTGAATCTATTCCTACCCTCAACTAACTGTCCAACATCTAAATATTATATTATTTTAATTATTTAGTAACAATACAAATAAGTATCCTACATAAAGTTTAATTCTTAAATTAGAAATCTGAACTGAATGTCTCTAGCCTTTTTATGGGCAGTTTGGAATGTCAATAAAATCTGAGATCATACTTGACTTAAAGGTCTTCTCGTAACCTTTCCAACGGCAACTGAATCGCCTCATTTCGACATCGGGAGCTCCGGTTATAGCCAAAATAATAAACACCGTGCAAACTGTCCCGAAAATCTGAAATTTGCAAGAATTTACTTCAAATTTTGTAATTTCAGCAACAATCCATCTATAATAAGAATTCCTTTTTTACTACAATAAAACATGAAAACTAATTAAATAACAATACAATTACATGCAAAATTGACTAAAAATATAGAGAAAACATGATCATAAAGATCATTAATAAAAAATCTCCACACTCGTTAGCGATTTTACAACTCGAATGCAAGTGTACATGTCATAACAAGTAGTATAAATAATTTATTATCACATAGACTAATTTTAAGTTGTTAATTACCAAACACCATTCTTTTTCTAATTCAAGGCAAAACAAAATATAAATAGTTTACCACTAGTTAATAAACTAACACAAATAAATTTCAATATTAAATAATTTAGGCACATAAATTCATCTTGGGTTCTTCAATAAACTACTAAAATATCTCTATTTTAGTGTTCCAATTTTTAGTCTAAGGCATCTAACTAACCACAAGGACCTTTCGTGATCCTAATTCATTGACTAATTCCCGTATTCCTATGAAGAATTTAAGTTTCTGAACAGTATTAACTACAACCTTATATTGACTACCAAGGGTGTTCAAGTATGTACCTATATTAAACATAAATTCACACATATGCCAATCATTAGTTATAGTGATTAGGTCTTAATTTAGATTTTCTCTTCCAAGTCAACCTAAATTACCAATTCAAGTTCAAGGTTGACCATTCCTTGAAAATCATTACATACAAATCACTATAAAAAATTGTAATGAACACCATAATAGAGAATGAAAGAGTAATTTATAGGAAATCACATGAATCCATTATAGACCTCGAAGCAGAATTAGTTCAACATCACAACAAAGAGAGATATACACAATGAATACATGGTAACAAGGTTACAATTAAGAAAAGTAAAGAGAAGAGAAGATAAAACTCTAGATTTTGATCTTGCTTCACCAATTCTCCTCTCGAATTCTTCCCTGCCTTCTTTCTCCTGTGCTTCTCTCTGTTTTTGTGTGTAACTATTCTCCCCCAGTCACGTACGTGTCTAATGTTTTTGAATCTATTCCTACCCTAAACTAACTGCCGAACATCTTAATATTATATTATTTTAATTATTTAGTGACAATACACATAAGTATCCTACATAAAGTAGAATTCTTAAATTATAAATCTGGAGTGGCTGCTTCTTGCCTTTTTCTGGACAGTTTCGAATGTCAATAAAATATGAGATTATACTTAAATTAAAGGTCTTCTCATAAACTTTCCAACGACGCCTGAATCGCCTCATTTCGACATCGGGAGCTCTGGTTATAGCCAAAACAATGAACACCGCACAAGTTATCCCGAAAATCTGAAATTTGCTAGAATTTACTTCAAATTTTGTAATTTCAGCAACATTCCATCTATAATAAGAATTCCTTTTTTCTACAATAAAACATGAAAACTAATTAAATAACAATCCAATTACATGCAAAATCGACTAAAAAATAGAGAAAACGTGATCATGAAGATCATACATCAAATATCTCCACACTTGTTAGCGATTTTACAATTCAAATGCAAGTGTACATATCGTAACAAGTAGTATAAATAATTCGTTCCCACATAGACTAATTTTAAGCTGTTAATGACCAAACACCATTCTTTTTCTAATTCAAGTCAAAACAAAATAAAAATTATTTACCACTAGTTAATAAACTAACACAAATAAATTTCAATATTAAATAATCTAGGCACATAACTTCATCTTGAGTTCTTCAATAAACTATCCAAATATCTCTATTTTAGTGTTCCAATTATTAGTCTAAGGCATCTAACTAATCACAAGGACCTTCCGTATCTCAAGTGATCCTAATTCATTGACTAATTCCCGTATTCCTACGAAGAATTTAAGTTTCCGAACAGTATTAACTACATCTTTATATTGACTACCAAGGGTGTTCAAGTATATTTCTATCTTAAACACAAATTCACATATATGCCAATTCTTAGTTATAGTGATTAGGTCTTAATTTAGATTTTCTCTTCTAAGTCAACCTAAATTATCAATTCAAGTTCAAGGTTGATTATTCCTTGAAAAGCATTACATACAAATCAATATAAACAATTGTAATGAACACCATAATAGAGAATGAAAGAGTTATTTATAGGAAATCACAAGAATCCATTACAGATCTAGAAACAGAATTAGTTTAACATCACAACAAAGAGAGATATACACAATGAATACATGATAACAAGGTTACAATTAAGAAATGTAAAGAGAAGAGAAGTTAAAACTCTAGATTTTGATCTTGCTTCACCAATTCTCCTCTTGAATTCTTCCCTGCCTTCTTTCTCCCGTGTTTCTCTCTGTTTTTGTGAACTGTTCTCCCCCAGTCACTACGTGTCTAATGTTTTTGAATTTATTCATACCCTTAACTAACTGCCCAACATCTAAATATTATATTATTTTAATTATTTAGTAACAATACAAATAAGTATCCTAGATAAAGTAGAATTATTAAATTAGAAATCGGGACCGGCTGCTTCTGGCCTTTTTCTGCGCAGTTTGGAATGTCAATAAAATCTGACATGATACTTGAATTAAAGGTCTTCTTGTATGCTTTCCAACGGCACCTGAATCGCCTCATTTCGACATCGGCAGCTTTGGTTATAGCCAAAACAATGAACACTGCGCAAGTTTTTCCGAAAATCCGAAATTTGCTAGAATTTACTTCAAATTTTGTAATTTCAGCAACAATCCATCTATAATAAGAATTCCTTTTTTTCTACAATAAAACATGAAAACTAATTAAATAACAATACAATTACATGCAAAATCGACTAAAAATATAGAGAAAACATGATCATACATCAAATATCTCCACACTTAAGTTTTTGCTCGTCCTCGGGCAAAGAAAGAAAATAAAAACTACATTCCTAACTTATTATCCCCACTTTTGTAGGTGACACGATTGCATTGAGTCTATGCAACAAGCCTTTAAACCCCTAGGTAGCCCTAGTAGGATGAGTTATGTCTCGTGAGGGCCTATAGCGAATGTACCCACAAAATCTATCTAGCCTTGTAAACTAATAAAGGTGATAATAAAAATAACTAAGTTTGTTCTACCAAGTATTTGATGCACGCCAATGTAACTCTACATAAATAAGATCACAAATGTTATCTCAACACAAGTATCAAGGTGTAAATACAATATTTTGGTGTCAAATGCACAAGTATTCACATAATTTCTCAAAGAATGTGCAAAAGTACTCAAAAGTCCACGTCAAGTGCAAAATAAAATTAACAGTCATGATAAGTATACAAGAGTACACTATTAAGAAAACTTGAGATTTTTCATATCTATGTCAAGTAATACCTCACCTTTTACTCACAAAAGAATTATGCTCAAGAATAGGTAAAGTCTATCACTTAATTCTAACATATACATAAACACGCTTAACACTTGGCATCGATCCATTTAAAACACAACATGCATGAAGAATGATAATTAAAAAGACTTTGATTCGGGTCATAATGGGGCTAGGGATAAGGTATATTAAGAAAAGCTAGACAGGGCAAAATGTCAAAAACTAGTAATTCTCCATAATCACTCACACAATCTCCCCATATGTCCCCCACACAATTATTCTAATATGTGCAAGCACTTACTTAACTTGAGATAACGAATCAAACACAAATAACAAGAAATAAAGCAAAAGCTCCCATAATATATATATATATATATATTAGACATTTTATATTTTTTTTTCTTTTCATGGCCATGAAAATAAGTTCATGGCCATGAAAATAAGTTAATGGCCATGCATATTTTCTGATTTTTTTTGCCTTGAATTATTGTTTTTGAAAGCTAAAAGCAAGCATTAACATATATACAATCACAATGATCCGATCTAAAACTCAAAAACATGTACTAAGTACAAATTAACCTCAAACTTTTACACACATTAAAAGTATGATCACAAGTAGCACCTCTATCACACCTTATTACTCCCTCCTTACTTCACTAGCCTTTGACAAATAGGGATCAAAATTTATATTAGGCCAAGAGAAGAAATAGGTATAGGCTTGTAATATGGTGTGTCACCGAATAAACTGATTAAGCTCAAAGGGCTACTAATGGAACATATATGCAAGGTTTGTTAAAGTGGGATAATTTGGGTTCGACCTAAGTGCCTTTATCATGTTACCAATCATTCAATGCCATGTATCTCAAGAAGCGTCTAAGATAAATGCTAGCAATGCAAATGCAATGAGGACACACAAGCAACGAATAAGATGCAAAATATATGCATATAGGCTCAAAAGCTCACTTAGTGTCAATGATAAAAAGAAATCCCAAGTCACAAGAAGTATTTCTTTCTAGTGCATCTACTTGTACTCAAAGCATGTAACCAATACATCTTGCACATACTTTATATACTTTTAATTACTTAAGCATTCAATGAGTCTATTTGCTTTAACTTTCTAGTGCAAGTGTGTGAGCAAGGGCATAATATTACACCTTTCCATAAAAGTATCAATAACATAAGATCACTTGGCATGCGTGAATACATTTAGCTAAACTTGTAAAAAGTAATGCATCAACTATTTCAAAGGCAAACAAAAATATTTCACCATATCATCTCTATCATTTATAAGGTTAGAATTCTATTTTTAATTTTAAACTTTATCAATTTTTTTTATTATATATATTTCAATTTTTTTTTCTCAAAGAACACCTCATCCCCGCACTTGGATGAGGCATTGTCCGCGATGATTCCAAAATAAAACCTATAAGACACTAAAAAAAACTACTCTACGAAAGAAACAAAGAAATACTCCCATAGGTGTCATGATGCTTGGCGTGGAAGGTGTTTCTTGATGAAGGTAAACATTTCGTCCATTTGCTTGGCCTTCTGTTCTTGATTCTGGTTAGGAAAGAATTGATGTAAGGAAAAAAACAGCAAAAAATCATGCCATGAATTTACATTCATGTCCATGAAAATTCTCTGCCATTCAACTTTTACATTCAGCGTACACACATTATTCAGTCAGCAATACATCAACAACACGGTGGGAAGGATCGTAAATAAGGTCGATATGTCCTTGTAATGATATTGTATTGGAGGAGTTAAAAAAATAGTAAAAATTCATGCCCATGATTTTTTTCTGTTTGTTTTTTTTTCACATCAAATTTCTTGCAAATTTTCCACCTTCCGCATTCAACCTTACCTAGCAACTGAAACACTTCACCAAACGCATTAAGGTACCTTATGGAAATAAAAATTATAATAAGTAAAATATATCCTAACCTATAATAATAGTAAAAATCAAAAGCAAATTAAAAATAATATTTTATACAAATTAACCGTACCACACACTTGGGTTGCCTCCCAAGAAGCGCCTTTTTTATAGTCATGACTTTGACTATTCACATCCATCATAGCTCCGAAAGAGTGATGGATGAGACATTACGATCAATATCACCACCCAAATATGGTTTCAATCTCTGTCCATTAACCATGAATGTTCTCCCGGTTATATCTTCAACTTCAACAGCACCATAAGAACGCACCTTGACTATTTTGAAAGGCCCTGACCAACGTGATTTAAGCTTTCCCGGAAACACTTTAAGTCTCGAGTTGAATAATAATACCATTTGACCTTCCTCAAGTTCCTTGTGTATAATTTTCTGATCATGCCACTTCTTCATCTTTTCCTTGTAAATTCTAGAGCTCTCAAATGAATTCAATCAAAAATTCATCAAGCTCATTTAGTTGAAGAAGTCGCTTTCTCCAGCTGCAGCAAAATCAGGATTTAGCTTCTTGATTTCCCATAAAGCTTTGTGCTCCAATTCCATGGGCAAATGACAAGATTTTTCGTAGACTAATTGATAAGGCAATAATCCCAAAGGTGTCTTGTATGCGGTCCTGTAGGCCCAAAGACTATCATCTAGCTTCTTCGACCAATCCTTTCTTGTAGAATTTACCGTCTTCTCCAAAATTTGCTTGATTTCCCTATTAGATACTTCGGCTTGCCCGTTGGTTTGAGGATGATAAGCATATGCTACCTTGTGACGAACCCCATACTTTAACAAAAATGTTGAAAATATTTTGTTACAACAATGTGTCCCCCATCACTAACAACAGCTCTTGATATCCCAAACCGAGTGAAAATATTCTTCTTCAAGAATTCCAGCACGACAGATGCATCATTGGTTGGGGTGGCTATGGCCTCAACCCACTTATAAACATAATAAACATCCAACAATATGTATTGATTTCGAAATGACATCACAAAGGGTCCCATAAAGTCAATACCCCATACATCAAACAACTCCACCTCTAAAATGTAATTTAAAAGCATTTCATTCCTTCTAGATATATTACCAGTACGTTGGCATTGATCATATCTTTTCACAAATTCATGAGCATCTTTAAAGTGAGAAGGTCAGTAAAAACCTGATTCTAAGACCTTTGTTGCAGTCCTATCACCTTGAAAGTGACCACCATAAGGATAACTATGACAATGATTTAAGACACTTTCTATCTCGTCGTCAGGAATACACCTTCTTAGAAAATTATCCGGCCAAAGCTTGAAGAGAAAAGGCTCATCCCATAGAAAAGCTTTAATCTGATGCAAAAACTTTTTCTTTTGCTAATAAGTAAATTCAACAGGAATGACATTGCTTACCAAGTACTTAACAAAATCAGCAAACCAAGGCAAACCCTTGGTGTTGATAAACATAAGTTTTTCATCATGGAATAAATCATCAATCATTTGAGAATTATCAAAATTTTTGTGGTTGTTAAGTGGCATTTATGTCTACTTAGAATGCTCTATAAAGGCTTGAATTGATGTTTTGTACTCAAGTTATTTGTGTTTTTTTTATGTTTTGTAGTGTTTTTGCATTTCAGGCATATAACAGGGATCAAGGTGATTTAGCATTATTTTGGTGCTAAATTGGTGCTAGGAATGTGTCCAGGAAGTTAGCTCGTGGATCGCCATCTCAAACCAGCAAGAAAAACAGAAATCAGAACTTTTTCCGGAAGGTCAGCGCGCCCGCGCTGTGATAGCGCGTGCCCGCGCTGGGTGAACAGAATGTCAGCGCGCCCGCGCTGGTGAAGCACGCGCTCGTGCCAAGTCGGGTTTTAAGAATCCTGTTTCTACTACAATTTTGATTTCTAGTTTTCTGTGCTGATCAGGGATGCTATATAATGATAACTTAAGGTCATTTTTTATAACAAGACGTACCGGAGCTTAAGGAGAAGGCGTAAGAAGACCGTATAGCACAATTCAACCAAGGCGAAGATGAGCTAGTTTATTCTTGTGATTCTTTATTTTAAGTTATAATCTTGGATGCTAGTTTTCTTATTTGTTGAACCTATACTCTTGTGTAACGTACTTGGTTTTATTATTTGTATTTATAAACACCTAGTTTATTATACCATGCTTTCATCGGAACCTACGGTGATGATGAGTTCGGTTATGGGCTAATCGTTATCGTGGGTTTCTAACGGATTTACTTATGGAATTCAATAGTTAATATGTTTTGATACCTTAGTGTATGGTGATTGTATGATATCCTAGTATTGGTTGTACTAATTCATTTTATGAGCGTCGCGAACTTATAAGATAGCGTGCTAATCTCTATTGAAGAGACAGTGAATTTAGAGGTTTAGAACTTGTCATGCTAGCATAGGTTCATGAAATTGATATGCATGATTCGTAGGTAATTTTAACCATCTTACTTGCCCTATGTAATCACGATAGATAACTTGTACATTAAACCGTTATGTTGTCAAATTCTATAGACATATAGGGTCTCAATATAATTGGTGTTTATTCAGCTTCTATCTCTTTTGTGGATATTTGGTAGTAGGGTATTCGTGCAACAAAAGTTGGCGTTTACTAGTTCTGTGTTATTTGATTATTATCATCACCATTGCATGCTAAGGTTAAGAATAAGAAGGCTATTGAATGAAGTAGTAATGAAGTTAGAATCCCATGTTTGTGTTATATAAGTAAATCAACCTTTTAATTCTTGTAGTTAATTGCATGTTAGTTAATAATCTTAGTTATAAACAATCTCAATTTATTATTCGTCTTAGCATTGAATAATAATCATACCATTGTTGCATAAGTGCATTGATTAAAATTAAGCTAAACCAGTCTCTGTGGGAATGAACTAGAATATATTCTATATCACTTGCGATCACGTATACTTGCGTGAATATTAGCGCGTGTTTTCGTCCTAACAATTTTTTGGCGCCGCTGCCGGGGACTCGGTGTTAATTTTTAGTTTATGTATTTGTTAGCATTGGTCGTTAAAGTTCATTGACTCGGACATTGTAACTTACTTGTTTCCTTGTCGTGTTTCAGGTACTCTAGTGAACGTGTATGCATACACGTTCTCGGTCTCGTAAGAGAACATTGGATCAAGTTGAGGAAGAAGTTGTAGTAGCTAAGGAAGTTTTTGAAGAAGTTCTTGTCGAGGAGAAAGTTGAAGAAGAATCTCTTATTGTAATAAGAGAACCAGAAGCGAATACGAAGGTTTTGATGGATTACTCTCATCCGAAGATTAATGATATTCAGTCTAGCATTGTCAGACCAGCCATTGTGGCTAACACCTTTGAGATCAAGTCGAGCATGATTCAAATGATACAGAATTTAGTTCAATTTGGGGGTTCTCCGATAGAAAATCCCAACATACATATCAGATATTTCATCGAGATATGTGACACTTTCAAGTTCAATGGAGTTTTTGAAGATGCTATTAAGTTGAGGCTTTTCCCATTCTCTCTGCGGGATAAAGCTAAGTGTTGGTTATATTCTCTACCACCAGGGTCTATTACAAAATGGGAGGATTTTGCTCAAAAGTTCCTAACTAAATTCTTTCCTATGGCGAAGACTGTTGCAATCAGAAATGCACTTACTCAATTTGCTCAGCAATCTGGAGAATCGTTATGTGGGCTTGGGATGGCTACAAAGAGATGCTTAGAAAGTGTCCTCACCATGGGATGCCTGACTGGATGATCATTAACTGCTTTTATAATGGATTGTGTGCTACTTGTAGACCCATGCTTGATGCAGCATCAGGAGGAGCCTTATGGGCTAAAAGTTATGATGAAGCTTATGAATTGATTGAGCTGATGGCTGCCAATGAATACCAGATCGCAACTCAGAGACTACCTCAAGGCAAGATAGCAGGAATTCTGGAAGTGGATGCAGCTACTGCTATAGCTGCTCAGCTTAAGGCTTTGACGATGAAGGTGGATTCTTTGGCTAATTATGGAGTGAATCAAATCACTAGTGTTTGTGAGCTTTGTGCTGGTGCGCATGAGACGGAGCAGTGTGCTATTTCTAGTGAATCAGCTCAATTCGCGAGCAACTTTCAGAGGTCGCAGCAACCAGCTCCAGCCACCTATCATCCCAACAACCACAATCATCCTAACTTCAGCTAGAAAAATACTCAGAATGTAGTGTAACGGCCTTATGAGCAGTATGTAGCAACGAAATACAACCCTCTTGGTTTTCAGCAACTGTAATATGCACCAAGACAACAATCCAGCTGCAACAGTCTAACGAAAAATATGAATTGGAGGATTTGAGGCTCATGTGCAAGAGCCAAGCGGTGTCTATCAAGACCTTGGAGAATCAAATTGGGAAGATTGTCAATGCCTTGCTGAATCGTCAACCTGGTTCACTACCTAGTGACACAAAAGTTCCAGGCAAGAAGGAAGCTAAGGAGCAGGTTAAGACTTATATTGAGGTCTGGGAAGGTTGAAAATCCCGAAAAATCTCAAGTTTCGGAAGATGAAGCTGTGGTGGAGGAAGAAGTGCAGAAGGAAGCAAAAGTGGAAACAAGGAAGGCTACTGTGGAACACACTCCTCCTAAGGTAATACAGGGGAGAAACAGATCTATCCTCCATCTCATTTTCCTAAGCGGCTGCAGAAGAAAAAGCTGGATAAGCAGTTTGAGAAGATTCTAGAGGTGTTCAAGAAACTTCATATAAACATACCTTTCGCTGAAGCTCTTGAACAGATGCCTAGTTATGCAAAGTTTATGAAAGGTATTCTCTCTCAGAAAGTGAAGCTTGATGACTTAGAGACAATTGTTATCATGTAGGAATGCAGTGATGTGCTACAACAGAAGTTGCCTCCGAAGCTTAAAGATCCTGGAAACTTCACTATTCCTTATACCATTGGAAAAGTGTCATTTGACAAATGTTTATGTGACTTGGGAGCTAGCATCAATATGATGCCCTTGTTAACCTTCAAGAAGTTGGACTTACCTGATCCAAAGCCTACTTATATGACCTTGCAGTTGGCCGATCGTTCTATTACATATCCATGGGGCATTGTGTAGGATGTCTTGGTCAAGGTGGACAAACTCATCTTTCCTGCTGATTTTATGATTCTTGATTTCGAGAAGGATTAGAAGATTCCCATAATCTTGGGAAGACCTTTCTTGGCCACTGGTCGAACCTTGATAGATGTGCAGAAGGGTGAGCTTACTATGCAAGTGTTGGATCAGGATATGATGTTTAATATTTTCAATGCCATGAAATTCCCTATTGATAATGAGGAGTGCTTAAAAGTGGAGTTGGTCGATTTTGTGGTTACTTCAGAACTTGATCAAATACTAAGGTCTGATGCCTTAGAGAAGGCCTTGTTGGGGAATTCAGATAGTGAAGATGATGAAGGTGATGAACAGTTACAGTATTTGAATGCTTCTCCTTGGAAGCGAAGGCTAGATATGACTTTTGAATCTCTTTGATTGGAGGAGTTGAACAAAGCTCCAAATAGCCTCAAGCCATCTGTTGAGGAAGCTCCTACTCTCGAGTTTAAACCATTGCCTGAATATTTAAGGTATGCTTTTTTAGGTGATGCATCTACTTTGCCTGTTATTATTGCATCTAACCTTTCAGGTAGTGATGAGGAAAAGCTCTTAAGAATTCTGAGAGAGTTCAAGTCGGCAATTGGATGGACTATAGCAGATATCAAGGGAAACAACCCTTCTTATTGTATGCATAAATTCTGCTAGAGGAAGGTAGCAAGCCTACTGTTGAGCAATAGAGAAGGCTTAATCTGATCATGAAAGAGGTTTTGAAGAAGGAAATTCTCAAGTGGCTAGATGCAGGGATCATATACCCTATTTCTGATAGTTCTTGGGTGAGTCCAGTTCAGTGTGTGCCGAATAAAGGATGTATCACCGTTGTTGCTATTGAAAAGAATGAGCTTATTCCTACTCAAATAGTCACGGGGTGGAGAGTTTGCATGGATTACAGGAAGCTAAATAAAGCCACAAGGAAGTATCACTTTCCTCTTCCGTTTATTTATTAGATGCTTGACAGATTGGCTGAGCATGAGTACTATTAGCTTCTGGATGGCTATTCGGGCTATAATCAGATTTGCATTGCTCCAGAAGATCAGGAAAATACTACTTTCACTTGTCCGTTTGGTACTTTTGCCTTCAAAAGAGTTTCTTTTGGGTTGTGCGGTGCACCTGCCATATTTCAGAGATGCATGATGGTTATCTTTTCTTACATGATTGGTCAGAATGTGGAGGTGTTCATGGATGATTTTTATGTGTTCGGTGATTCTTTTGACGAGTGTTTGCAGAATCTTGGTGCCGTTCTTAAAAGGTGTGTTGAGACCAATCTGGTTCTCAACTGGGAAAAATGTCATTTTATGGTGCGACAGGGCATCATTCTTGGGCATAAGGTGCTGTGCAAGACATGCCAGTACTTTAACAAGACAAAGTCAAATTGACAACCCTAAGTAAGTTGTATTGTAATCTTAGTTTGCATTTGTACTTGTAACATTTAAAGTCTGTAAAAATGTAGCAGACTGGAGTCTTTTTCCTTAAATAGGATCAAACCTAAGAATTCTATCTGGAAGATGATCAAGAAGATCATGCCTCAGAAGAATTATGAAGAAGTTTGGAGTTGAATAAATCTGTTTTGGGAAAAATGTTTTAAGTCAAGATCTCTACAAGTCACAGATTTAGTGTTATAGAGAAGTCATTCGAGAACTCCAGAATGACTTATAGAGAACTCAGGAAAGCTACTAGAGAACTCGGAGATATCGACAAGCCAAATTGAATACATGAAGATTGGAGATATCGATAAGTCAAATTTCACTAGAGAACTTAGAGTTATCGACAAGTCAAAATTCATTAAAGAACTCTGAGTTATCGATAAGTCAAATTCCACTAGAGAACTCAGAGATATCGATAAGTCAAAATTTACTAGAGAACTCTGAGTTATTGACAAGTCAAATTTGACTAGAGAACTCTGAGTTATTGACAAGTCAATAGGCCACTAGAGAACTCAGAGATATCGATAAGTCAAAGTGAAGATATGAAGACTAGAGATCTCGACAAGCAAAATTCTCTTATAGAGAACTCAGAGACCTCTACAAGTCAAATCATTTATGGAGTATTAGAGATCTCGATAGGTCATTATACTTATCGAGATGTCAAGACCTCTATATGCCTAACTGGAGATCTCGAGGTAAAATCTCAAAGTACAATTTGCAGACCATTTCAATATCCAAGATTAATAATCAACAAACAATCCAGCCAGCTGGATTGACAAGTCTACAAAAAGCAGCTTGAAGAATGTGCAAGATTAAGGGTGAAGATTAACTGATAAAGGAAGATCAAAGTTAACACAGTATGCAAAGATATGCTAAGCCATAAATGGAAGATATACTTTTCCTAAAATGGAAATGACAAGTGACAGTTTACTAAAGTTAATAGCATGTCTTATTATACACTTTGTAAACCAACAGTTAACTAAATTTTAAAGTTAACACTGGTCCTTTTTTAGAAGTAACAATTTAGATCAGAAAATCTTGTATTCTCTCAAGAAAGAAGCTAAGCTCTTTATCAACAAAGAGCCTAGAAATTTTGTAGAAAAACATTCTTAATTTTAATATAAAATTAAGTGAGTTTTGACAGATCTGTGTTCTTTATTATTGCATGTTTAATTTTTGCATGAACACATTTCATTACAACATTTGATTTACTTTTTTCACAACCAAAATAGTTCAAAAAAGCATTAAAAACACAAAAACACATTCATCCCCCCCAACTCTGTGTGTAATTCATTACCTAACTAGTGATATCCGAGCAAAATCTGAAAGTAAACAGATTTAAGATCTTGGAAGAATGAATACACAGAAGATCAGTAGCATCAAAATTCCTACCTTTGACAAAGCTAACTACACTCTTTGGAAAAAGAAAATGTTGTTGTTTATCAGAATGGCCAATCCACTCTATATACAGATTCTCAAAAATGGGCCCTTCACTCTTATGGTTAGAGTTGAGGAATCTACAGATGGTGATATGGTTATTCCAGCTCATTATTCTCCAAAAGACCCTTCTGAGTACCCTGAGCCTGAGAAAGAAAAAGTCTCTCTAGATAGTGGCTTGTAGCTGATATTGATAGAGTCACTTGATAATGTAATGTACAACAACATTGTCAACTGTGACACTGCCAAGCAGATCTGGGAAACGATTGAAATATTCTATGAGGGAACTGAGGAAGTTAGATCTAATCAAAGAAGAATACTGATTTCAAAATATGAGGGTTTCATGGCCAAGCCAAAAGAAAGTATCAATAAGAGCTGGTCAAGGGCATGTTGTAGATAGTTCAAGTGCTCTAATTGTCAATGGAAGTCAGACCTCTAATGATGAGCCAAGATCCCAAACTCTAGTTGCCTTAACAAGTGAGCAAAGAACAAATGATTCACAAGAACAAAAAATTCTGAAATTGGAAGAAGATGAGTTCTACACCTTGGATGAACTTGATAAGCTTGATCAGTCAATGGCCTATCTGGCAAGAAAATTCTTTAACATTAGAGTAAAGAAACCAAGATTCTTCAAGGGTAAAGGACAATCATTCAACAAAGACAGCAGCTGGAAAGGAAAAGGGAAGTACACATCTGATAGCAAAAATGGTTATAAAATTGGATCTGTTGACAGATCAAAGATAAGGTGCTTCAATTGTGATGAACTAGGCCATTTTGCTACGGAATGTAGGAAACCTAAGAAAGCAAAGAAAGATAAAGCTTATCTTGAACTGGAAGCAAAGTATGAAGCTCTTCTGAAGAAACAGCAAAGCAAAGCTTATATTGTAGGAAAAAAAAGTTGGGATGACTCTAATAATGATGAAGATGAGGAAGTTGGAAATTATGCACTAATGGCCTTGGAGCAAGGAGAGTCATCCTCATTAAAATCACAGGTACCAACTCTCACCATCATTGATTTAAATGTGAGTCAATATAAGGAAACTGTATAAAAGATGAGCACAAAAATGTTTCACATATATACAAGTATGGTTGTTGCTAATGAAGAAGTTAGCAGACTGACAAAGATAAATGAGAAACTTGAAAGTGAGAAACAAAAAGCTAAAATGTTGTTGGTAGAGCTTGAAACTGTAAGACAAGAAAATGCATATCTGAAGAATAAGCTCAAGTGTGCAAGTGAAATTGAAGCAGTGCTAAGGGAGAAGCTGGAATAGAATGAAGTTAAATTGAAGTCCTTCAGGAATGCATATGAGTTAATTGGATAGTACCATGAGAAAAATAAGCCATGTGCAAACATTGTTTTTGGTCTTGACTATGATGCCTTGAATAGCAAGAAGAAAGATATAGGTGACAAAGGAAAAGTAACAGAAAATGAAAATGTTCCAGCAATGCTGAAAAAGGTTGTTTCACCTATGTTCAAGGCATGTGAAGTTAACTTCAGTGAAGAAGAGTTGATTATCAAGCAAGAAATTGTTAATGAAGATAAAGAGAAGAAAAATACAGAAGCAACTCAATCTTCCAAAGCTGAAGAGAAGCTCATGGATAAACAAAGTTCCAAGACACCTGTCAAAGAAACCAAGACTGAAGATGCAAGAAAGAAGAAGAAAAACAGTAATGGGAAAATTCGGATAAATAAAAGCAATAATTTTGCTTATATTGCAGATGCTCCAAGAAAGAAGTGTGAAAAATGTGGCTCTATAAATGTTAGATATATTTGTGATGTCATGTTTAATAATGATTTGTGTTTAGTTTTCAGATCTTGACTAACAGGATAAATCAGGACTTAACTGGAAATCAGTACTTATACTGAAGTCAGAACTTAAGATATCAAAACTTAAGTTATCAGAACTTAAGATATCAGAAGATATTCAGTAGGAGATAATATCAGGACTTAAGAAGACTTTCAGATATGGAAGGTGGCTGATTGAAAGGAAAGAAGATCAAGACTAAAATAAGAAGAGATATGCATGAAGAAGACTTCTATGAAGAATAGAAGACTTGGAGGAAAAGATAACTAATTTATATATTTTAGGATGCAGACTTATATTCGATATCAATTAGAAGATAATCTTGTAACTGTGTGGTATATAAACACATCATAGGGTTTACACTAGAAGTGTTATCATTATCGAGAATATTATTCATTGTAACCTTAGCGGCTCTCGTGATATTTGTTCATCACTGAGAGAGAACAGTTCCATTACAATACTGTTTTATTAATAAGATTATTCTGTGTTACATACTTGTGTTCTTAATTTGATTTGGTTATACTATACACTGTATTCGACCCCCTTCTACAGTGTGTGTGACCTAACAAGTGGTATCAGAGCTTGTCTGTTAACATATATACAGTAAAGATCCAAAACAATCATGCCTGAAGAAGAACAAACTCCAACCAAGCCCACCAAAACTGAAGAAACTCCAAAGACTCAAATCCATAATCGATATGAGACTATTAGGATTCCCATACTGAGACCTTCTGAGTATCCCATATGGAAAGTGAGGATGACTATGTTTCTGGAAGCTACAGATCCAGAATACCTTGACAGAATTAATGAAGGACCACATAAGC
Source organism: Apium graveolens (assembly GCF_009905375.1). NCBI lineage: Eukaryota > Viridiplantae > Streptophyta > Magnoliopsida > Apiales > Apiaceae > Apium > Apium graveolens. Next base: position 104,176,520 of record NC_133651.1, on the reverse strand, counting down.
CAACCAGGCTATTTGTTGTAGTTGCAGATCAGCCAGCAATGACTGTACCAAAGGAGAAAAGTGAATATACAGCTGAAGATATATCATCTATTGCCAAGGATGCAAAGGTAAGGCATTTGCAGCATAGTGCCATTGATAATGTCATGTCAAACAGGGTAATTAACTGCAAGACTACAAAGGAGATGTGGGATACCTTGGAGACAAGATGCCAGGGAACTGATGCAATTAAGAAGAACTGATGCAATTAAGAAGAATAGGAGGACTATACTCACTCAAGAGTATGAGCACTTTGACTCAAAACCTGATGAGTCATTAACTGGTTTATATGACAGATTTGTCAAACTCTTGAATGATCTGTCACTGGTGGATAAGGAATATGATCTTGAAGATACTAATCTTAAATTCCTTTTAGCTCTTCCTGAAAGTTGGGATTTGAAGGCAACTACTATAAGAGACAACTATGCTCTTGATGAAACTACTCTTGATGAAATTTATGGTATGCTCAAAACTCATGAACTTGAGATGGATCAAAGAAGCAAGAGACATGGGAGAAAGTCAAGAACAGTTGCTCTTAAGGCTGAGGAGGAATCCCCCAAAGTGGCTATCTCAAAGAAAGGCAAAGGAAAGGCTCTCATCACAAAGTTTGATTCAGATTCATCAAGTTCTGATGATGATGAGGATTCAGAAACTGAAAGTCTATCTGAGATGGATGCTGATGAAGAGATGATGAAATTGTGTGCTCTTATGGTGAAGGGTATCACAAAGATAGCCTACAGGAAATTCAGAAGGGGAAAGAAATTTTCCAGGAAAAGTGGAAGTTCTGATAAGAAGGGATTCAGAAAATCTGAAGGGAAAGCAGGAAAGTCTGACAGAGGAGATTACTCAAATGTTAAATGCTACAATTGTGGTGAGAAAGGCCACATATCTCCTGATTGCAAGAAAGGAAAAGGTGACAAAGGCAAGGCACTTGTCACAAAGAAGAAAAGCTGGACATACACTTCAGATTCTGAACATGAGGTGAACTATGCCTTGATGGCAAATGCTGATAGCAGTTCTGAAGCTGCTGAGTTAAAGGTACCTCAAACAACTTATGCTTTTCATACTGATGATATTACTGAGTTGAGATCTTATCTTAAAACCATATTCATTAGCTATAGAGATTAGAACTTAACTTGTGATAGGTTAACTTCTGAAAATCTGGCTTTTAAGAAAATGAATGACTATTTAGAAAAAGAGTTAGTTATGTTCCATCAAACTCCGAAAGTAAGAGATGATGCTTTTTATGTTAAAGATGAAGTGTTAAAATTGAATCAATCTCTAAAAACTGAGTTAGAAAAGGAAAGAGAGATTATCAGGACTTGGACTAACTCTAGCAGAACAACTCAGAATTTGTTAAGTAGTGGAAACTGGAAAGAAGGCTTAGGTTTTGGAGATGATAAAAGTGAAATAGGAACTGAACAAATTAAGCCAATTATTGTTAAACAGACTACTAAGCCAAAGGTAAATCCTGTTAAGTTTATAGCTAAAACTGTAAAGTCTGATTCTGAAAAGATGAAAGATATTGATAAAGGAGTTAAGGCAGAGTCAACTTCTGACAAATTAAAACAGGATAAACCAGCTGAAGTTAACATAGGCTTAATGACAAAGAAGCAGCTTAAGTATAAGCTAAAAGAGATTAAGAATGTAAACAAGGTAAAGCCACCTAGGAAAAATAGGAATGGAAAGGAAGGCGTGAATAAAAGCAATAATTATAAGTCTATTCCTAATGCTCCTAGAAAGAAATGCAATAACTGTGGAAACACTAACCATCTTGCTTCTTTTTGCAGGAAGAATAAGGATATAAATTCTTTACCTCCTAAATCAGGAGTTAAGAGTCAGAATGTTAGGTTTAAACCACAAAATCCTTGTTTCATTGTGGTAGTTTATGGCATTCCATTTATACTTCTAAGGAATATCATAGTTTGTACTATGAATATTATCAAATAAAACCTTCTTTAAAGAAAGTTAGCATTATTCCTTCTAGTATAAGTTCTGATGCAAAGTCTGATACTGTAAAATCTGATATGAAAAATGTTAGCATAAACTCTGAAGTTAAATCCATTGCAAATGCTAACAAACTTAATAAGGCCAAAGGATCCAAGCAAGTCTGGGTCCTTAAAACTAATCATTAGTGGTTTATGTGATTGCAGGGCAACAAGAAAAACATCCTAGTTCTTGATAGTGGATGTTCAGGACATATGACTGGAAATAAAGCCCTGCTATCAGACTTTGTCGAGAAAGCTGGCCCAGAAGTTTCTTATGGAGATGGCAACATGGGAAAAACTCTGGGATATGGCAATATCAATCTTGGGAATGTCATCATTGAAAAAGTAGCTCTAGTCTCAGGACTTAAACACAATCTGCTGAGTGTTAGTCAAATCTGTGACAGAGGTTATCATGTGGATTTCTTTGAAGAACACTGTGAAGTTGTAAGCAAATCTACAGGCAAAGTTGTTCTGAAGGGATACAGGCATGGTAACATTTATGAAGCCAAGCTTTCAACAAGTTATGATGGTTCTGCAATTTTTCTGTTAAGCAGAGCATCAATTAAAGAAAGATGGGATTGGAACAAGAAACTCTCTCATTTAAATTTTAACAATATAAATGAACTAGTCAATAAAGATCTTGTGAGAGGACTACCAAAATCAGTATTTGCTCCTGATGGCCTTTGTGATTCATGTCAAAAGGCAAAACAAAGAAAATCTTCATTCAAGAGCAAGACTGAATCTTCAATTCTTGAGCCTTATCACCTACTACATGTTGATCTATTTGGTCCAGTGAATGTCATGTCTATTGCAAAGAAGAAATATGCTATGGTCATAGTATATGAGTTTACCAGATACACATGGGTGTATTTATTGCACACAAAAAGTGAAACTGCATCTATCTTGATTGATCATGTCAAACAACTGGATAAATTGGTCAAAGACTCTGTGAAAATCATAAGAAGTGATAATGGCACTGAGTTCAAGAATTTGATAATGTAAGAGTTCTGCAAAGACCATGGAATAAAGCAGGAATTTTCTGCTCCTAGAACTCCACAACAAAATGGAGTTGTTGAAAGAAAGAGTAGAACTCTTACTGAAGCTGCAAGAACTATGCTTGATGAAGCAAAGTTGCCAACCTACTTTTGGGCTGAAGCTGTGCAGACTACTTATTTTACTCAGAATGCAACACTTATCAACAAGCATGGAAAAACACCATATGAGATGGTGAAGAAAAAGAAACCAAATCTGAAGTACTTTCATGTATTTGGATGCAAGTGTTTTCTTTTTAAGACTCATCTTGTACAACTATCCAAATTTGATCTAAAAGCTGATGAAGGAATTTTTGTTGGATATCCACTTTCCACAAAAGCATTTAGAGTCTACAATTTAAGAACAAGGGTTGTCATGAAATCTATCAATGTCTCTTTTAATGATAAGAAGATTACTGGACTTGAAGATTTCAATGATCATGATCAGCTGAGATTTGAGAATGAAGTTTTAAATTCTGATTCTGTAAATTTTGATAGTCTAAATCCTGATACTGCAAACTCTGATGGGTTAAACTCTGATGTTATTGAAACTGTGGTGACTACGCTAAAGGAAAATGCACCTGTGCAGAGGGAGCATATTGAAGATCCAACCACATCTCAAGAAGCATCAGAACCTAGAACAGGCTCTTCAAGTTTTGATTCATCAAGTTCTGATGGGCCAAGTTCTGATAATTCTGGAAACTCAAATTCTGATTCATCAAGTTCTGATGGGCCAAATTCTGAAAATTCTGGAAACTCAAATTCTGAAGGATCCAACTCAGAGAGCATAATTTCAGGGGGAGTATAAGAAAATGTTGATGAAGACAGCATGGATCATGGGGGAGCATCCAGTTTTAGAGATAAACTTTCATCTGCAAGGAAGTGGACTAAAGCACATACACCTGACTTGATTACTGGAGATCCTGAAGCAGGTATTAGAACTAGAACAACAATATCAAATGAATGTCTCTATCATTCTTTTCTTTCTCAGGCTTAACCAAAGAAAGTGGAAGAAGCTCTTCAAGATGCTGATTGGGTGCAAGCAATGCAGGAAGAGCTAAATGAATTTGAAAGAAATAAATTCTGGACCCTAGTGCCAAGACCAAAGAACAGATCAGTTGTTGGTACAAAATGGTTGTTCTGAAACAAAACTGATAGTGATGGCATAATTACAAGAAATAAAGCAAGGTTGGTTGCAAAAGGATATTCTCAACAGGAGGGAATTGATTATGATGAAACATTTGCACCTGTTGCTAGATTGGAAGCCATAAGGATATTTTTGGCTTATGCTGCTCACAAAAAGTTTACAGTCTTTCAAATGGATGTAAAAAGTGCTTTTCTTAATGGAGAATTGGAAGAAGAAGTATATGTTAAACAACCTCCAGATTTTGTAGATTCAAATTTCCGAATCATGTCTATAGACTTGATAAAGCACGTTATGGCCTTAAGCAAGCTCCAAGAGTATGGTATGAGACATTAGCTCAGTTTCTTCTGGAAAGTGGATTTAACAGAGGGACAATTGACAAAACTTTATTCTATCTCAATCATGGAAAGGACTTACTTTTGATACAGATATATGTTGATGATATCATTTTTGGTTCTATAAATGATAGACTTTGTAAAAGTTTTGCCAAGCTAATGCAGTCAAGATATCAAATGAGTATGATGGGAGAACTTAGCTATTTTCTGGGCCTTCAAGTCAAGCAGAATGAAGAAGGAACTTTTATTTGTCAATCTAAGTACACCATAAATTTGTTGAAGAAATTTGGAATGTAAGACTGTTCAAGTGCATCCACTCCTATGGCCACTGCAACAAAATTGGATAAGGATACTGGTACATCAATAGATATTACTGATTACAGAGGTATGATTGGCTCACTACTCTATCTAACTGCAAGTAGACCTGATATTATGTATGCTACCTGTCTTTGTGCAAGATTTCAAGCAGATCCAAGAGAACCTCACTTAACAACTGTGAAAAGAATTTTCAAGTACCTTAAGGGTACAGCTGATCTAGGATTGTGGTATCCTAGGGAATCAGACTTTAAGCTAATAGGTTACTCAGATGCAGATTTTGCAGGGTGCAAAATTGACAGGAAAAGCACAAGTGGAAGCTGCCAAATTCTTGGAGGCAGATTAGTTTCTTGGTTTAGCAAGAAACAAAAGTCAATTTCCACATCAACTGCAGAGGCAGAGTACATTGCTGTAGAAAGCTGTTGTGCACAAATTCTTTGGATGAAGAATCAGTTACTGGATTATGGGTTAGAATTTTCTAAAATCCTTATTTACTGTGATAATCAAAGTGCTATTGCTATGACAGGTAATCCAGTTCAGCACTCAATGACAAAGCACATCAGCATTAGGTACCACTTCATAAGGGAACATGTGATGGAAGGTACAGTAGAATTGCACTTTGTTCCAACAGATCAACAACTAGCAGATATCTTCACAAAACCACCGTGTGAAGCTACTTTTACAAGATTGGTAAATGAACTTGGAATGGTTTCAGGTTCTTTCTCTAAATCTGTTTAGTTTATGTTCTGATACATCAGACTTTATGATCAGTATTTACAGATAATTACTATCTTTATGTAATTTGTGCTTAAATTGAAATTTACCTAAGTGTTGATTGTTGTCAGATGTGAATTTCTAAACTCTGATAGTGATATGAATGTTTTTGTGACTATTCAATCCAATGAGGATAACTGTGCTAGATGCTGACCTAGTAGTCTCAAATATACTAAAGATCCCATGTTTGAAGTAATTATTTATGTGGAAATCTTTTAACACAAGCAAATTCTGATATTGAGCTTGGTTAGGTTTACTTTGTGTATCTTATTACAAAGTCAAAAACTAGAATAATGCTTATAATCTGTAAAGTTCTGATGTTAGTAAATCTTATGGATGTACTAAGTGCTGATAAGCCTCACTTATCAAAAGAAAAAGTAAAGAAAAGAAATAAATATCAGGTACTCCTTTGAGATCTAGAAAAAAATGTATGTGGAAAGGAAGACCCAAGTGCATTGCTGGTATTAAGTAATATGCATTAGAAAAGCAAAATAAAATTTTCTTGGTGACTTTTCACATTCTCTGATTACTGGAGAAATACTCTGATAATAGCATAAATTCTGATAAGCAGTCGTGACTCACTTACACTGAGAAACCACAGTAAAAAGAAATTTCAAAAGATGCATAAAATGAGCACAAAACAGTTGAGGTGGATTCATGCATAAACTCATTCTATAGTAGACTTCAGACTAATGACAGATTTTGAGCAAAGTTCTTAGTTATGCCTTATTTCTAAGATGTACTGAAGTGAATCAGACTTTACTCTTTGTCTAATATTTAGCTTAATGCACACACTTACACTCCATATGAATGATGAAAATTACTGTGGTGATCAATGTTGTTTTAGATGAACAGTTTAAGTGTCAGTTGCATAAATTCTGAGGACAAGTTCTGATGGAAGTTCTAATGATTAAGTTCTGCAGAAACCATATCAGTATTTGTGTGCAGAATTATAGAAATAAACATTCACTTTTTGAGTAAAGAAGCCATATTCTGATGACTTTTAAATTCTGATAATAATCAAGTTCTGATGCTTACGTGGCAGTATTTATTTACTTGATTTATTTTTGGTCAATACTTGAACGGTTATATTTTATCAGAATATTGGTTTAAGTGAGATAAAGATAGTAATAATCATTTGTTTAGTGGGAACAATTTTTTTTAAAAAACTGCATGTGCATAATAATCATTACTTATTTTCCGTGCCCATTAACTTTTATCTTAATTACTGCATGGCTGACAGGTGTATAGTCTGTTCCACTTCTCAATAACTGCTGTCAAGTGGAGCGTATAAGTAAAAGAGATAAAAGATTTTAAAAATCTTTTACTTACATTTCTTTCTATACTCTCTTTCTTTTTCTTATTTTCTCATATTCTCTGACGGTTTTCTATACAGACATTTTATCAAACATCTTTCAGGCACTCTAAATTCTTACTCATTTTCAATGGCACCCAAGGATATAATCTTTAATGGAGCAAAGTTCGTCCCCAACAACTACGCTGCCATACTCACTAAGAGTGAAGCTCCTTCAGAACTTCATTTTATTCAGGATTTCTTATCTCATAGTAAAATTGGGTTGGCTTTGACGCAACCATCCAGTTTATCTGGAAATCATGTTCTGACGTTCTGGAGAACGGGACTTTATGATGATGGTGGTAAGCATGGGACTCCAAGCATCGTGTTTACAGCAAAGGAGGTTGAGTATGTTGTTACTCCGACAACAGTTTGAAAAGCTCTACACCTACCTGAAAACTGTCAATTCAGTTCTGCTGTGGAGGAGCCATTGCTACAGCAAATGATGGAAAATCTTGGGTATGAACAGAGTTTGGATAAGTTGGGTCAACTCAAATGCTCATATATTTGAAAGGAATGGAGCTTCTTCTTCGATTGCATCACGAAGACATTTTCCAACAAGTGCTCAAATTTTGATGTCATTCCTATTCTGACACAACAAATTGGGTATGCACTCCTAAACCACTCTCATTTTGATTATGCAAAGACTGTGTTATATTTTATAGGAGATAGAATGAAAGAGGACAGGAATGTAGTTTACTTTGCTAGGTTCTGTCAGTTAATTTACTGCTACTGTACATCAGATGAACCACAACCAGCAAGTGAACACATAGAACCTTTTAGGTTAGCTAAAAGGGCTTTTACTGATCTCTTAACTGCTGACAACAAGAAGGGAGTTTTGAGACCCCTTAGGATTCCTTTATCAGTAAAGGAAGCTCTGGTAAATGTTGATTATGATACCTATTCATTGCTATATCCTGATGTCCAACCCACCAACACACAACAGCCATCAGAACCAACCATTAATCAAATATAGCAACCACAACCATCAACACATAATCAAGTGAAACCTTCTCCTTCTAGAGCAAAGAGGACTAATAAAGTACCTCAGTCACAATAGAAAAGAAGGAAGATGATTTTAAGAGATGAGTCTGATGATGAGGTACATGATCAATCATCAGAACCTGTTGCTGAAGTAGCTGAGAAGGTCTCTTCTCAGAAAGCTCAAGAAACTGGGAGTTCTAGGCCCCTAAAAAGGCTTAGAAAGCTAAACCCTGATGATCAATCTCCCAGAGTCTCTCCATCAGCTAAGAGACTTAAAAAGAAAAGAGCAAGGAGGGGTGTAGAATCATCAATCTCTGAAGAAGGAATGGAAGCAGCAGCTGAGGAAGGAGGTCAGGAATCTCTGATCTCAAAAGACCCAATTGTGATTGAATCTCTTCCCACTACTGAACCAGACTTTACTGAAGCTCACAAATCTCCTATTCAAGAGACAGAGAATACTCAAGAATACATGCCTACACCTCATGTGTCTCACATCATTGATCAAGTACATGCTGATACTCCAGGTATAAGTACTGAAATAGATATTCACAACTTGAATGTGCCTGAGGTTCTGTATTTGGAAGCTCCAACCATTCCTCAGCAAACTCCACCAACAACTCCACTGCTAGATGCTGATGTCAATGTAGATGAATCTTCTATTGCTTCACATACAGTTATTCTATCACAAGATGCTGATACTGAAGATTCTGCAAGTTCTGTTGAAATAAATGCTGAAAATACTGGTGTAGCTGCTACAAATGAAAATGCCGATGTAGCTGGTCCTTAGGACACGCACCTCTACAAACAGTTAATAAAGCTGATTTGATTAAAAAGTTTGTGAGAGAGGATGCACCACTACCTTGGAGTGAAACCTCCAGAGGAAGAGAATGGAACAAGGAGTGGAACAAAGTTGATTTTGTTCCTACTGCAAATATTCTTGCTGAGCACCTGGCTAAAGCTGATGAGATGCTGATGAATGATGACTTCAAAGCACAGCTCAGAGTTACTGTATTGAGTACCCAAGGTCAACACTCAATAACTCAAGCCAAGGTGAACAAAATTCAAGAAACTCTGATTCAGCAAGACATGAATGTCAAATTAGACAAGAAAAGGTTTTTTAAGCCAGCCTTTGACCGTATTGGGTATATAGAAAATACTCAAGAAAAGCAGCAAGCTCAACTATCTGATATTTTGAAGAATCAAGCTGCTCAACAAGACCAACTCAATGAAATCCAAAACTCTGTGGAATTGTTTGTCTCCCTGCTTCTACCAGATGATGCCAAAAAGGGGGAGAAAGTGATTAAGTCTAAATGCAAAACTGATCAACCACTGAAGGGTAAGAATGATGATAATAAAGACCAGGGAAACTCTGAAAGGAGTAGAGGTCTAAGTCAAGGCAGGGGCTCTTTATCAAGGGAAGCCAGAACTACAAGTCAAAGAACAAGTTCTGATACTGGTAAAAGGATGAGTTCTGATGAACAAACTCTGAAACTTGATAAAGAGATCTCCAAAAGGTTGTTCCTAAAGGAAAATCCAGGCATGGATATTGAAAGCTGAAGGAAGAAGAGATTAGACTGAAAGCTGAAAATGACAAAACTAAGTCAAAGTCTAAAGTTTAAGTCATTGCAAAGAAACCACCTAAGGCTAAGGGCATTGTGATAAAAGAGAGGACAGATACTGAGGTATCTAAGGCCAAGTCCAAATCATAGGTGGAAGTTGATCCTAGATTCAAGGGTAAGGCAAAGGTTGATGAACTTGTAAAAATATATATGCCAACTATGGATCTGGAAGCAAAATTTGATGAAGATGCAACTCTAATTTTGAAGAAGAAAAGCAATATTCAAGCAACCTCTGACAGAGCTCAAGTTGTCTTGACATTAGAAGAAAAGGAAACCTCTGACATTGGTCATGTTAAACTTTAAAAAATTCTACTACCTGGGTTTACTAAAGCTCAACAATCTGCTCAATCTATGAAGACTTCAACAAATATTTTTAGGGGTAGATTGCTTCAAGGGAAGGAAGCCAGAGATAAAACAAGAGTGGGTAATGCTGATGAGAAAAGAGTAAACAACTCTACTTTAGATCCTACATCTCTTTCTAAACCAGGAGTAGGGACAACTCCAGAAAGACTAAATCAATTGGAGTTTGTACAGATGGTTTACAATTCCAAGCTGAAAGAAGACATAATGCTTTATTTTATGACAGATGGGAGAGTATTCCAGATAAGAAAGAATGCAATTCGTTTGAAGTATTATGAAGAACTGGAACATGTTTTATTTCTACTTAAGTGAAGAACAGGTGAACAGATGGTGCTGCCAGTTACTTAAAATCTGATATTCAAAGGCAGAAGAAACTTTACTCTGTAAAGTCTGACAGATCATACTATCCAAAGTACAGAGCTCACAATGGTGAATTAGTTGAGATGAAGCCCAATACTGCTAAGATCACTACTTTTCTAGGTATTAAGGGTGTTGAATTTAATCTGGAGTCTGACAAAGCTTATCTGATCAGATTGGATCAGGAAATAAGGAAAGCAAAGATTAATGATCTCAGGGCTGCTATCTTTTAGACAGGGGAAGATACAGTTGAACTTAAAGATGCTAAAAGGAGGATGATAAATGAACTTGAATATGCTGAGAGAACTCTTTGAAGAACTATCTCAGAACAACTCCTGACATTCAAGAGATCACAAACTGAAGCCAAGTCAAGGACTACAACTGTTAAATTTTGAAGGATATACAGGCTAAAGCTGATATCAGACTTTAAGGATGATAAAAGCTACAAGGACTATGAGTTGTAGTTATCTAGTCAAATTCTCATATGCATTTGTACTTAATGTTTTTGACATCATCAAATATCTATTGAACTTGTATATTATGCTAATTTACAAGTTGGGGGAGATTGTTAGATATATTTGTGATGTCATGTCTAATAATGATTTATGTTTAGTTTTCAGATCTTGACCAACAGGACAAATCAGGACTTAACTGGAAATCAGTACTTATACTGAAGTCAGGACTTAAGATATCAGAACTTAAGTTATCAAAACTTAAGTTATCAGAACTTAATATATCAGAAGATATTCAGCAGGAGATAATATCAGGACTTAAAAAGACTTTCAGATAAGGAAGGCGGCTGATTGAAAGGAAAGAAGATCAAGACTAAAACAAGAAGATATATGCATGAAGAAGAATTCTATGAAGAATAGAAGACTTGGAGGAAAAGATAACTAATTGATACATTTTAGAATGTAGACTTATATTCGATATCAATTAGAAGATTATCTTGTAACTATGTGGTATATAAACACAGCATAGGGTGTACACTAGAAGTGTTATCATTATCGAGAATATTATTCATTGTAACCTTAGCAGCTCTCGTGATATTTGTTCATCACTGAGAGAGAACGGTTCCATTGCAATACTGTTTTATTAATAAGATTATTCTGTGGTACATACTTATGTTCTTAATTTGATTTGATTGTACTATACACTGTATTCACTTTAGTAGGTGAAGGTGAAGGTGTGAGGAGTGTGAGCCAGGGGGAGCCCCTGATGCAAGAAAAGAGAGAAATTGAGAGAAAAGCATGTACAGGAGGTATAAGGGTGGATCCAGCCATTGCTAGTGAGTCAATGATTGTGGATGATGCTGAAAAGGAAAGACAATTTCAGCAACATTACAAAGCTGTAATTGATAACATTTCCTTGGATGCTGACACTTTTATTCATCCTGTGTCATCCTATCAACTATTGGCTATTCAGGGCAATGAGGAGGTAGAAAAGACTTTAAATCTAGTACATACTTCAGAATCTCTACAAAGGGATAAAGCTGTTGTCAATAGGATGCCTTCTACAGCTGGTGAGCCATCTGAAGAATTTGGAGTGAATTCTAATGATGATAACTCTGATTCTTTTGATGGAAGCATGAACTTAGGGGGAGATGAAGGCCCAAGTTCTATTCCAGAATTACCTTAATGGGCATTGACAAAGGAGTCTACACTAGGGCATTTCAATATATCCTTAGTAAAACAAGTCATGTTTATCCAAAAGGCCATTCAGGAAACTTTAAATACTGGTACCAAGGCTATTCTTCAAGCCCACCTAGATTCTCTACATCTCATGAAGCTACAACAATTAAGACATAATCTAAGTGTGGATGAACTCAAGAAGGATATAGCTGACTTGAAGTCCTACAATTCTGAGAAGCTGGATTCAATCATGCCCTTTGGTACCATGCAAAAACTATTACTGAGACTGAGAAGAGAATCAGATGCTGAAAAGAAGATGGACAAATTGGAGGAAAGAGTTCAAGCCATTAAAAACTCTGTGGTCACCATTCTTCACAATCAACAGTCTCAGACTAGTCTTCTAATGCAACTGGCTAAAGCACAGGGCTTGACCCCTCTCCTTGATGATAACAAAAAGGGGGAGAATAAAAGGGAAGGGGAAGGGGAGCCATCTACACATATACAAATATCAAAAGTGCTAGTTCCAGCCATCACTACTTCTCCAACACTTCAAATCAAAGGAAAGCTTGATGGAATTGATCTAATCCAGCTAGCAGCAGCTGAGATGAAGGTGAAAGAGCAAAGGAGAAAAATTGATGAAAGGATGCAACAAGTGTTTAGCTCTTCAACTACAAAATCCTTATCTATGAAACATAGCACAAAAGTTGAGCCAATCATTATGGAGCACAAGCCAGTAAGGAGGAATAAGGTTGGAGAAACTTCTTTCAAGAACCGGAAGCCCATGGTACTGAAGCCAACCACTAGATTCAACAAGGACTCTACAAAGAACCCTCTAAGCTTTGTTCAACTAAAAGAAGTGGATTTTCCTCTTCCAAAGCCTGATGAAGACAAAGTTTTGGGTGGTAACATCATAAAGCACAAAGAGACCAAGGATGTAGTGGAAAGAATGAATATGGCTATCATCTATAGAGAGGGAAAGAGCATCTTTGTGATGCAAGGACATCCCAAATTCTCAATAGCCAAGAGGGAAGAGACAAAGAGGCTAAAGGAAGAAGCTAAAAAGCTGAAGGCTGACAAAAGAGCACAAGCAAAGCTTGAAAAACAGCTAAAGTCAAGTCAAATTGAAGAAAATTGAAGACAAGAGTGAAGGAGACAAGACTGAAAGCATAAATATGGATATAGGGAATATGGTTGGTGAGAGTGTGGAGGAAAGGAGTGAGGAAAGAAAGGAATGGCAGAAAGGGAACAGAAAGAAGGTCAAGGCAAAAAGGAAGAGTGAAGATGACACTGAGGAAACCCAATCAAAATCTAAACCACTACCTTCTATTCCTGAATCTGTTGTGGCTGATCCCAGTATAAATATTCATGGTGAAACAATCATCCCTAAAGAGGAACCTATTGATCGGGACACCATCAAATTTCCTACCTTCCTAACTACTTCTCCACCATCAAAGAAACTGAAAAGAAAATCCAAATCAACACCTCCCCTAACCTCAAGTAAATTCACTCAAAAACATAAACATAAGCCTAAGCCACAAGCCTCAAAGGATGATTATGTTCACATTTGTGACATAAAAGAACATACAGATATTGAACTCTTCCTGGATGAGCTGGAGGAAGTAAGGGGAATAAATGCCTATAGACAACTACCAGAAAGGCTAGTGTTCAAATATAAAGGAAATGTGAAAATGACTTGGCCTCTTCAAAGAATTCTAAGTGAGGGCTATTCTACCTTGGTTAGAGTCTACTCAGCTATCAAAAGGGATACTGGCTTTACCAGGACTGCCAAAACTGAGATTCTCAACAAGATTGCCAGCATAAGGAAAAATTGGTGGGAGTCAAATTCCTTGCCTAGAACATTACTCATCCCTGAGCATGGAATTATAATTCATAAATCACCTCATTGGTTGATGGAGTTCAGAGACAAAAAAGGAGTCAGAAGATTTTTCAGACTTGAAGACCAGCTTGAAATTGCCAGTAATGAAACTCTCAAGGACATGCAATCTAAGTTGGACATCAGTGAAGAAGATGAAGCTGAATTCTATAGACAATTCCAACTCCAAGTAGAGGAAAATGACAGGAGGCTAGGGAAGAAAAGAAGGGAACAAAGGAAAAGAAAATGATTTGCTTAGACTAAAGGAGCACCCTTGGAAACACTGTAAATCTTCAATTCTATCTCAGTACATACACTTTTGCAGCACTTTTGAATTTCTACTTGATTTCAGCTCATATATTTGTTAAGTGTTTTGTTATCATCAAGTTAACCCTGAATTTATGCCTACAATTCTAGTAGACATAAATAGGGGAGATTGTTAGGAATATATGTATTAGTTTGATGATAAGTTAAACAAAACACTTAAGTAGAAATCTAGTGTTTGTAGCCTCAACGGATAAGACCATCTTGGCTATCCGTTGATGGAGTAGCTTTACTTAGAAATAAGTTTAGTATTGTAGCACATTTCAGTCTCTGTATTTAAGTTATAATTCTTAGAAGTTATGGGAAATTATAAGTCATGTTGACTACAAGTGGATATGCAAATAGGAGGGCTAATTGTAAATATTTCATGCCTTGTAATTTTGTGTAAATGAAGTAGTATCAACTGATAGACTAAAGGCCTTCAGCGGATGAGAAATAAAGCTTCAACGGATGTCTCTAAAGCTTCAACGGATAACATCCATCAACGGATGAGTGCATCAACGGATAAAGCTTCAACTGTTAAAGCATCAACGGATGTCACTAAAGCATCAACGGATAAAGCCATCAACAGATGAAAGCTTCAACGGATGCTTAGTTCCATAGCAGTTGATAGTGACAATTCATAAGCTGACAGAGGCACATGGGTTGACAGAGACAAATGGAATGTGGTAACCTCTTGGAGGAATCAAGAAAAAGCAGCATTTCCATTCTGGTGCAAACAAAGAAGTATTCAAAGATTCACAGATTATCTTAGATTGCATTGGATAGAGAAATGAAGAAGAAACATGTGAAGAACTATTTTATAATTATATTTTATCTTTGTCTTCACTTGAAAACTTGGTGATATATAAACCAAGTAGCAGCTAGTAATTAGATGTGAATTTTCCAGAGCTGTTTAGAAAAACATAGAGAGAAAATCATCTAGTTTGTACTAGGAAGCAGCTGTGATCAATTCTTTTTATCACAGATTTTCTGAAATACACATCTCTGGTGGAACAACAAATCCACCAGAAAAGTTTTTAAAGCCTTTGTGTTCTTTACATTTGTGTCTTGAATATACATCTGTCTGCACCTGCTCAAAGCAATTCACACACATCTGTTCATCATACACTTAGCTTTTGAAACTGCTCAAAACTTGAAAAAGTTTTGAGATTTACATTCAACCCCCCTTCTGTAAATCTCATTCTTAGTTCCTTGGGAATAACACTTACTCATTCTTTGACAAGTTTGACTATATCCCTTGCAACTTGAAAGTGATGAAAAGTTGTCACAAACTGAGAGTAAACCTTAAAGAAATAAAAATTGGGTCCACATAAGATAGGGAAAATGCACAATAGTCATTGAATTCTATTTTTATCTAAAACAACTCATTTTACTTCTGCTAAATCAGTTAACAAGAAGAAAGTACCCAACACTGCTTGGGTCACTAAACACACTTAAAACTCATTATGTGCAGGGTAAAATGAAGAAGGTCATATGGATCATAGATCGTGGATGTTCCAGACATATGACAGGTGATAAGGCCATGCTATCACAGTTTGAGGATAAGGCTGTCCCTTTGGTGACCTTTGGAGACAACAACAAAGGATTCACAATGGGATATGGCAAGATTATTTCTAGAAATGTTGTCATTGATGATGTAGCACTGGTAGCTGGTCTTGAAGTGAATCTTCTCAGTATTAGTCAATTTGCAGACAAAGATTTGGAAGTTTTATTCAACAAAGAAGAATGCACTTTCATCATCAAGAAAACCGGTGAAGTTACTCTGAAAGGAGCAAGAAAAGGAAGCTTGTTTGTTGTAGACTTGGACTCAATAAATAAGGATGGTATTTGTTACTTCTACACCAAGGCATCAGAAGAACAAAGCAAACTATGGCATAAAAAGTTGTCTCACTTGAATTTCAAGGCAATTAACACCTTGGTCAAAAAGGAGTTAGTAAGAGACATGCCTAATCTGGAGTTTGCTCAAGTTGAAGTTTGTGAAGCTTTTCAGAAAGGAAAAATGAAAAGATCAAGTCACAAGTCAAAAACTGTGAATTCTATAAGTGCACCATTACAACTTATTCACATGGATTTGTTTGGACTAGTAAATGTTTTATCAATTTCAAGAAAAAAATATGCACTTGTGATGGTAGATGATTTCCCAAGATACAATTGGGTAGAGTTCATGCACTCTAAAGATGAGACTCCACACATCATAATTGAGCACATCAAGAAGATAAAAAAATAGGCTGAAGATCATAATTGTGTAAAAAGACTGAGAAGTGACAATGGAATAGAATTCAGGATTGCAACATTGAGTGAATTCTGCAAAAAAGGCATTGTTCAAGAATTCTCAACATCTAGAACACCTCAACAAAATGGAGTAGTTGAAAGGAAGAACAGAACATTAGTTGAAGCTGCTAGAACAATGTTGTAAGATGCCAAGTTGCCAACAAGTTTCTGGGAAGAGGCTGTTAACATTGCATGTTACACTCAGAATAGATATCTCATTAATAAGGCACATGGAAAATCATCATACTCAATCATGTCTAAAAGAAAGCCTACTGTAAAGCATCTTCATGTGTTTGGAAGCAAGTGTTATATTTTGAAAGACTACTTTGAATATGTGAGAAAATTTGACTCAAAAGTTTTAGAAGAAATTTTTCGGGGATATTCATTGGAAAGAACTGCCTACAAAGTCTATGTGATTGATCAAAAGAAGATTATGGAAAGCACATATGTGACTTTTGATGATGACAAGTGTCCAGGCTTGGAATGCTTTGATGAAAATGAAGCTGAAGCCCTTGCATTTGAAAACCTCAATATTAATAGTGATTCTGATAGTGAAGATGAAGTCACTGCATAAATAGATGTTGAATGAAGAGATTACTGAATAGGAAAATAATGGGAATGGAAGATCATCTCAAACACCTGAATTTGATAGCACAAACTCAGGGGGAGAAAGAAAAGAAGGATCTAGAAGTCATACCAATAATGAAGAAAATGATGAAGGCACAAGTCAACAAACTCAACAAAAAAGTGGGATAGAAGTCACACTAGAGAAGCAGTTATCGGTGATCCTACTGCTGGTGTGAGGACTAGAAGTGCAACTTCTAATGAGTGCCTACATGCATGCTTTCTGTCTCAAATAGAACCCAAGAAAACTGAAGAAGCTCTAATGGATCCTGATTGGATATCTGCAATGCAAGATGAGCTTAATCAGTTTGAAAGAAACAAGGTTTGGGAGTTAGTTCCTACACAAAAGAATAGAAGCATTATTGGAACAAAATGGGTGTTCAGAAACAAGATGGATGAAAATGGTATAGTTACCAGAAACAAGGCAAGTTTGGTTGCAAAAGGCTACTCACAAGAAGAATGAATTGATTATGATGAAACTTTTGCTCCAATGGCAAGACCTGAAGCAATAAGGATTTTTCTTGAATTTGCTGCACATTCAAATTTTAAAGTGTATCAAATAGATGTCAAGAGTGCCTATAACGACTCGTGTATTCTTTTTGAATTATTTAATTATGCAATTATGGAAATTATTAAATAAATAAGATATGTGTGTTGGTTTTGATCGCTATGTGTTGTTTGATTATTATCCATATGTGATTTATAGTGTACCGGGTTGTCCGTGCGATTAATTATGGGATCATATTGAATTATTTTCACTTTCAAAAGTGGATTTAGTGCAAATTTATTTGCATAAATATTAGGAACATTTCTTAAATTGTTTTTATGATTTTATAATTGCAATAATTATTTTTAGGATTTTATAAAATTGAGAAATCCATATTTCTTTAATTATTTATTTTTAAATGATTTTCTGAGTATGTTTAATGGTAAAATACATATTTAATTCTAAAATTCTTCAAAAATTAGGGAATTCATATTTATTTAAGTTTGGAATATTTCGAGAATTTTAAAATTATGTTGGAAATTTTCGGGATTAATTTCACCCGCGCGTTGTTTCAGTTATTTGCTTAAAGCGGGTATAAACTGCCTTTCAGAAATTATTTTAAAACTACAAAAGTTACGTTTTTATAAACTTCGGGATATTTCTAACATTTTAAGATTGTTTCCGTGATTTTCTGAAATTGTTTTATGTGCAGCTCGGATCGTTAATTTTTAATACGGGTACGAGTTGCATTTCGAAAATGCTTTAAAATTTTGGAATTTTATCCTTTTAGTTTCGGGTTTTCTTTTAGGAAATTTTAATAGTATTTTGAGGTCATTCTGATTAATATTTATCTACAAGTTATGCCATTAAATGATTAAAATCGATCCATAAGTGGGCTTCCACTCGGGGGAAACGGGACACGTGTTTTATTCTGAATAATCAAGCAGCTACGTGGCAAAGTCCTACATTTCGTTTCTTTTCTTATTTATTTTACTTCCTATCTTTTCCATGGTGGTAACCTCAATCTCTCCTCTCGGTTTTTCCGAATTTATGTTTCTCGAATTTCTTCTTTGCTTCCCTGGGTTATTGTGTTTCGATCTCTCTCTCTTGTTTCCCTTGTTTGCTGCCCTACCGCCGTGTTCTTGGTAAGCCGCCGCTGGAAATTCCGGCTGATGGCTGGTTCCATTTTGGCCTTTGTTTCTGCTTGAAATCATGTAGATATATACGTGTGTATATATCTTCGTTGCGATGCTGTTCTTTTTCGCTGTTCAGTCCGGTTGCCGCCGGATTAAACTCCGACGAGGTGACCTGTGCCTCTGGGGCCGCGCGTGTGCACTGGTCGCCTGGTTCTGTGTTGTTGTTGCTTTGTGCGCATTTTCTGGAATAATTAATTAATTGTATTAATTTCTGCAGGGTTTATTGATTGCAATTCGTGAAATAAGTAATTGATACAGGAATTATTAAAAATCAATCGGTGAAACTCGTGATTGGCATCCGAAATTGGGGTACCTCCGAGATTTCGCCGCCGTCAGCGATGACCATCGGTGAGCTGACGGTGGACTGTGATGTTTATTCTGAGTCCTAAAATTTCAAAATATTAATTTAGTTCGAGAAATATTTATCCGATATTTAGAGTTTGTATTGAGACTTGAATTTTGTATTGAGACTTGGATTGCGTATTTAATTATGATTGAGTTATGAATTTAAGTTGACTGGAGTTGTGATTGTTGTATTGTTGATTGGTTTGACGTCGAGTAATGTTTCGACGGGTAGTCCGATAAACAAAGGGGACGCTGCCCGATTTCCGGGAAAATCAAACTACGGAAATACGGGAGCGTATCCGAGGATTATCGGGACATTGAGCGAGTATAAGTAAATACATATACGCATGTTTTATACAGAACCTGATTGTATGTTGTGTTGGATGTTTTGACCAAAACACAATAACCCTAATTTCGTAAAATGACGAGTATACGTATTTTCTGAAAATGAACACCAAATCGATTTTCAAGATTGTGAACCCTACTTGTTGTGTGTTTTATTATGATATAAATAATTACGAGTCGGATTTGAATATCGTTGGGTAAGAATTAGTATCGAGGATATGTCAAGCATACATAGACGTCTAACGTAGGATATTTTGACCCTGTAGGTTATAGTCGGGAACCTGAAAGTGGACGATGGACTAAAGATAACCTAGTGGTTAATCGACGAGCTCACTAGAGTTTCAACAGGATGACCTGAGTGTCGAAATTGAATCCAATGGGATCTAATGGTTGGACGTTAAAGCCTGAGCGGCAGCGTCAGATCAGAATTGATCAGTAGTAGTTGTAAAGCCTATAAGGCAAGTATATCTGAACTCTTCTTCAAGATATATTATCAATGTTTTCGAACTGTTTCATAACATGTTGCTATTATTAAACATAACTCCTATTTTATAATGCATGTGCTTTAAACTATTTACCCTTGAGCCCTGATTCTTTCTTGATCTTGAGCTGTAAGCCTTATTCTTTGCAAACTATCCTTTGTTGATCCTCAGACACCAAACCACACAAATATAGTACTACTCTTCAAAGATATAATTACCAAATACCCAACACTGGAACAAAATTGTTTGAAAACACAGAAACTTTTATACTCCAACCATTCTTTATAACATCAAAGAACTATACCTTGAAAAATCATTATTTGTCTAATACCTGATTCTTTTACAGATTGAAAACCTTTTCTTTTACATACCCTGATATACCCTTGAGATATCCATGAGTTTCCTTACATTGTTATGCAAATGTTTAATCATCATTGATTATGATCTTGTGTTATCGAATTATATTGTTTATCATATTGAACTGCTTTAGTGGACCAGATTCGTTGTCAGACCATACCAATGATCAAGTTAGGCCAATGTATGCCTTGGATCCAGTAATTAGAGCAGTGTTGTGTGCTTTGCTCGGGGTTAGTGCGTGACTGATCAGCAGCCTAACCTTAGTTTTAAAACTTAAAATGAATATCCAGTTCTAATGACTAGTTAAAAAGAAACTTGATTCCTCTGAATCATCTCATTTGAGCATTATTTAACCTCAGATATCGTTATTGTGACTTGCTGAGCTAGTTAGCTCACTCTTGCGAAACTTTTTGTATATTTTTCAGTTAAAAAGGATATGGATGATAGTGAAGTTCCTCAGTCCAAAGTGCGGGTTAAGGTTCCAATCGGGTTGAATCGAGCTAGCAGAAGCTTCATGCGGTATAGAGATAGTCAGATTGTAAGAATGATTTTATTATCAATTGTAAGTTAAATTAATTGGGATTTGGTACGTTGTAATAAAGGTTAAGATTGTGGCTTGTTTTCATACTTTAACCTGTTGCGATCCGTGGTTTTATGAAGCAGGGTCATTATAAATAATACTTGGTATACAGGTTAATATAATGTGTTTGTGTTGTGGACCTCAAACTTCTGACCCGGGTTTGGAGGGCGCTACAGGTTGGTATCAGAGCTACAAGTTATAAGTCACTGAAACAAGCCTAGATTGTCGGGATTGGGTAGAGGGTTAGGATTAGGAATAGGAAACAGAAAGATAAGACGTTGTAAGGATGAGTGCGACTATATAGTAAGTCTTCGGCACGGTTCGTGTTGCGATTCGGGATTCTCAGCTTGCGACGTGAATTCCAGACAACGGCAACGGCAGATCTTGATTTCCCGGTGTCATTTGATCATTTGGAGCTTTCCGTTCGAGGATCGTCATCTTCTCTCAGATTGGAATTGCACCTTGTTCCTCCACCAGTATTAATGGCACTACCTTCTGTTATAACGGTTGCACTTCTGCAAGCTATTCTACGCTACTTTTCCACCTCTTGATATGAGATTACCTATTCAAGAACCTCCATCTGTTTATTCTTGTTTCACTGGACATTCGGCTGTGAGCGTATCTCTTTAGTTTACTCTACATCCTGTTCTATACCCCCAGTTTAGAACTTGTCCTATGAAGCGATTGTATCTACGAGGATGGATTTGAGAGCTACAGTAAATGGTGAGCGCTTGAGTTATAAATAGAGGTGAGACGAAGTTTAGAGAGGAGATTTAAGTGTTTTAGAGGATAGCTGTTATCGGGTTAAAAGAAGCCCTTAGTGACTAAGCCACCCGTGAATAAGTATGGGATGGATTAGATGAATTTTGAAAGGGTAAGAGAGAAAAGTATAAACCTGGGATTTTTGTGAAATTAAATGATGATGATATGATAAATGCGATATGTAAAGTAGTAATGTGATGTGATACGAGCAAACTTTGTTCTATGAAATAGACTTATTGACTATTGAATAGCCTGTTTTACTTAACTACTGCAACGATAATGTCAGGAGTATCACTAGTATGGGAGCCTTGATGTGAAACTACGAATAAGATAATGTGCGACAATAATTGAAGTTTCGTCGATTAAGGAAGGTAAGTTGACACGATGAAGAAGAAAAGGAAGATTGAAGCGAATGGACTTTTATATGATCGATCCATTAATTTGGTACCTTGTTATAGGTCGGAAGAACAACAACCAACTCATATAGTAGGGACAACCAGGTTTGTAATTTTCCAAACTTTTTAAACAAGTTTTCGAAAAAGATTTTCCTTTACAAATTTCTAAAAGCCTTTTCGAATAAAATGATTTTTAAACATTGGTCGTCAAGTTACTATTTGAGTTTCTTGTTTGTTAGAAAGCCCGAATTACCTGGAAGGATGCTGTTTTAGACTTAGTATTGCTAATTTTGAGAACGAAGTAACCTATGATTATGAAGAAGTTGATTATTCCTAACAGTAAAGTGCAAGTATTGTTTGATAAAATTTACAACAGAATCAGCGTACGGAGTAACTATACATTCAATTATTAGGACTATCAGAGTTCAAAGAATTCATTAATTTAGCAGAAGCCGGAGCGTGATCGCAGAAGATTGGAAAGATTTCTAGATCTCTCTAAAAGCAGAATATTATTAACAAAAGAATTGTTATGTCGAATGGTACGTGGTTATTCTAAATTAAAAGAGGAATCTTGAAGTTACCTGGTAAGGAACGCCATTATGATCGAATTGTTAAAGTATCATCCGTGTGGGTGCGATATTAAAGACGCAAGACGTGACAAGTAGGAATCTACCATAATGCTTAATTTGCAAAAACATTCCACTGTACCCTCTAAAGTGGTTATATGATGCAATTGGGATGTGATCGAACAAGCTCGAAAGATGAATACAAGTGAAATTTGGATGGTGACCAATGGTATCGTTCTAGTTTTCAATATTATAGCGTATATTCCTTCTCAATTCTTAAAAATGTATGAACTTCTTTTCTCCAATGAACTCTTTTCTATGATATCGAAAAAGAGGATATTCCATTCCTTTCAAATTTATGTGCTTTCCTCAAGTTTTGCTTTCTGATTGGGACAAACAGTGTTATGGTAAGACACTTTGTCAAAATGACGAAGAGTTGGGTGGGACGCTACATAATCATGTGCTGTATGCCATATGGTATGAAAGACTGGCCATCTTAAGTACTGTAATAACCCCAAAATTTTAAACTTTTTGTAACCCTTATGAATAGTGTTTATGCTGATATTGCTGAATAAGAAAACTTTTCATGCCACACTATGTAGGGGTTCTTTTATGGATATTCTGAGATTTTATTGGTACTCTATATGATATATAAGTGTATGTAAAGATCGTTAGAATCCAAATTTGAACCTTTTAATTTTTCCCGAAAATCCAACAGATATCGAAAGAATTGAGTATAAGGTAACATGATAAAAAGGATTTAAATTCAAAGATTTTAAGAGAGGATCATAAAAGGAATATAATGTATTGAGAAAGGTTAAGGGAACCCAAGTAATAAGATCCCGGGTATGATCCCTCAAACGATAAACGAAAACGAAAGTTAAGCGAACCGTATAACAGATCAGCGATCATTAGCCAAGTAATTAGAAGCTAATTAAGGAGGTTAGTGAGGATGATGTCATCAAACCAATAAGAAGAGGGAAAGTAAGGGATGATGACATAACAAGGTGACATAAGCATGACCAAAGCAAAGGTGTTGTTGGTTGATTAAGAACCACACAAAAGTTACCATGGTAAAAAGTAATTAAAACAAATCAAAAGCAACCAACCAAGACAAAATCAATTCATTTCACCAAAACACAAAGTTGACTTCTCTTTTCTTCATCAAAAGCTCTCGGCCTCTCTTGGTTTTCAAAGAAAGAAAAATCAAAATCCTAGTTCCAAGCTTTGTTAAATCACAAGGTAATTATCCAAGACTCCTTATGCATAAATATAGCTATCCTATAAGTTTGAGCTCCTAAATCATTCACAATCTCTTCCTAAAAATCATGGAAGAAGATGGTGAATAGTATTTTTCAAGAACTAAAATTTTTGTTCTTGAGTTTTTGTTTAGATTAAGCTTGGATAAGGACTTTTAAGGGTGATTCCAAGCTAGTTACTTGATTCTCCACTCTCCAAGGAAGGTATAACCCCTCCAAACCCTAACTTTACTTGAGTATTAGGTTTAAGTTATGTGTTATAGTTCATGAGAGGCTTGTTTGTTGTGAATATAGAGGATAGTTGGTGTTGTAATGTTTTGGACTTGTAATTCTTGGAGTATTGATTAATGAACTTAAGTATAGTTTAAATTCATGTTTGAGAAGAGTATAAATGGATAATGTTGAGTTGTTGGGGCTTCTATAATGAAGTATGGATGGAGTTTGGTTGGGATGTTGATTGTGAGTTGATTGTGAGATGATTTGGAGTAGTTTAAATTTGGGTAATCGCGTAAACATAGCCGTCGTAATATCCGATTTACTTTAGGCTGTTTTTGTTCTTAACATTAGGACCCGTTAAGTCACTGCTAGGTTTTGACCATTGCCATGATTAGATATTTCTTGTTACGAGCTTCGTTTTGATATGTAGTTCGTTTGATTCTGATGTACAGTTTAGGAGAAACGACTGTTTTAAGTAACGACATTTCGCGAACAAACCATTACCCCTCGCCTTACTTTGAAACCTTGGTTAAGGACTTTAAATGACTAATTGGGATATGAAACAATTATGTTAAGTGGATTAGGCAGTTGGTAAGGTACTCGCGAAAGAATCGCCTTAAAACTCATAATAGTTAATTTATTAAAAATGGTGGAGCCGAGGGTACTCGAGCGACTTAAGAGAATCATTAAGCGCAAAGCGAACGTTAGAGTCTAAATTGGTTAAAATATAGATTTACAAGTGACTTTGGTTTAATTCCAACTTATATGTTGTTTATAGGTTACCAGACTCGTCCCAAGCCATTTATAACCCCCAGTCGCTCAGGCAAGTTTTCTACCCGTTATACTATTGTTTTGATGTATAT
This sequence comes from Apium graveolens, assembly GCF_009905375.1. NCBI lineage: Eukaryota > Viridiplantae > Streptophyta > Magnoliopsida > Apiales > Apiaceae > Apium > Apium graveolens. Next base: position 104,151,644 of record NC_133651.1, on the reverse strand, counting down.
ATGTATATGCATTATCTTGTGATAGATGCATGATGGTTAATTAGCAAATCTTGCAATATATTGGAGCATGCTGATGTGGGCTATATGCATGTCTGTTTCGTAATCTTGATATCTATCTGTTGATTCCAATGCTTATAGTTGCATAATAACTATGCTAGAGATAAGCAGTAATTGCGTATACCCTTGTTATAAGGGACCCAACGGTGAATATTTTCTAAACCGGGAGTCGATGTTCCCGAGTATATTATATATATATATTTATATATATATGGATATAGTTTTCAAAACTATTGATCGAATAAGGTTTATTCGATAACTTTATTTTAAATAATGAATATTAGTTGAATATTCATTCGAAGACTTATGACTCCGTTTATTTTATTTAATGAATTATTTTGAATATTCATTCGTGGACTTATGACTCCGCTTATTTGTTAAATAATATTCTTTATTTTATTAAAGAATAATATTTCGATAATCAAACTTATTTTCGATTATTCAAATAAAGATAGTACTTTCATATAAGTATATCTTTGGTTATTTAATATCCATTTCAAGTATGAGTTTTAAAACTTCTACTTCGATTATTTTTATAAGGATTATCTTTATGAGAATATTATTTAAATAATAATATTCAGATATTTCTAATATATCGGGACTGATTTATTTTAATAAATCAGCAGTACTCCAAACATTCTTAAAAATATTTTCGAGTCTTCAAAATGATTTCTAAAAGTTAGGGCGGATCCCAAAACTCATTCTTTTATATTTAAGATCCTCCTTTCGAAGGGGATTTAAATACTCGCTCAAAACCTGGGGGATCCGGCTCTGTGGTGTATTTTACATTTGCAACGTGGTTGCTGTTTTGAGAAAACAATTTGATTACTTGCCCAACGTTCGGGAAGTAAGTCCATCTAATTGAGTCGGCATAAGCGATAGGCCGGGGTACGGTCTATCAAAGTGTAAGTGGCTGGGTGGCAGTCCATCAACGCGTAAGAGGCCGGGTGGCGGTCCAGCACAAGGTCCTTATGTGGCCAGGGTGATGACCGGTGGGGGATTCATCCATCTACTAGTAGAAAAGGTTACTTATTGGTATCTTTGCCTGATCAGCAAGATATCGGGTTTATGCCAAAATTCTTTTCCTTTCCAAAATTCATTGAATGTTACAAACTTTGTTCATACTTTACATAACAGAGGTTCCAGGAAATGTTTAAGAGATATATATGTGGATATATATATCGGGACTAAATAAAGTATCTCGTAACTTTATTTCATTCAATAATATTTCAAAGATTGAATCTATTCAAGTCTTAACTTGTGGTCTCATCTATGGGATGACCTTTTGAACCCTATAATACTTTGAACAGTAGTAGTTCAAATAGCTTTATAAATGATATAAGTATAGTGAAGTATTTGGTAACTTCATCCCTTGTTTTTGCTTATATCCAGTAAGTAATTATCTTAAACCTGATAAAGGTTTCCAGCAAGTTATCCATTTAGATACTTGCGTTATTGTTTACACTATATATTATCTTGCGAGCTGTAATGCTCACTCTTGCTTTATTTCTTCATCACACAACAACATATAGGAAAGATGGCCAGGCTCCAGCAGACCCAGCGCAAGAGCGTGGGAAGCGCCCTGCGCCTTCCCGTTGAGATCATAGCTGCTATAGCTGCAGAGGTAGATCTATCTGTAGATCAGACCTTCTACTTTTGGGAATCAATTTTGTATAATTATAACTTGTGGCAGATAATGGCAAATAATTGTAAACTTATCAAGTAATCATTTTGGGTTGTAATAACTTTTAAATTGTGGATTCAAAGACTTGTACTTATTTCAATTTCATCTCTGAGACTATAACGGGTTGTGGTGTGTGTTAGTGTGGGGTCACAACATGAGGTTATTTATTGTTAATTAAGTGAAGTGATATTGTGGAAAGAAAGACCGTGACGACCTGGATCCCTGACCCCGGATCTGGGGGTGTTACAGAAATGGTATCAGAGCTAAGCGTTATAAACCTCAGAGATGATGCGACGATATAATAATAAACTCACAAAGATAATAAGAACTCTTGCCAAGTTCATGGTCGGACTACTTAAAGTAGCGCTGACAGTTAAAACCTATACGGGAACCCTTATAAGTATCATGATAGTAACTTAGCTCGTTTAATGTGTAGGCACATGAGATAGAGGACCCTGAGATGTTCGAGCGTGAGCATGATGAGGCACTGCTAGATGCCGAGGATCAGGAGGAGCCTGAGATGGAGGAGGATGAGGAGGACCCCTCAAAGGAGTCAGAGACAGAGGTTGTTGCTATTTCAGATGAGGAGGACTCGGATGAGGTCCCAGTAGCTGAGGAGCATGTCGGAGCTATAGTGGAGTATATTGGTACCCCTTTACCCTCACTCCCGGTGGTCAGAGCTCCTACCCCTCCACCACTATCTTGGAGCCCCTATGATGACAGCTCAGAGACCCATACTCCCGAGCCTAGGCAGACCGAGGAGGCACCCCCATCGGCTCTGGATTCACCACCTCTCAACCCTGCCCATAGGCAGTCTTTGTTAGCTCACGACTATGTTCAGGATGTGCTGAGGACCCGAGTGGCTGTTGTTGAGGCCCGGCTGGATGAGGTCAGGAGGGAGTTGGATGCGGAGAGGGCGGGCAGGCGTGCCCGAGCTTATGAGACTAGGGCTACTATACCCCGATCCTTGAGGAGGGAGCTGACGGGGATAGAGCTCACATCCTGAGCGAGACTCAGATCACTCCAGGGAAACAGGCATGGTAGGATCTCCAGGCGGCAGGTCGACTATATCTTCCATCGTGCAATGGAAAGGGTATGGGAGCTGACCCGCTCCGGTGTGTGATTCAGGACTGGCGATGGGATAGTCTAGTTGTCTAGTTAGTCGAGGCCTTAGTAAGGGCCAATTTTCCGGGATAGTTGACTTGTATATAGCATCCCTTTTTCTGACTAGACAGATAGACTCTTGTGTATCACTTTTGGGACAGATGGCTGTAGCACTGTTGTACTTTTGACCAGATCAAACTATGTATTTCTCGCATTATGTATATATTTGTTTTCTTTCAGTTCAGTTCCTTAGTGACGAGATCACTGTTTTTATCATTATTATTACTGCACTACTTATTAGAACTATCATAAAATAATAGAATTGCGAGATACATTCTCCCCATTATAGAGTTGTGCAAGGCACAATGTTGTGTATGATTGTGACCTAACGTTGAATTTCCCAATAATTTTTTTTATTATCAGTATCATGCCACCAAGAAAGATTGGAACTAGAGCGAACCCTGGATCTGAGGACCAGGGAAGCCATAACCAGGACGATAGGAACCAGGAACACAGTGAAGAGGAAGACGAGGATTATGTTGAACAGGATGACTACCTGTATGAAGAGGAGGAGAAAATATATGATGTTGAGGGATTTGAGATAGAGGCTGAGGAAGGAGAAACTGAGGTTGAGCAACCAATACCAAACCCAGGCATGGATCCCATGGGCCAGTTCATGCAACTACTAAGGCAGAACTTGGAACGTCAACCCCACCCACCCCCTCAAGGAAATAACAATGTTGTGGCAAACTCTTTCAGGGCTTTTAAGTCCCTTCAGCCCCCTGAGTTCCACGGATCAGCCGACCCAGTTGAGGCAAGGGCATGGTTAAAGGAAATGGAGAAATCCTTTGAGATTCTGAGTATCGATGAGGCACAGAAGACTGTATTTGCTACCTACCTTCTGAAAGGAGAGGCTAACTACTGGTGGGAGGCCAAGAAAAACATGGAGACATATGCTATTATAACCCGGGAAAGATTCAGTCAGTTGTTTCTGGGAAAATATTTCCCGAGGTTTATGGAAAACCAGATGAAGCTCAAGTTCTTGGAGCTAAAGCAGAATAACTTATCTGTAGCAGAGTACGAAGCAAAATTTACTGAGTTATCAAGGTTTGTACCGGAGTTTGTGAGCACCGAGGAAAAGAAAGCTAGGAGGTTTCAGCAGGGACTGAAACCGTGGATTCAGAATAGGGTGGCAATCCTTGAGCTTACTGATTATGCCACTCTAGTGCAAAAGGCAACAATTGTAGAAGCCGGAAGTGAACAGATGCAGAAGGAAAGAGAGAAGAAGGGAATAAAGAGGAAAAGTATGAGCATGGGTGGAGGTTCCGTAGGAAGGAACTTCCCAAGTAGAGTTAATAGGGGAGCAGTGTCCCTACCAGGAAAGAACATTGGGTTTAAGCGGCCAATGAGTGTAAATGTGAGCCAGAGCGGCCAGAAGTCAAGAATGTCCTATTCCAACCAGTCTCGACCCCCATTGCCAGCCTGTAACACTTGTGGAAGGATGCATTCTGGGGAGTGTAAAGGAAAGCTGGTAATCTGCTTCAAGTGTGGTCGAGAGGGTCACTATTCGGACAAGTGCACTTCGCCAACCCCATTACCCGCCCAACCACCACTTGTCATCAGTGTGGACGCTCGGGTCATTGGAAGAGGGAATGCCCAATGAACAAACCAGCAGCTTCGGGAGCAAGCAGGGCTGCTTCTAATAAGCCACCTACTGCAAGGACTTTCAACATGACAGTCCAGGATGCTATGAAAGGTTCAGATGTGATAGCAGGTACCCTTTCTCTAAATTCAGTCAGTGCAAACGTTTTATTTGATTCAGGAGCAACTAAATCTTTTATATCAAGGGACTTTGCACGTAAATTAAGACTTAAAGATGAACCCTTGATAGAGCCCTTACAAGTAGAAATAGCCAACCATGAAGTTATTCTTGTTAATCTGATTCACCCCGCCTGTGAGTTAGGCATAGGGGAACAATCTTTCAGTGTTGATCTGATTCCTTTTAGGTTAGGAGAATTTGATATAATTTTGGAAATGGACTGGCTATCTAGCAATGATGCTCAGATAGACTGTAAAGGGAAGAAAGTTAAGTTGAATATTCCAGGAAAGAAAGAAGTCATATTTAGGGGAAAAAGGCAGACGCAGAAATTTTTGACCATGGCCCAGGCCAAAAGGATGCTACGAAAAGGAAACGAGGCTTACCTAGCCTATGTGGTAGACACGCAAAAGGAGGTGCCCAACTTACAAGATATTCCGGTAGTCAACGAATTTGAAGATGTATTCCCACAAGACCTTCCGGGATTACCACCTGATAAAGTGATTGAATTTGCTATTGAGTTGGCCCCAAGGACGGCGCCAGTTTCAAAAGCACCTTACCGGTTAGCCCCATTAGAAATGAAGGAATTAGCTACCCAATTGCAGGAACTCTTGGATAAGGGTATGATAAGACCCAGTGTGTCTCCATGGGGAGCACCAGTGTTATTTGTTAAGAAGAAAGATGGGAGCATGAGGCTGTGCGTCGACTATCGAGAGTTGAACAAGCTAACCATAAAGAACAGGTACCCGTTACCTAGAATAGACGATCTGTTCGACCAGCTAAAGGATGCTATTTATTTTTCCAAGATTGACCTGAGAACTGGATATCACCAACTAAAGATTAAACCCGAAGATATTCCCAAGACAGCGTTCCGTACCAGGTATGGGCATTATGAGTTCTTGGTAATGTCCTTTGGATTAACCAACACCCCAGCGGCTTTCATGGATTTAATGAACAGAGTATTTAAGAAGTACTTGGACAAGTGTGTGATAGTTTTTATCGATGATATTTTAATCTACTCAAGGACTGAGGCAGAACATGCAGAGCATTTGAGGATAGCTCTAGGAATACTCAGAGAGGAACAGTTATATGCCAAATTCTCGAAGTGTGAATTCTGGCGGAATAAAGTACAGTTTTTAGGACATGTGATCAATAAAGAAGGATTATTGGTCGACCCCTCCAAGATAGAGGCGGTCTCAAATTGGGAAAGGCCAACCACACCCACAGAGGTAAGGAGTTTCATAGGATTGGCCGGCTACTATCGTAGATTTGTACAGGACTTTGCGAAGATCGCAGCCCCTTTGACACGACTTACTCGTAAGACAGAGAAGTTTGAATGGACGGAGAAATGCGAGAATAGTTTTCAGGAATTAAAGAAAAGGTTGGTAACGGCCCCGGTGTTGGCATTGCCAGACTGAAAAGGAGATTTTGTGATATATAGTGACGCGTCGCACAAAGGATTAGGGTGTGTGCTTATGCAGCACGGTAAAGTGATTGCGTATGCATCGAGACAACTGAAGGAATACGAGATTAGATATCCTACCCATAATCTTGAGCTAACGGCAATAGTTTTTGCCTTAAAAATTTGGAGGCACTACTTGTATGGAGAGAAGTACGAGATTTTCACAAACCATAAGAGCCTCAAGTACATATTTACGCAGAAAGAGCTCAACATGCGCCAGAGGAGATGGTTAGAACTAATCAAGGACTATGATTGTGAGATTCTCTATCAACCGGGGAAAGCCAATGTGGTGGCTGACGCCCTCAGTAGGAAGGAAAGGCTCAGAATGATAATGACTTCGGAGGAATTAATCAGGGATTTCGAAAGAATGGAAATAGAAGTAAAGGTAACCGGAACCGGAACTGAAAAGCTGTTTGAGATATCAATGCAGCCAAAATTTATTAGAAAAGATTAAATTGTGCCAAGAAAGAATAACGAGTGAGGGCAGAGAGTCAATGACTGGAGAAGAGATCCATACTGAGAGAGACAATAAGGGGATAATGAGGTATTCCTACAGGATTTGGGTTCCGAATGTTCAAGAACTTAAAGACGAGATTTTGGATGAAAGTCATAGTTCAAGGTATTCCATTCACCCGGGAAGCACCAAGATGTATAGGGATTTGAAGGAGTATTACTGGTGGCCCAACATGAAGAGGGACATAGCAGAATAGGTAAGCAAATGTTTGACTTGCCAAAGAGTAAAGGCAGAGCACCAGAGACCCAGTGGACTTTTACGACCCCTGGAGATTCCTGAGTGGAAATGGGAACAAATAGCGATGGATTTTGTTGTAGGCTTGCCAAGGACGAAAGCCAATCATGACGCCATATGGGTAATTATAGACCGACTGACAAAGTCAGCTCACTTCATTCCTATCAATGAAAGATACACAGTCGATAGACTGGTGGACATTTACCTTAAGGAAATAGTGACGCGACATGGAGTCCCAGCGCCCATTGTCTCAGACCGAGACCCCAGATTCAACTCCAGATTTTGGAGGAGCTTTCAAGAATGTGCGGGAACCAAATTGAACATGAGTACCGCTTACCATCCCCAGACGGATGGGCAGAGTGAAAGGACCATCCAGACACTAGAGGATATGTTGAGAGTCTGTGCAATAGACTTTAAAGGAAGTTGGGATGATCACTTGCCGTTGATCGAGTTTTCTTATAACAATAGCTTTCATGCTAGCATCGGAATGCCGCCTTATGAGGCCCTGTACGGAAGAAGGTGTCGATCTCCCTTATACTGGGATGAAGTAGGAGAGCGGAAGATGCTCGGACCCGAAGTGGTCCAAAGGACCAAAGACATAGTGGATCTCATCATAGGACGGCTGGTAGCAGCCCAAGACAGACAGAAGAAATATGCAGACCTAGCCCGAAAGGACAAGGAGTATGAAGTAGGGGACTTAGTGCTACTAAAAGTATCCCCTTGGAAGGGATTAATGAGGTTCGGAAAGAAAGGAAAACTAAGCCCAAGATACATTGGACCTTTTGAGATACTAAAACGGATCGGGAAGTTGGCTTACGAGCTAACCTTACCCCCGAACCTACAACAAGTTCATAATGTGTTCCATGTGTCAATGCTAAGGAAGTATCATCGGGATGCCAGACACGTAATGGAGTACGAGCATGTGGATATGCAACCAGATCTGACTTATGTAGAGAAACCAGTAAAGATTCTGGATAAGAAGGAGCAGGTGCTTCGGAACAAAGTGATCAAGCTAGTCAGAGTGCTATGGCAGAATCATAATATGGAGGAATCAACTTAGGAACTAGAGAGCGCAATGCTAGAAAAGTACCCCCATTTGTTTTCTATTTGATTCCGGGATGGAATCCTTTTAAGGAGGGGAGACTGTAATAACCCCAAAATTTTGAACTTTTTGTAACCCTTATGAATAGTGTTTATGCTGATATTGCTGAATAAGAAAACTTTTCATGCCACACTATGTAGGGGTTCTTTTATGGATATTCTGAGATTTTATTGGTACTCTATATGATATATAAGTGTATGTAAAGATCGTCATAATCCAAATTTGAACCTTTTGATTTTTCCCGAAAATCCACCAGATATCGAAAGAATTGAGTATAAGGTAACAGGATAAAAAGGATTTAAATTCAAGGATTTTAAGAGAGGATCATAAAAGGAATATAATGTATTGAGAAAGGTTAAGGGAACCCAAGTAATAAGATACCGGGTATGATCCCTCAAACGATAAACGAAAACGAAAGTTAAGCGAACCGTATAACAGATCAGCGGTCATTAGCCAAGTAATTAGAAGCTAATCAAAGAGGTTAGTGAGGATGATTTCATCAAACCAATAAGAAGAGGGCAAGTAAGGGATGATGATATAACAATGTGACATAAGCATGACCAAAGCAAAGGTGTTGTTGGTTGATTAAGAACCACACAAAAGTTACCATGGTAAAAAGTAATTAAAATAAATCAAAAGCAACCAACCAAGCCAAAATCAATTCATTTCACCAAAACACAAAGTTGACTTCTCTTTTCTTCATCAGAAGCTCTCGGCCTCTCTTGGTTTTCAAAGAAAGAAAAATCAAAATCCTAGTTCCAAGCTTTGTTAAATCACAAGGTAATTATCCAAGACTCCTTATGCATAGAGCTATCCTATAAGTTTGAGCTCCTAAATCATTCACAATCTCTTCCTAAAAATCATGGAAGAAGATGGTGAATAGTGTTTTTCAAGAACTAAAATTTTTGTTCTTGAGTTTTTGTTTAGATTAAGCTTGGATCAGGACTTTTAAGGGTGATTCCAAGCTAGTTACTTGATTCTCCACTCTCCAAGGAAGGTATAACCCCTCCAAACCCTAACTTTACTTGAGTATTAGGTTTAAGTTATGTGTTATAGTTCATGAGAGGCTTGTTTGTTGTGAATGTAGAGGATAGTTGGTGTTGTAATGTTTTAGACTTGTAATTCTTGGAGTATTGATTAATGAACTTAAGTATAGTTTAAATTCATGTTTGAGAATAGTATAAATGGATAATGTTGAGTTTTTGGGGCTGTTATGATGAATTATGGATGGAGTTTGGTTGGGATGTTGATTGTGAGATGATTTGGAGTGGTTTAAATTTGGGTAATCGCGTAAACATAGCCGTCGTAATGTTCGATTTACTTGAGGCTGTTTTTGTTCTTAACGTTAGGAGCCGTTAACTCATGCTAGATTTTTACCATTCCCATGATGAGATAGTTCTTTTTACGAGCTTCGTTTTGATATGTAGTTCGTTTGATTCCGATGTACGGTTTAGGAGAAACGACCGTTTTAAGTAATGACGTTTCGCGAACGAACCATTACCCCTCGCCTTACTTTGAAACCTTGGTTAAGGACTTTAAATGACTAATTGGGATATGAAACAATTATGTTAAGTGGATTAGGCAGTTGGTAAGGTACTCGCGAAAGAATCGCCTTAAAACTCATAATGGTTAATTTATTAAAAATGGTGGAGCCGAGGGTACATGAGCGACTTAAGAGAATCATTAAGCGCAAAACGAGCGTTAAAGTCTAAATTGGTTAAAATATAGATTTACAAGTGACTTTGGTTTAATTCCAACTTATATGTTGTTTATAGGTTACCAGACTCGTCCCAAGCCATTTATAACCCCCAGTCCCTCAGGCAAGTTTTCTACCCGTTATACTGTTGTTGTGATGTATATATGTATATGCATGATGGTTAATTAGCAAATCTTGCGATATATTGGAGCATGTTGATGTGGGCTATATGCATGTCTGTTTCGTAATCTTGATATCTATTTGTTAATTCCAATGCTTATAGTTGCATAATACCTATGCTAGAGATAAGCAGTAATTGCGTATACCCTTGGTATAAGGGACCCAAAGGTGAACATTTTCTAAACCGGGAGTCGATGTTCCCGAGTATATTATATATATATATATTTATATATATATGGATATAGTTTTTAAAACTATTGATCGAATAAGGTTTATTCGATAACTTTATTTTAAATAATGAATATTAGTTAAATATTCATTCGAGGACTTATGACTCTGTTTATTTTATTTAATGAATATTATTTTGAATATTCATTCGTGGACTTATGACTCCGCTTATTTATTAAATAATATTCTTTATTTTATTAAAGAATAATGTTTCGATAATCAAACTTATTTTCGATTATTCAAATAAAGATAGTACTTTCATATAAGTATATCTTTGGTTATTTAATATCCATTTCAAGTATGAGTTTTTAAACTTCTACTTCGATTATTTTTATAAGGATTATCTTTATGAGAATATTATTTAAATAATAATATTCAGATATTTCTATTATATCAGGACTGATTTATTTTAATAAATCAGCAGTACTCCAAATATTCTTAAAAATATTTTCGAGTCTTCAAAATGATTTCTAAAAGTTAGGGCGGATCCCAAAACTCATTCTTTTATATTTAAGATCCTCCTTTCGAAGGGGATTTAAATACTCGCTCAAAACCTGGGGGATCCGGCTCTGTGGTGTATTTTACATTCGCAACGTGGTTGCTGTTTTGAGAAAACAATTTGATTACTTGCCCAACGTTCGGGAAGTAAGTCCATCTAATTGAGTCGGCATAAGCGACAGGCCGGGGTACAGTCTATCAAAGTGTAAGTGGCTGGGTGGCAGTCCATCAACGCGTAAGAGGCCGGGTGGCGGTCCAGCACAAGGTCCTTATGTGGCCAGGGTGATGACCGGTAGGGGATTCATCCATCTACTAGTAGAAAAGGTTACTTATTGGTATCTTTGCCTGATCAGCAAGATATCGGGTTTATGCCAAAATTCTTTTCCTTTCCAAAATTCATTGGATGTTACAAACTCTGTTCATACTTTACATAACAGAGGTTCTAGGAAATGTTTAAGAGATATATATGTGGATATATATATCAGGACTAAATAAAGTATCTCGTAACTTTATTTCATTCAATAATATTTCAAAGATTGAATCTATTCAAGTCTTAACTTGTGGTCTCATCTATGGGATGACCTTTTGAACCCTATAATACTTTGAACAGTGGTAGTTCAAATAGCTTTATAAATGATATAAGTATAGTGAAGTATTTGGTAACTTCATCCCTTGTTTTTGCTTATATCCAGTAAGTAATTATCTTACACCTGATAAAGGTTTCCAGCAAGTTATCCATTTAGATACTTGCGTTATTGTTTACACTATATATTATCTTGTGAGCTGTAATGCTCACTCTTGCTTTATTTCTTCATCACACAACAACAGTTAGGAAAGATGGCCAGGCTCCAGCAGACCCAGCGCAAGAGCGTGGGAAGCGCCCCGCGCCTTCCCGTTGAGATCATAGCGGCTATAGCTGCAGAGGTAGATCTATCTGTAGATCAGACATTCTACTTTTGTGAATCAATTATGTATAATTATAACTTGTGGCAGATAATGGCAAATAATTGTAAACTTATCAAGTAATCATTTTGGGTTGTAATAACTTTTAAATTATGGATTCAATGGATTCAAAGACTTGTATTTATTTCAATTTCATCTCTGAGACTATAACGGGTTGTGGTGTGTGTTAGTGTGGGGTCACAGCATGAGGTTATTTATTGTTAATTAAGTGAAGTGATATTGTGGAAAGAAAGACCGTGACGACCCGGATCCCTGACCCCGGATCTGGGGGTGTTACAAGTACCAATATGGTTGTCTCATTCATATTCAAATCCTTGTTTCTTCTTTCTTTTCAACTCTAATTTTGTTGGACTTTGAATCTTTCTAGTCGTTTCGTTGTACTGTTGTTCTTTGCAAGGGTTTTCAAACAGAAATCAACGTATCCTGAATTAAGCGGACGAAGTTCCATCTACGTCTTATGCATGGGAAGGAAATAAGGGCACTTGGCGAGAATTACAAATCATTAGCCCCACTAAAGAATCCACTAAGAATCAAGGGAATCTACTCCAATAAGGAATATGTTTTCGAGAATGAGAATATGCGATTTTCCTGTGAAATATGTTATTCAGAATACGGACGGGATGATATGGATGATCAGGGTGAATACCTTATGCGTTAAATTATTAAAAAGATGTGGGAGAAACTTAATTGTTTATCTCTCAAAGTTTTGTTGATAAGATGAATTACCCTGTTGAATTGATAAGATTGTGATTAAAGGACTAGCAAGTCAAGAACGTGTAGTTGTTAAATAAGTGAGTACCAATGGTGAAATTGAGATTCCTGGCAATAAGTTGTGCAGAATTGATATCCTGGAAGATAAGAGGATTTGATATTATTCTAAGGAATGGATTGACTACTAGAGCGTGATGTCCAGACAGACCGTCGTGACGAAAAGATAATTCTGAGGATGCCAAATGAGAAGGTGAGGAGATTCAGAAGATGAAAGAAGGTAACGAATTTGTTAATGATTATTACGGTAATCAAGATATGAGCATTATGGTGATTATGGAATACATAAAAGTCGGAAGCAAACAAAGTTTGAAGATTTTATAGTAATTAAGAAGTTTCAAGATATGTTTTTGGATGAGTTATCAACATTTCCTTCGGATATAGAAATTGAGTTCGTGATTGACTTAGCACCTAAAATGAAGCCAATGTCCAAGGCCTCACACAAAATGGCACCAGTTAGAATGAGGAAGTTAGCAAAGCAGATGCAAGAGATGCTAGAAAAAGAAGCGATTAAACCCAGTGTATCCCATGAAGTGCACCGATATTAATTTATTAATAAGAAAATGGAAGTATGAGATTATGCATCGACTAAAGAAAGCTCACCAAGTTTACTATCAAGAGTAAATATCTGTTACCTCGAACTACTGATTTGTTGATCAAACAAAAGAAGCAAAGTATTTTCTAAAATTGATTTAAGATTTGGACGTTACCAATTGGAGATTGAACCTATGGACATAATCTTTAAGGAATATCTGGATGAGTTGTAATTATGTTACTTAAAGTCAACGGAGGACCATGCGAAGCATTTAATGACAATTGGGGAGTAGAAGAAGAAAGAAGTTGTATGTAAAGTTTACAAGGTGAAAGTTTTGATGGTAGAAAGCATAAATAATTAGTGAGAAGGAGACCAAAGGAGATCCAGTAGATATTAAAGTCACCATGAATAAAGAAAGGCCAAAAGCACCAACAAATGTAAGAAGTTTTACCATGGACCGGCTATACTGAAAATTTGTACAAGATTTCTTGAAAGTTCCAATACCTTTGATGAAGCTAATTAGGAAAAGCAATAAGTAAGTATGAAATGGAGAAGGGTGAAGAAAGTTTTGTGGAGTTAAATGAAGAAATGGTTATAGTACCTACTTTATCACTTTGAAAATATCAAGGAGATTTGGTAGATTATAGTGATGCTTCTCATAAAGGAGTAGGATGTGTGTTGATGCGGTATAATAAAGTTATTGTATATGCACCCAGGAAACCGAAATCTTATGAGCTGAAGTATCCTACTCATCATTAGGGCTAACAGTAATAATATTTGTTTTGAAAAATGGGGAGACATGATATGTATGGAGAAAGGTGTAAGATCTACGGACCATAAGAGTTTGAAGTAAGTATTCACGAGAAAAACAAATGTAGTGGCAAGCGATAAACAAAAAGGAGAGAACGAACATAGGGACTACACCAGAAGGATTAACTATAGGATTCTCGAAGTTGGAATTGGAAGCTAAAGTTCATAATCCAAAAGGAAGAAAGATGGATAGTATGACTTTTCAGTTGAAGTTGCGAAGGGAAAGATAAAATGTCAAGAGAAGAGAATGGATCACGATGTTAGTAGTTAGAAAAAGGAAAATTATGCGCCAGGAGGACGATCATGATATCTCCAGATTTTCTTCCAGCACTTCGATGCTACAAGTAGAAGAATTAAGAAATAAGATCCCACATGAAATTCACAATATTAAGTATTTAATTAGTGAAGAGACGCCAAGATATATGGAAATTTAAGAAAAAATAGTGATAACCAAGTACAAGAAGGAAATTTCAAGATAGATCAAGAGGTGTTGGACATGTCAAAGGGTTAAGACGAAGTGTTGGAAAGCCTAGTGGATAAGGCAGACCCAGAAAGTGACTTTACAAGAGGCGAATCGTGAAGTGGGAGTTTAGCAAAATAACGAATAAGAATAAGTGACCCCTATAAAGAATTAATTTCCTACGTGACCTAATTTAAGCAATATATTATATCTCGAGGATTAACTTAAGATCCAACCTGATAAAATATCAGAGATTACGATTAAAATAAGTTATAAGTATTGCAAGCTCCGGTGATATTATTAGAAATAACAAGTGTATCAGTTGTCTATAAGGAATTAAGGAACGTGGTATATAAGGAATACTTGGATAAGTAAATTGTATTTATTGATAACATCCTCAGCTACTCAAAGAATAAGAAAGCCTGCATGGAATACCCAAAGATTTTCTCCAAAGATCAGAAGAAAAGCAACTATACGTTGAGTCTTTATGAATAAAATTTTGACCAAGATTAACAAAAGATTCTGAATTAATCCAATTAAAACTACCTAAGCAAAGCTGTATGGTAATAGATGCCTTATACCGACAGAAAGGATTGGATGCAATTAAGTCCACCGAGGAGTTAATAAACGAATTGGAAAGAGTGGAGTCTGAAGTTTAAACACTAAGGTGATAATACGCGAATATATGAGATTAATTTTCAGCCCTAACTGATGAAAAAGAATAAGAGATGTTTAAATGTTTGAAAACCAAGTTGAAAACGAGCACCGTCTATCATTCTTAAACGGAGAGTCAAAGTACGAAAGTGATTCAGGAAATGTAAGATATATTGAGAGATTGAGTTTTAAGGGAACACTGGAATAATCATTTATCATCGATATCAGCTTTGGAATTCCATTTTATTAAGCTTCATGTAAACGCAAGGGTAGGTCCCCATTTTTATTGAAATAAAATGGGAAAAAGAAAGTTGTCAAATTCTAGGTTAATTCAACACACCAAGAACGTAGTAATATTGATTGAAGCAGCTCGGAGTAGGCAAAGGAAGGAGGCGAAATTATATTGAGAGAGAATATGAATATAGAAATAGGACCAGTAGTGTAGTAAAAGTGTCGTCTTGGAAGGAACTGGATAAATATGAGTGGAAAGGATAGGTTATGTCCTAAAATTAGTGAACCATTCAAGGTATTGATAAATATAGATAAGGTTGTTCATGAGTTGATGTTACCGTTACAACAGTGTGTACATATAGTGTGTTTAGTCTGTTAAAGATAAAAATGATAAGTATCTGATTTAAATTAAGTGATTGATCAGGAGCCAATGGGGCTCTTGTCCAAGTTATTCTGCATATAGTGATCAATCCAAACTCTTGATCGTCAAAGGCAATTCCCTGGAAATGAGTGCATACCTATTGTAAGTACGTTTGAACCCTCGAGTAAAAGGGTCTACTTAGAAATTAGAGTCAGATATGCTTGACAACTATCCTCACTTGTGTAACTAGACCAGATTCTGAGGACAGAATCTTTTTAAGGGGGAAAGGATATAACGAATCGTGTATTCTTTTTGAATTATTTAATTATATAATTATGGAAATTATTAAATAAATAAGATATGTGTGTTGGTTTTGATCGCTATGTGTTGTTTGATTATTATCCATATGTGATTTATAGTGTACCCGGTTGTCCGTGCGATTAATTATGGGATCGTATTGAATTGTTTTCACTTTCAAAAGTGGATTTAATGCAAATTTATTTGCATAAATATTGGGAACATTTCTTAAATTGTTTTTATGATTTTATAATTGCAATAATTATTTTTAGGATTTTATAAAATTGAGAAATTCATATTTCTTTAATTATTTATTTTTAAATGATTTTCTGAGTATGTTTAATGGTAAAATCCATATTTAATTCTAAAATTCTTCAAAAATTAGGAAATTCATATTTATTTAAGTTTGGAATATTCCGAGAATTTTAAAATTATATTGGAAATTTTCGGGATTAATTTCACCCGCGCGTTGTGTCGGTTATTTGCTTAAAGCAGGTATAAACTGCATTTCAGAAATTATTTTAAAATTATGAAAGTTACATTTTTATAAACTTCGGGATATTTCTAACAATTTAAGACTGTTTTCGTGATTTTATGAAATTGTTTTATGTGCAGCTCGGATCGTTAATTTTTAATACGGGTACGAGTTGCATTTCGAAAATCCTTTAAAATTTTGGAATTTTATCCTATTAGTTTCGGGTTTTCTTTTAGGAAATTTTACTAGTATTTTGAGGTCATTCTGATTAATATTTATCTACAAGTTATGTCGTTAAATGATTAAAATCGATCCATAAGTGGGCTTCCACTCGGGGGAAATGGGACACGTGTTTTATTCTGAATAATCAAGCAGCTACGTGGCAAAGTCCTACATTTTGTTTCTTTTCTTATTTATTTTACTTCCTATCTCTTCCATGGTGGTAACCTCAATCTCTCCTCTCGGTTTTTCCGAATCTATGTTTCTCGAATTTCTTCTTTGCTTCCCAGGGTTACTGTGTTTCGATCTCTCTCTCTCTCTCTCTTTCTTTCTTGTTTCCCTTGGTCGCCGCCCTACCGCCGTGTTCTTGGTAAGCCGCCACTAGAAATTCCGGCTGATGGCTGGTTCCGTTTTGGCCTCTATTTCTGCTTGAAATCATGTATATATATACGTGTGTATATATCTTCGTTGTGATGATGTTCTTTTTCGCTGTTCAGTCCGGTTGCCACCGGATTAAACTCAGGCGAGGTGACCTGTGCCTCTGGGGCCGCGCGTGTGCGTTGGTCGCCTGGTTCTGTGTTGTTGTTGCTTTGTGCGCATTTTCTGGAATAATTAATTAATTGTATTAATTTCTGCAGGGCTTATTCATTGCAATTCGTGAAATAAGTAATTGATACAGGAATTATTAAAAATCAATCGGTGAAACTCGTGATTGGCATCCGAAATTGGGGTACCTCCGAGATTTCGCCGCCGTCAGCGATGACCATCGGTGAGCTGACGGTGGATTGTGATGTTTATTCTGAGTCCTAAAATTTCAAAATATTAATTTAGTTCGAGAAATATTTATCCGATATTTAGAGTTTGTATTGAGACTTGAATTTTGTATTGAGACTTGGATTGCATATTTAATTATGATTGAGTTATGAATTTAAGTTGACTGGAGTTGTGATTGTTGTATTATTGATTGGTTTGACATCGAGTAATGTTTCGACGGGTAGTCCGATAAACAAAGGGGACGCTGCCCGATTTCCGGGAAAATCAAACTACGGAAATATGAGAGCGTATCTGAGGATTATCGGGACATTGAGCGAGTATAAGTAAATACATATACGCATGTTTTATACAAAACCTGATTGTATGTTGTGTTGGATGTTTTGACCAAAACACAGTAACCCTAATTTCGTAAAATGACGAGTATACGTATTTTCTGAAAACGAACACCAAATCGATTTTCGAGATTGTGAACCCTACTTGTTGTGTGTGTTATTATGATATAAATAATTATGAGTCGGATTTGAATATCGTTGGGTAGGAATTAGTATCGAGGATATGTCAAGCATACCTAGACGTCTAACGTAGGATATTTCAACCCTGTAGGTTATAGTCAGGAACCTGAAAGTGGATGATAGACTAAAGATAACCTAGTGGTTAATCGACGAGCTCAGTAGAGTTTCAACAGGATGACCTGAGTGTCGAAATCGAATCCAATGGGATCTAATGGTTGGACGTTAAAGCCTGAGCGGCAGCGTCGGATCAGAATTGATCAGTGGTAGTTGTAAAGCCTGTAAGGAAAGTATATCTGAACTCTTCTTCAAGATATATTATCAATGTTTTCGAACTGTTTCATAACATGTTGTTATTATTAAACATAACTCCTGTTTTATAATGCATGTGCTTTAAACTATTTACCCTTGAGCCCTGATTCTTTCTTGATCTTGAGCCGTAAGCCTTATTCTTTGCAAACCGTCCTTTGTTGATCCTCAGACACCAAACCACACAAATATAGTACTACTCTTCAAAGATATAATTACCAAATACCAAACACTGGAACAAAATTGTTTGAAAACACAGAAACTTTTATACTCCAACCATTCTTTATAACATCAAAGAACTATACCTTGAAAAATCATTATTTGTCTAATACCTGATTCTTTTACAGATTGAAAACCGTTTCTTTTACATACCCTGATATACCCTTGAGATATCCATGAGTTTCCTTACGTTGTTATGCAAATGTTTAATCATCATTGATTATGATCTTGTGTTATCGAATTATATTGTTTATCATATTGAACTGCTTTAGGATTGGATAGTTTTTATATATGTGGACTAGATTCGTGGTCAGACCATACCAATGGTCAAGTTAGGCCAATGTGTGCCTTGGATCCAGTAATTAGAGCAGTGCTGTGTGCTTTGCTTGGGGTTAGTGCGTGACTGATCAGCAGCCTAACCTTAGTTTTAAAACTTAAAATGAATTTCCAATTCTAATGACTAGTTAAAAAGAAACTTGATTCCTCTGAATCATCTCATTTGAGCATTGTTTAACCTCAGATATCGTTATTGTGACTTGCTGAGCTAGTTAGCTCACTCTTGCAAAACTTTTTGTATATTTTACAGTTAAAAAGGATATGGATGATAGTGAAGTTCCTCAGTCCAAAGTGCGGGTTAAGGTTCCAATCGGGTTGAATCGAGCTAGCAGAAGCTTCATGTGGTATAGAGTTAGTCAGATTGTAAGAATGATTTTATTATCAATTGTAAGTTAAATTAATTGGGATTTGGTACGTTGTAATAAAGGTTAAGATTGTGGCTTGTTTTCATACTTTAACCTGTTGCGATCCGTGGTTTTATGAAACAGGGTCATTATAAATTATACTTGGTATACAGGTTAATATAATATGTTTGTGTTGTGGACCCCAAACTTCTGACCCGGGTTTGGAGGGCGCCACAGTGCCTTCCTAAATGGTGAGTTAAAAGAAGAGGTTTATGTGCAACAGCCACTTGGCTTTGAAGATCCATAATTTCCAGATTTTGTGTACAAGTTACTCAAGGCTCTATATGGAATAAAGCAGGCACCTAGAGCTTGGTATGCTACATTTTCAGAATTCCTACTGAAATATGGTTTTACTAGAGGTACTATAGACAAGACTCTCTCCTACAAGAAACATGGTGAAGATATGATCCTAGTTCAGATCTATGTGGATGATATCATCTTTGGTTATACAAATGAAAAGCTTTACCAAAGATTTTCTAAGCTTATGCAGAGTGAATATGAAATGAAAATGATGGGGGAATTAAGTTACTTTGTTGGACTACAAGTCAGTCAAAAAAGTGATGGAATATTCATCAGCCAAACTAAGTATGTCAAGGGCTTATTAAAAAAGTTTGGTATGGTTGATTGTTCACCTGCTTCTACACCTATATCTATAATAACAAAGTTAGATGAAGATATAAAAGGCAAGAGTGTAGATATTTTAAGCTATGGAGGAACGATTGGATCATTGCTTTACTTAATTGCTAGTAGACCAGACATCATATTTGCAACATGTCTATGTACAAGATTTCAATTCAATCCAAAAGAATCACATCTGATGGCTGTAAAGAGGATTTTCAGATACTTGAAGGGGACTCCAAACTTGGGATTATGGTATCCTAAGGGAACTGTTTTTGAAGCTGTTGGCTACACAGATGCAGATTTTGCTGCATGCGGGGTTAACAGAAAGAGTACTAGTAGAAGCTATCAATTTCTTGGACAAAGACTTGTATCCTGGTATAGCAAGAAACAACAATTTGTGTCAACTTCTACAGCAGAGGCTGAATACATAGTTGTAGGAAGTTGTTGTGCTCAAGTGTTTTGGAATAGAAATCAGATAATGGACTATGGTCTAGTATTACACAAAATTTCTATTATGTGTGACAATACTAGTGCTATATCTATAGTAGCTAATTCAGTTAATCATTCTAGAACAAAGCACATTGATGTAAGGTACCATTTTATTAGAGAACATGCTACAAATAATATCATTAAGCTCATTTTTGTTTCAACAGAAAACAATTAGCTGACATTTTTACTAAAACTTTGGATGAAGCAACTTGTAATAACCCCAAAATTTTGAACTTTTTGTAACCCTTATGAATAGTGATTTTGCTGATTATGTTGAATAAGAAAACTTTTCATGCCACACTATGTAGGGGTTCTTTTATTGATATTCTGAGATCTTATTAGTACTCTATATGATATATAAGTGTATGTAGAGATCGTCAGAATCCAAATTCGAACACTTTGATTTTTTCTGAAAATCCACCAGATACAGAAAGAATTGAGTATAAGGTAACATGATTAAAAGGATTTAAATTCAAGGATTATAAAAGAGGATCATAAAAGGAATATAATATATTGAGAAAGGTTAAGGGAACCCAAGTAATAAGATCCCGGGTATGATCCCTCAAACGATAAACGAGAACGAAAGTTAAGCGAACCGTATAACAGATTAACGATCATTAGCCAAGTAATTAGGAGTTAATCAAAGAGGTTAGTGGATGATGATGTCATCACACCAACAAGAGGAAGACAAGTGTAACAAGATGACATAAGCAGATGACATAAGCATAACAAAGTGGGAATGATTGGTTGGATGATTGTGAGCCACACAATTTTTTACCATGGTAACAATCTAATTACAAACAAAAGATATCAACCAAGCCAAGTAAAATTCATAACACAAAATTAGAAATTGACTTTCCATTTCCAAGAAGCAAGCTCTCGGCCCTTCCTCTTTTTTAAGAAGAAAAATTGCAAAAATTCAAGCTTCACTCCACAAACAAATTCAAGGTAATTTCCTTAGCTTCTTGATGATTAGATAAGCATATCCTAGGAGTTTAAGCTTCCAATTCTCCATGACTCTCTTCCAATAATTCAAGGAAGAAGATGGTGAATAGTAACTTTCAAAAATAATTTAGTTTTCTTGAATTTTTATGAAAGTTTAAGGTTATATAAGCAAGGATCAAGGTTCTTTTAGGCATTCAAAGCTCATGTGTTGTGTTAAGAAGCTTCAAGAAGGTATAAACTCCAAACCCTAGCTTTAATTTTGAGTATTTAGGAATGGTTGTGATTGATATAGTATATGGGAAGCATTATGCTTGTTTGCTTAAAGTTTGGTTGAGTTTGTAGTGATTTTGATGGTTGAATCTTGGTTATTAGTTAATGAACCTTAGTATGGTTAGTAGTTTTTGTTGTGATTGAATGAATTGGATAAAACATGAATTAATGGACTTATGTAGTGAGGATTGGATGGATTTTGGTTGTAATGTTGGTTGTAAGTTGATTGTGGATTGATTTGGAGTGGTACAAATTTGGTAATCGCGTAAACATAGCCATCGTAATGCCCGATTTACCTTAGACTGTTTTTGTTCTTAACTTCAGGACCCGTTAACTCACTGTTAGGTTTTGACCATTGCCATGATTAGATAGTTCATGTTACGAGCTTCATTTTGATATGTGGTTCGCTTGAAACCGATGTACGGTTTAGGAGAAACGACCGTTTTAACTAACGGCGTTTCGCGAACGAACCATTACCCCTCGCCTTACTTTGAAACCGTGGTTAAGGCCCTTAAATGACTAATTGGGGTATGAAACAATTATGTAAAGTGGATAGGAAGTTGGTAGGGTATTCGCGAAAGAATCGTCTTAAAATTTTTAATGGTTAATTTATTTAAAATGGTGGAGCCGAGGGTACTAGAGCGACTTAAGTGAATCGTTAAGCGCAAAAGCGAACATTAGGGTTCAATTGGTTAAAGTCTAGTTTCTTAAGCGACAGGGGTTTAATTCCGACTTATGTTGTTGTTCATAGGTTATCGGACCCACTCTAAGCTTAAGTCTATCCGGGAGCACTCAGGCAACTTTTCTACCCGTTATACTGTTATGGTGATGTATATATGTATATGCAATATCTTGTGATAGATGCATGATTGTTATTAGCAAATCTTGCGATATATTGGAACATGCTGATATGGTTTATATGCATGCCTGTTTCATAATATTGATATCTAATTCTTGATTCAAATGCTTATAAGTTGCATAATACCTATGCCAGAGATAAGCAGTAATTGCGTATACCCTTAGTATAGGGGACCCAAAGGCGAACATTTTCCAAAACCGGGAGTCGATGTTCCCGAGTATATTATATATATATATATTTATATATATATAGATATAGTTTTCAAAACTATTAATCGAATAAGGTTTATTCGATAACTTTATTTTAATTCATGAATATTATTTTGAATATTCATTCGAGGACTTATGACTCCGTTTATTTTATTTAATGATTATTATTTTGAATATTCATTCGAAGACTTATGACTCCGCTTATTTTGTTAAATAATATTCTTTATTTTATTAAAGAATAATGTTTCGATAATCAAACTTATTTTCGATTATTCAAATAAAGATCGTACTTTCGTGTAAGTATATCTTTCGTTATTTATTATTCATTTCAAGTATGAGTTTTAAAACTTCTACTTCAATTATTTTTATAGAGATTATCCTTTATGGGAATATTATATAAATAATAATATTCAGATATTTTCTAATAGACCGGGACTGATTTATTTCATTAAATCAGCATTACTCCAAACATTCTTAAAATGTTTTCGAGTCTTCAAAATGATTTTTAAAGGTTAGAGCAGATCCCAAAACTCGTTTTCAAATTTAAGATCTTCCTTTTTGAAGGGGACTTGGATACTCGCGCAAAAATCTAAGGGATCCGGCTCTGTGGTGTATTTTATATTCGTAACGAGGTTGCTGTTTTGATAAATGAATTGATTACTTACCCAACGTTCGGGAAGTAAGTCCATCTATTTGAATCGGCATAAGCAACATGGGCTCAGTGGGCGTCCATGAAAGTGTAAGTGGCTCAGTGGGAGTCCATCAATGCGTAAGTGGCTGAGTGGCAGTCCAACATAGGTCCTAATGCGGCCAGGGTGATGACCAGTGGGGAATTCGTCCATCTACTAGTAGAAAAGGTTACTTATTGGTATCTTTTCCTGATCAGTAAGATATCAGGTTTATGCCAAGGTTTTCTCCTTTCCAAATTCATTGGATATTGTAACTCTGTTTATAATTTTCATAACAGAGTTTTCAAGGAGTGTATGAAATGTATATATATATAGGTGTATATATATCGGGACTTAATGAAATATCTCATAACTTCATTTCTTTCAAATGATATTTCAAAGATTGAATCTATTCAAGTCTTATCGTGTAGTCTCATCAGTGTGATGAACTTTTGAAACTAATTATAACTTGAACGGTGGTAGTTCAAGTAGTATTCGGAAAAGATATAAGTATATTGGAGTATCTTGTAACTTCATCTTTTAAACTTATATCTAGTAAATGATTATCTTATGCATGTCAAAGATTTTGAGAAAAAACGTTGAGACAAGGTTAGATATATGAGATCACCTTGCAACCATATTTTTATACAGTTATAAACTGGAACTCTGTGTATATTATACATGTCAGAGGATTTCAAAGATTGTAAAAAGTATATATGTATATATATACTGAATATTTTGCGACTTGGTCGCGTTAAGATAACAAACTTGGTTCATTTTTACTTGACCAAGACTTTCATGAGTACTATGAGAATGCTCATATATTGTTAATTATTATACATATTATTTCGGTGGGCTTGTTGCTCACCCTTGCTTTCTTCTTTCATCACACAACAACAGATAGAAAAGATGAACAAGACCAAGCTTCCAATTCGCAAGCGGTTAGGAAACGTTCCGCAGTTTTCTGGAGGCGTTGATGCCGCAGTAGCTGAGGTAGGAATTACCAATAGGCTAGGCTTTCAACTTTTAATGCACCAGACTTATGTATCTATATGAATGGTAATAATGGCAAGGAAATGTAAATTTATTCAGAAACCCTTTTGTGGTATAATGACTTATAATTGTGGAATAAAATGACTTGAGTTATTTTTGGTATTCATCTCTGAGACTATAACTTGTGGTGTGTGTGTGTATATTGTGGGATCACAGTACGCAGTGGTTGGTTGTTTATTAAGATTAAGAGTTGTTAAGGGAATTGGAACTCGTGACAACCCGGATCCCCGACCCCGGATTTGGGGGTGTTACAGAAATGGTATCGGAGCTAAGTGTTATAAAACTCAGAGATGATGCATCGTTAAAATGATAAGTTCACTAAGATAATAAGAACTCTTGCCAAGTTCATAGTCGGACTACCTAGCGTAGTACTGACAATTAAAACCCTTATGGGAACCCTTATAAATATCAAGATAGTAACATAGTTTGTTCTCATATAGGGCAGCGGGGCACCGAACCCTGAGGTTCAGGAGCATCAGCATGAGGATGTTTTATTACATGTTGGAGATCAAATTGTGAATCCGATAGAGTACCCTAACAAGGGGCCGGATGAGATTCATATTGAGAATGTTACGGTTGAGGATGTTATCCCAGAAGGGATTGTTGCTGAGGAGGATCTCGTGGAGGATCCTAACGAGAATGAAGAGAGGACCGCTGAGGAATTGATGACCGTAGTCAGGGCGGCTACCAGAGCTAGAATGGCCTCGAGGGTGGCACTAGAGGATGAAGAGTTACCAAGGGCACCAAGGATAGTTAGGGCAGAAGGAGTGGGACCTTCCACAACATCAATTATACCAGTAGCAGACCCTCTCCCAGAGGTTCTGCTAGACATTCATGAGGTTCCACCAATTCATGTTCCCTCCCCTGTACATAGCCCAGCACCTACTGAGGAAATGCCACATTTATCTCCTACACCATTATCACCTGATACCGTGCTTGGTTACCCATTTGGATCTCCTGGGCCTGCACCACCTGCACCCCATGGACTGCTAGATGCTACCACTCAGGCTTCTCTTATCGCTAATTATCATATGACTTTGGGTGGCCTGTGTGAGGCCCGTAATGTTAGAAGTGATCTGTTGGACCGACTTACTGCACCAAGAATTGAGGGCAGGGTAATTCCGGCAGGATTAGCTTATAGCATGGAAAGGATTGAGGCTACCACCCGAATTACAGCTAGAGGCCATCTTGAGGGTCAGATTGATTCAGCTCTTCTTGCGACTGTCTTAGACCTCATCACCGCCTTAATGGAGCAGGTTAGGGATGTCGTGCGTGCCCGCATTTCTTGATCCATAATAGTGTGCAGGGTATGGGCAATCAGACAAGGATTACATACAGCACCACTTTTGGAGGATTAGCCTAAGTTATGAATGATTAGTTTTAATGACTAGATGATTATTTGTGGTAGTACTTTTGGGATAGAAGCGATCAGGCGAAATGATGTAATTCTCTTTTAGGTGTTTAGTTGTTGTACCCTCGAACAAATGGTTATGTATATATTCGTTCCTTTCAGTTCAGATCAGTTTATGGTGAATAAGTTCATATTGTTAATTGCATTATTAACACTTAAGAGTGTCATGAAGTTATAGAACTTGAGAATTCATAATTTACGATAATGTAAGGACTGAACGAGGGAAAGAATTAAGCAGATTAAGACAAATATAAAGAGATTCTCAAAAAAATTCCAAGCATTATGCCCCCACGAAGAATAAGATTTGGGGAAAACCCTGAATGTGATAATCAGGGAGGTCGCAATTAAGATGTAAGGAACCCAGAACATAATGAAGTGGAAAATGAGGATTTTAAAATATAAGATGACCCTGATTATGGGGAGCAGGAAGAAATATTTAGACTGAGAAAACAGAACTCGAGCAAGGAAGGGAGCACCAAGACGGTACTCCAATGAAGAAATTCATGGACCTGCCTAAACAAAACTAATACTTTTACCCCCAAACACCACCCTGAGGAAATAATGTGGTGTGAAATTCTTTCAAGACCTTTAAGTCGCTAAGCTCTCAGAGTTCCCAAGGAACAAGCTGACCCAGTCGAGGCAAGATCCTAGCTAAAGGAAATAGATGAATCATTTGAGATTCTAAATGATTGACGAAGCACAAAAGACTATTTTTTCCACTTACCTTCCTAAGAGAGAGGCCACCCGCTGGTGGAAGGCTAAGGAAGATAGAGAGATAGTGTAAAAGCTTTAGATTCGGAACAAAGGCGGACGAGTATGATGAATTATGAATCTAAGTTGTAAAAGTTATCAAGATTAGTTCTGAGGCCAGAATGACGTGATGTTTAAAATCAATGTTTATGTTGTGTTGGTTCATGAAATGATTGTAAGAAAAAGGAAAATATTGAGGAATGATAAGGGAGTTGGGTATGAGGAAACCCTAAAGACTCGTAGCAATAGAAATAGAAAAGTATGTAATCGTCAGGATGAGGGTGATTCACCATGAGTTAAAGTTGATGGTTGAAGGTATAAAAGATACATATATTTTATTCCCTTTAAGTTGGGAGGATTCGAGGAAACCTTGAGATAGTTCGAAGGATAAATAATGAGACGCGGATAGACGGAGGAGACAAGAAAGTAAGAAAGTAGGAAATTGGATGAAGGAAGTAAACTTCAAAAAGGTGAAGTGTATGCAACACCTGTGACTTGATACACAAAAGGGAGACACCAAGTACAAAAGATATCCCAATATTGAGATGACTATTGACATAAACAACAAAAGTAAAAGAGGATTTGGTAAAAAGAAGTTCACGTTGAACACGACCAATATCTTCCAGAACATCCTTGTTATCATTACCAAATCAGGAAAGAAAAGTGGATAACATTATTGTCTTTTGGAGGCCATATGGATTGACCTCATTTTGGATAAGGATATTATTATGAAATTTGGTATAGAATATCGAGGTGGAAATGATTGAATAAGATACCCTTATTAGGGATATATGACTTGATTTACCCATGGAAGGATACGAGTAGCTTTTTAAAGGAGGAATTAAGGATAGAACCTCGATAACTTGAGATGAACCATAGGGGAATGCATGAAGGTTGGCATTTCACCCTTAATAGGGACAGTATGAATTTTGACAGTATGAATTGGAAAGGATTAAGGTAACAACCTTTAAGGATCAGTGGAGAAATTTTTCAGAAGTATATAGACAATGATTCTGGTATTAGTAAATGGTATCTTGATATGCCATGTGCCTAGGGTGTACCTGATGAAGGATTTAAGGATAACCTTAGAGGTTTTACAAGGAAAAAGGTAGTATTCAAAGTTCTCAAGAATAGAAATTTTGATAAAGGAAATATGACGTAATTATTATAATACAAGGTGGGGCACGTGTTGAACCATAAGAAAGTATAGATCGACCCAATGAGGGTCGAGATTGGTGAAAACAAGAAGGAACCAAGATAAGAGACGTCCTAAGTATGATCGAGAGTCAGCCGTGACAATGTTCACATCTAAAGACTAAGGCAATGACTTATGGAAAAATGGTGATTTTTTTTTCCTCACCAGGACTTAAGAAAAACATTTTCACATAAGCAGTGATTGAAATGAGGTAGAAAATTTAGTTGGAGGTGGTTAAAATGACATTGATTGTAAGGAAATTTTACTATCAGGAAAGGCCAAAGAGATGGCCGACACTTTAAGTGTAAGAGGACAATTATAGGCGCTCGTGCCAGAGGAATACAGTGATGATGGTTAAAGCTGTGAAGGTTGTATTATGGTTTGGAAGATTGACATTCCTTCTTATGACTGTGCAATACCCAACCGTAATAGTAGTTTGGTAAAGGTTTAATTCATGTAATCACCATGAGCGGGCTATCTATCTTAGAAGGTACTATCTTGAGATAAGCCAGGACCATATTTCAAGAAGGACTAAACGAACCTTTGAGTTAAGTCTTCTATTGAAGGCATATGATTAAGAATGGTATTAACCTGCTATCGTTGCTTTGATTGAAACTCTTCTGCAATTTTATCTGCTTCATGTCATGATTGTACGTCAGGATCTGGAGTGTTCTTCATGAATTATGAATGGTGATTATGTTAACTCCTTAGAAGAATTCGATAAGGTAGGTATGGACTTTGTATGGTTAGATATGAAGGTTTCACGGAAAACGAATGACTATAGTAGGTCCGTGGTGGACTATAGTAATGCACCAACGATTCTTTGAATAATGAGCCGATTACAACCGTGAGAGTTGTATTGTAATGGATGTTGAGATTGAGTACCACTAATTGGGTTGTGGTGATGTATAAGTTGTTATTGATAGACTATTTAAGTCGATTATCTACCAATTGAATATTTATTCCTTCTTATCAAGAGAGGGTCGTATTACTATACGAGGAAGGTTGCGATGCAAGCATAGAATTCTAATAATGATGATGTCTAGAATGAAATCCCAGATTCGATTTTTGATGTCGAGGAAGTTTCAAAGGTGATTGTTTATAAGCTCGTGCAAGAGCATGGGTCCATAGAATGATGGAAGGAATAGCAAAAATATTTAGGCATGTGAAATGCGATGCTATAATACTTAATGTTGATATATATACATATATGTTTTGTTCTCCTATGACAAACCTCTATAGTTCAGAGGTAGATTCCAAGCCAGATATTTTATGGCAGTATTTTTATATATATATGATTCTCTTCAATTCGTTCTTTTCTCTCCTTTTCATTTCATGTAAGCTGAGAAGAACAACCCTTCCAGAAGGGGAGGTATTGCCGAATGACTATCTAACTGTGTGATAGTAGCCTAGTAGGATACCACATGTTGTTTAATTGCTTGTCAAGTACTAAAGGCTGGCCACCTTCTGTACTAACTATGTGATATAACAAGTGTTCATGATCATAGTGATCTCTCAATAAATTCTTTTACTTCTATATGATGGATCAAGCTTTCAAAGATAGAAGCAGCAAGAAAGGAGTAGTATCCGTGCGGTGGTATTCCGAATTTAACACGTTCGTGATACTAAGGTTGACGTGGTTATTAAAAGGTTATAGAACGCTAACGAGCAAAAGTATAACCAGTATAATATTAGGAACGGAAGATAGTAACGATTACGAACTGGAAAGGAATGGGTATTGAGAAGCAAAAGCTATAATGCTAAAAGCTATGATGAGAGTCTGTGTAATAGACTTGAAAGAATTTGGAATGGTCACTTAATGCGGATTGAGTTTTCTTACGGTAATAGATCGTATGTCAGTATCGAGATATCGCCTTATGAGATCCTTGAGGGAACACAATGTCGATCTCCCTTATGTTAGGATGATGTTGCAGAGCGCAAGATGCTCGGACCAGCAGTGGTCCAAAGGACCAGGGATATAATAGATCTAAGTAGAGGACGACTGGTAGTAGCCCAAGATGGACATAAGAAGTATGTTGATTTGACATGAAAGGACAAAGAGTAGGAAGTAGGGGACCTAGTGCAGTTATAGGTATCCCCTTGGAAAGGATGGATGAAGTTCAGAAAGAAAGGAAAGCTAAGCCCTCGAATTGTTGGACCCTTTGATGTATTAAGACATATTTGGAAGTTAGCATATGAGCTAGCCCTACCCCCGAACCTGTAGCAAGTTCATAACGTGTTCCATGTATCAATGTTAAGGAAGTGTAATTCGGATGCCAGACAAATAGGGGCGTATGAGCGCATAGACATGCAACCAAACGTAACCTATATGGAGCAACCAGGAAGGGTTATAGATCGAAAAGGAACAAGTGCTTAGGAGAAAGGAACAAATGCTAGTCAAGATTTTGTGGCAGAACCACAATGTGGGAAAATTGACTTGAGATTTAGAAGGAACAATGCTAGAAAAGCATCCCCAATTGTTTTCTATCTGATTCCGGGACGGAATCCTTTTAAGGAGGGGAGACTGTAATAACCCCAAAAATTTTGGATTTTTTGTAACCCTTATGAATAGTGATTTTGCTGATTATGTTGAATAAGAAAACTTTTCATGCCACACTATGTAGGGGTTCTTTTATTGATATTCTGAGATCTTATTAGTACTCTATATGATATATAAGTATATGTAGAGATCGTCAGAATCCAAATTCGAATACTTTGATTTTTCCCGAAAATCCACCAGATACAGAAAGAATTGAGTATAAGGTAACATGATTAAAAGGATTTAAATTCAAGGATTATAAGAGAGTATCATAAAAGGAATATAATATATTGAAGAAGGTTAAGGGAACCCAAGTAATAAGATCCCGGTTATGATCCCTCAAACGATAAATGAGAACGAAAGTTAAGCGAACCGTATAACAGATCAGCAATCATTAGCAAAGTAATTAGGAGTTAATCAAAGAGGTTAGTGGATGATGATGTCATCACACCAACAAGAGGAAGACAGGTGTAACAAGATGACATAAGCAGATGACATAAGCATGACAAAGTGGGAAGGATTGGTTGGATGATTGTGAGCCACACAATTTTTACCATGGTAACAATCTAATTAACAAACAAAAGATATCAACCAAGCCAAGGAAAATTCATAACACAAAATTAGAAATTGACTTTCCATTTCCAAGAAGCAAGCTCTCGGCCCTTCCTCTTTTTCAAGAAGAAAAATTGCAAAAATTCAAGCTTCACTCCATAAACAAATCCAAGGTAATTTCCTTAGCTTCTTGATGATTAGATAAGCATATCCTAGAAGTTTAAGCTTCCAATTCTCCATGACTCTCTTCCAATAATTCAAGGAAGAAGATGGTGAATAGTAACTTTCAAAAATAACTTTAGTTTTCTTGAATTTTTATGAAAGTTTAAGGTTATATAAGCAAGGATCAAGGTTCTTTTAGGCATTCAAAGCTCTTGTATTGTGTTAAGAAGCTTCAAGAAGGTATAAACTCCACACCCTAGCTTTACTTTTGAGTATTTAGGAATGGTTGTGATTGATATAGTATATGGGAAGCATTATGCTTGTTTGCTTAAAGTTTGGTTGAGTTTGTAGTGATTTTGATGGTTGAATCTTGGTTATTAGTTAATGAACCTTAGTATGGTTAGTAGCTTTTGTTGTGATTGAATGAGTTATATAAAACATGAATTAATGGACTGATGTAGTGAGGATTGGAAGGATTTTGGTTGTAATGTTGGTTGTAAGTTGATTGTGGATTGATTTGGAGTGGTACAAATTTGGTAATCGCGTAAACATAGCCGTCGTAATGCCCGATTTACCTTAGACTGTTTTTGTTCTTAACTTCAGGACCCGTGAACTCACTATTAGGTTTTGACCATTGCCATGATTAGTTTCATGTTACGAGCTTCGTTTTGATATGTGGTTTGCTTGAATCCGATGTACGGTTTAGGAGAAACGACCGTTTTAAGTAACGGCGTTTCGCGAATGAACCATTACCCCTTACCTTACTTTGAAACCATGATTAAGGCCCTTAAATGACTAATTGGGGTATGAAACAATTATGTAAAGTGGATTAGGCAGTTGGTAGGGTACTCGCGAAAGAATCGCCTTAAAATTCTTAATGGTTAATTTATTAAAAATGGTGGAGCCGAGGGTACTCGAGCGACTTAAGTGAATCGTTAAGCACAAAAGCGAACGTTAGGGTTCAATTGGTTAAAGTCTAGTTTCTTAAGCGACCAGGGTTTAATTCTGACTTATGTTGTTGTTCATAGGTTATCGGAACCACTCTAAGCTTAAGTCTATCCGGGAGCACTCAGGCAAGTTTTCTACCCGTTATACTGTTGTGGTGATGTATATATGTATATGCATTATCTTGTGATAGATGCATGATTGTTAGTAGCAAATCTTGCGATATATTGGAGCATGCTAATATGGTTTATATGCATGCCTGTTTCATAATATTGATATCTAACTGTTGATTCAAATGCTTATAAGTTGCATAATACCTATGCTAGAGATAAGCAGTAATTGCGTATACCCTTAGTATAGGGGACCCAAAGGCGAACATTTTCTAAAACCGGGAGTCGATGTTCCCGAGTATATTATATATATATATATATATTTATATATATGTATGGATATAGTTTTTCAAACTATTAATCGAATAAGGTTTATTCGATAATTTTATTTTAATTAATGAATATTATTTTGAATATTCATTCGAGGACTTATGACTCCTTTATTTTATTTAATGAATATTATTTTGAATATTCATTCGAGGACTTATGACTCCGCTTATTTTGTTAAATAATATTCTTTATTTTATTAAAGAATAATGTTTCGATAATCAAACTTATTTTTGATTATTCAAATAAAGATCGTACTTTCGTATAAGTATATCTTTGGTTATTTATTATTCATTTCAAGTATGAGTTTTAAAACTTCTACTTCAATTATTTTTATAGAGATTATCCTTTATGGGAATATTATATAAATAATAATATTCAGATATTTTCTAATAGATCGGGACTGATTTATTTCATTAAATCAGTATTACTCCAAACATTCTTAAAATGTTTTTGAGTCTTCAAAATGATTTTTAAAGGTTGGAACGGATCCCAAAACTCGTTTTCAAATTTAAGATCTTCTTTTTTGAAGGGGACTTGAATACTCGCTCAAAAATCTAAGGGATCCGGCTCTGTGGTGTATTTTATATTCGCAACGAGGTTGCTGTTTTGATAAATGAATTGATTACTTACCCAACGTTCGGGAAGTAAGTCCATCTATTTGAGTCGGCATAAGCAACATGGGCTCAGTGGGCGTCCATGAAAGTGTAAGTGGCTCAGTGGGAGTCCATCAATGCGTAAGTGGCTGAGTGGCAGTCCAGCATAGGTCCTAATGCGGCCAGGGTGATGACCAGTGGGGAATTCGTCCATCTACTAGTAGAAAAGGTTACTTATTGGTATCTTTGCCTGATCAGCAAGATATCAGGTTTATGCCAAGGTTTTCTCCTTTCTAAATTCATTGGATATTGCAACTCTGTTTATAATTTTCATAACAGAGGTTTTCAAGGAGTGTATGCAATGTATATATATATAGGTGTATATATATCGGGACTTAATGAAGTATCTCGTAACTTCATTTCTTTCAAATGATATTTCAAAGATTGAATCTATTCAAGTCTTATCTTGTATTCTCATCAGTGTGATGAACTTTTGAAACTAATTATAACTTGAACGGTGGTAGTTCAAGTAGTATTCGGAAAAGATATAAGTATATTGGAGTATCTTGTAACTTCATCTTTTAAACTTATATCTAGTAAATGATTATCTTATGCATGTCAAAGATTTTCATAAAAAACGTTGAGACAAGGTTAGATATATGAGATCACCTTGCAACGATATTTTTTACAGTTATAAACTGGAACTCTGTGTATATTATACATGTCAGAGGATTTCAAAGATTGTGAAAAGTATATATGTACATATATACTAAATATTTTGCGACTTGGTCGCGTTAAGATAACAAACTTGGTTCATTTTTACTTGACCAAGACTTTTATGAGTACTATGAGAATGCTCATATATTGTTAATTATTATACATATTATTTCGGTGGACTTGTTGCTCACCCTTGCTTTCTTCTTTCATCACACAACAACAGATAGAAAAGATGAACAGGACCAAGCTCCCAATTCGCAAGCGGTTAGGAAACGTTCTGCAGTTTTCTGGAGGCGTTGATGCCGCAGTAGCCGAGGTAGGAATTACCAATAGACTAGGCTTTCAACTTTTAATGCACCAGACTTATGTATCTATATGAATGGTAATAATGGCAAGGAAATGTAAATTTATTCAAAAACCCTTTTGTGGTATAATGACTTATAATTGTGGAATAAAATGACTTGAGTTATTTTTGGTATTCATCTCTGAGACTATAACTTGTGGTGTGTGTGTATATATTGTGGGGTCACAGTACGCAGTGGTTGGTTGTTTATTAAGATTAAGAGTTGTTAAGGGAATTGGAACTCGTGACAACCCGGATCCCAGACCCCGGATTTGGGGGTGTTACACAACTTTCACTAGACTTGTAAGTAAAATTGGAATGCTTAATTCTTCATCCTAAGGCAAGAACTCAGCTATTGTGTTGCAGCAGACTAATTTCTAGTAAATCAAAATTAATTTAATTTAATTGGAAATTAACTGAAATATGAATTATAAAAATTTCAGAAATCTCTCCATATTTATTTTTCAAAACAAAACTTTTAGCTTGGAATTTTTCAAATTCTAAGTAAACTGCTCAGTTGTTAATTTACATCCTCAATATGTAAAATTAACACAAGATAGAATTTAGTTGATCAAAAGTATATAGAGAACTGAGTTGTCGGTAAGTAATTCACTGACTTCTCGAGTGACTTCTCGATAAGATTTATTATGACTTATCGATAACTCCTTGTAGAGTTCTCTAGTAGTGTTAATTCACGGAGTTCTCTACAAGCATAATTTTTTAAACTTATCAATAACTCAGAACTAAAATAATTTAAGTTAATAAATTATTTTGGTAAAATACTTTTGGCAAATTTATTCTAATTTTATTTTGAATTTATTCAAATAAAAGTTGGAATTAATTAAGTCCATTTCTGGACAAACTGGGTATTTATTTGACATCTCGATAAGTCAATTTTTAGTTCTCTATAAGAATAATTTAAAATGACTTCTCGATATGTAATTTCATTTCTTAAAATGACTTCTCGATAGACTAATTCCAAACATCTATTTTTTATTTCTCGACAAGTCATTTGCGTTTACTATAAATACCCAGACATCTCGGTACATAAACATACTTACATTTTCGAGAACTCAAGTGACCTAGCTTTTCAATCCAAAACCGATTTATCTCTTGTTTTTACTTCCTTCTCAAAAAAAATTCTTACCCATTCACTCTCATCAATCAACAATGGCACTCAATGTTGCAAGAGCTACTATTCCAGAGAAAGGAACAAATTACCTCGCTTTTACTGATGCTAACCAAGCTCCAAACAGTTTCATGGGGTTTGTGAAACTTTTGTCTGAATCTTACCTTGCAGGAGCTTTGACTGCTAACCCTGTTCTGTATCTGGATGTTCTGCATAAATTTTGGACAACAGCAGTAGTGAGGACTGATATGAATGATGACTCTCTCTCTATGGTGGTCACCTGCACAATTGGAGGCCAACAAATAGAGTTCAATGAATAAGATGTGAATAGAGCTTTGGGGCTGCCAACTGCAAATCAGGTGGAGGTGCCAACTCCTGATGAAATGACTGAGTTTCTGGACTTCATCAATTATGATGGAAGAATCAACTTGTCAAGCTTGAACAGAACCAATTTAAGGAAGGAGTGGTCCTTTGTCTTTGATTCTGTGGTGAGGGCCTTCACATGCAAAAAGACAGGGTATGACAATATTTCAACTATGGTGCAAAAGATGGTGTACTCAATACCCCACAACAAACACTTGAATGTTGGTCTATTGATCCTGGAAGAACTTGCAACCAGGCTGACCATGCCCCTGTCTGCTAGAGGTAAGGAAATTTTCTTTCCTAGATTTATTATGTCCACTTTAAGTCATAAAGTAGCAGACATACATTTGTTGAATGGTATAGATAGCACTAAAATAGACAATTGTAAGCAAGTGTCCAAAATTATATTTGGTTCACTTACTACAAAGAACAAGGTAAATGAAAGTCTGAAACTTACTTCATTCATGCTGGAGAGGTTTAGAACTTACCCTTACTCAATGCCTGACATGAGATCAAATGTACAATCTAGCATATGTATGATTCTTGAACCTGTGGAAGTACAAACACAGGAACACCCACAGGGATCTTCCCAAGCTGAAACCATTTTTTCAAAACCCTTAGTAGCTAGGAAACCAACCACCTCATCTTCTCAAAAGGGTGAGGTGAGTAAAAGGAAGAGAAAGGAGGTAACCTTAACAGTTATAACTGAGAGTGGTGAGGATCAAACTGAAGCTGAGTCACCCTTGGTCAAGAGATCAAAGAAGAGTAAGAAATCTGAGTTGACCACTCAAGCCACCTCTGTATCCTCCCAACAGGATGCAGTTGTAAAAATGTGACTAAACAGACTCTAGATACATCCTCTAACCAGGGTATGTCTATTGAAAAGAGCATTCACCCCAATGCACCTTGTACAGAGTCTACACAGCCTGTACCTGAAGCAATTCAAGTGTATGGTAGGAGAAATAAGGATGGCACACATAGTGAGGGCACATGTTTTGAAGCTCCCTCATCCATTCAGGGGGAGCTGCCAACACTCATATCTGAGCAACAATCTCTAATCTCTCAAATTTCTTTCCTACCTACAACACTTGAATCCAATTCTCAAGTGCAAGCTAAATCAAGTGACTTGGTTCAAGAAACCTTGTTATAACGACTCGTGTGTTTTTGAATTATTTAAATATGTGATTATTACGGAAATTATTAAATAAAAAATGTGTATTGGTTTTGACTGCTCTGTGTTGGTTGATTATTATATAGGTGTAATTTATAATATACCGGGTTGTTCGTGTGATTAATTATGGAATCGTATTGGATTGTTTTCATTTTCAAAAGTGGATTTGGTGCAAATTTATTTGCATAAATATTGGGAATATTTCAAAAATTATTTTTATGATTTTATAATTACAATAATTATTTTTAGGATTTTATAAAATTGAGAAATCAATATTTCATTAATTATTTATCTTTAAATGATTTTCTGAGTATGTTTAATGGTAAAATCCATATTTAATTCTAAAATTCTTCAAAAAAATTATAAAACTCATATTTCTTTAGGTTGGGGATATTCCGGGAATTTTAAAATTATTTTGGAAATTTTTGGGATTAATTTCACGCACTCGTTGTTTCGCTTCATTGATAAAAGCGGATATAAAGTGCATTTTAAAAATTATTTTAAAATTTCAAAATTTATGTTTTTATAAACTCCGGGATACTTATGATATTTTAAAACTATTTTCGTAATTTTCGGGGGCTGTTTTATTCGCACCTTGATTCGTTAATTTTAAAATTTTCGGGGCAAGGCGTTGCAGCAGGACACGTGTTGGTTTCTCGTTAATTCAATTGATACGTGGCAGTAGCAGCATAATTCGAAAAAAATATATATATAAATAAACAGGGGATGTAACCCCGTTCTTCACCCCGTCTCTTTCTCTCTACAATCTATGGTCTCTCTCTCTCTAAAATCTCTCAATCTCTCGCTCAACCTCACTTTTCTCTCTCTCACCGGTAATCTCTCACATCCCCTCCCCTCTGTTCTGCGCTTTCCGGTGATTTCGCTGCTTCTTCATTCCGGCTGTCCGTCGGCGTCGCGTTGCCGTCTTGTTCCTTTGAATTCCGGTTCGTTTCCAGTTAATTACCTCCGGCTTGGCATCCTGCTACTCCCGTTTTGCATATATACATATATGTATTCACTATATACATGTGTAATTAAGTCTGTGTTGCTGTGTATTTTGCGCGTGTGCGCATGCAGTTGTGGTGTTGTTATTCGGCTGTGTATTCTACTCCCTGTTATTTGCGTATTGATTGGGTTTCTTTTAATACTTTCTACAGAGAATTTGTCTGAGCAATTTCGTGATATAAAGAATTTTGTGTGAGAAATTATTAAAGATAATCGGCGAAGTTACGCTTTGGAAACCCGGGGAATGGATCGGGTACCCGCGGAACTTTGCCGCCGTCCGCGATGACTATTTACGAGTGGACGGTGGACTGTGATGTTTATCCTGAGTCCTAATATTTTTAAAATGAATAAATTAATTCATGAAGTTATCTT
Source organism: Apium graveolens (assembly GCF_009905375.1). NCBI lineage: Eukaryota > Viridiplantae > Streptophyta > Magnoliopsida > Apiales > Apiaceae > Apium > Apium graveolens. Next base: position 104,113,944 of record NC_133651.1, on the reverse strand, counting down.
TGAAACAAGAATTTGATTTTATCTTAAAGTCGAGTACGTTATATAGTGAATGAATTTGTAATTAAATTGATTGTTGGGTTGAACTGGAGACTGTTGTGAACTTGATTGGGTTGGTTTGACGTCGATTAATGTATCGACGGGTAGTCCGATAAACAGAAGAGACGCTGCCCGATTTCTGGAAAATTTACCTACAAAAATACGGGAGCGTTTCCAACGATTATCGGGACGTCGAATGGTTATAGAGCTATATATGTGTTCTATATGAAACTTTGTTGCACGATGTGATAAAATAATTTGCTAAAAACACAGTAACCCTAAATTCGTAAAATGACGAGTATACGTATTTTCTAAAAACGAACATTAGAATGATTTCAAGAATGTGAACCTTAATTGTTGTCTGTGTTATTCTAATATGAATAATTACGAGTCGGGTTTGAATATTGTTAGGTAAGAATTAGTATCGAGGATATGTCAAGTATACCTAGACGTCTAACGTAGGGTATTTCGATCTTGTAGGTTATAGTCAGGAACCTGAAAGTGGACGATGTACTAAAGATGACCTAGTGGTCAATCGACGAGCCCAGTAGAGTTTCAACAGACAGACCTGAGTGTCGAAATCGAATCCAATGGGATTTAATGGTTGGACGTTAGAACCTGAGTAGCAACGTCGGCTCAGAGTTGATCAGTAATAAGTTGTAAAGCCTGTAAGGCAAGTATTTTTGAACTTTTCTTCAAGATATATTACCAATGTTTTCGAACTGTTTTATAACATGTCGCTATTATTCAAAATAACTCTTGTTTACATTGAAAGTGCATTAAACTATTTACCCTTGAATCCCTGATTTTTTTTTATCTTGAGCCGTAAGCCTTGTTCTTTGTAAACCATCCTTTGTTGATCCTCAGACACCAAACCACACAAATATGATATTATTTCCCAAATGTTTAACTACCAAACACCAAACACCAGAAGAAAATGGTTTGAAAGCACAGAAACTTTTATACTCCAATCATTCTTAGTAACATCAAAGAACCATATCCTGAAAAATCATTACTGGTCTGATACCTAACCCTTGTACAAACTGAAAACCGTTTCTTATATATACCCTGATAGAACCTTGAGATATCCATAAGTTTTCTTACGTTTTTATGCAAATGTTTAACCATCATCGATTATGATCTTGTTTTATTGAATCATATTGTTATCATATTGAACTGCTTTAGGATTGGATAGTTTTTTTATATATGTGGACCAGATTCATGGTCAGACCATACCAATGGTCAAATTAGGCCAATGTGTGCCTTGGATCCAGTAATTAGAGCAGTACCGTGTGCTTGCTTGGGGGTTAGTGCGTGACTGATCAGCAGCCTAACCTTAGTTTTTAAAACTTAAAATGAATATCCAATTCTAATGATGAGTTAAAAAGAAACTTGATTCCTTTGAATCATCATATTTGATCATTGTTTAACCTCAGATATCATTATTATGACTTGCTGAGCTAGTTAGCTCACCCTTGCGATTCTTTTATATATTTTACAGTTGAAAAGAATATGGATGATATTGAAGTTCCTCAGTCCAAAGTGCGGACTAAGGTTCCAGTCGAGTTGAATCGAGCTAGTAGAAGCTTCAAACGGTATAGAGATAGTCATATTGTAAGAATGATTTTATTATCAATTGTAAGTTAAATTAGTTGGGATTTGGTATGTTGTAATAAAAGTTAAGATTGTGGCTTGTTTTCATACTTTAACCTGTTGTGATCCGTGGTTTTGTGAAGCAGGGTCATTATAAATAATATTTCTTATACAGGTTTATATATGGTGTATGTGTTGTGGACCCCAAACTTCTGACCTGGGTTTGGAGGGCGCCACACTTGTTCACCACCCAGACACTACATTCAGATGGTGAGAGGCTACTAGCTGGGGTAGACCTTGATGACACCATCAAAAATATGAGGGATTCATCAGTTTTTACTGAAGACCCCATGGATGTCTCAAATACACCTTCATGTGCAAATCAGCCTTCACATGCTGTTAGGTTTGAGGGTAGTATTCCTGAGGGGGAGCTATCTAAATCCTCTTCAATTAAATTGGAGTTTCCTCATGTAGGAACAACTCCCCTCAAAACCCTAGCGGAAATTGCTTTGGCAGTAGATTCTAGGAGTATAATTGCCATTGATCCTTCTATGGTGGAGGCAAGTTTATCATATTCAAGTGACAGTGCTTTGCAAGAAGCACAAGGGTTTGAGACCGGTGCACATGACAGTAACCCAGTCAAATTCCCTCCAATTCAATTGGAGGTTCCCACTTTATGTGAGGAACAACAACTTGTCAAAACCACAGAGCAATCTGTGAGTAAAACTGTGACTTCAGTCACAAGTGGTTCTGATTCACACCCTTCCACCTCTCAATCACACCTCATCTCCCAATGGCTCCAAGACACTAAAAATCAACCTTCTACAATTGAAGATCTTAGAGTTGATCAACTTGGAGGCCTTGCTCAAATCTCACAATAGCTGCTCACATCCAACATGTCCAATCAAGACTACCAAACTATCATGCTCTCCTACCAGGCTGATTATGAAGATAATCAAGCAAAAATTGTTGATGAAGCTGGTCAGGATGCTAACTGTGATGCTTAGTTGGATAAGGAATTCACAATTGAGATGGATGATGTGCTAGCTAAATTCAAGGAGGAGTACATTATAATTCTGGTAAGCAATGCCAGATCCCTCACTCCACAAGAGGTGTATGATGCTATCAATGAGGTCTAAAAAGCTCAAATCAAAGCTTTCCACAACTTTGGAAAAGCACTACAAATAACATTCAATGGACATCAAGATAAATTCATGAAGATGGTCAGGGAAAAGATGGACCAAATCATCCCCTCTCAAACTGAGATAAAAAACCAATTCAAAACCTTCTTTGAATAAATGTCAAGGTATGATCTCAGTGGGATTGATAAGAGTGTAAATCATCTCAAAGAATCATTTGTATCCTTGCACAAAGTAGTTCAAGATCACATCTCTAAATCCAATGACACAAGGTTAAAGTTGGATCAAATGCACACTACAAGATACACTCCTTCACCTTTGGTCATGGATGAAATTCAGAAATTTCTGCAAGCTACTTCTAGAAAATCTACGCTATCTCTACTGCAAGCTCCTCTTCACAAGACATTTAAGACCTCAAGACTCAAGCAGCTTCTATGGAAACCTCCAATGCATCTCTCAACACTCAGGTTCAGGCTTTGACTTCTCTAGTCAAAAGTCAACAAATAGACATAAAGACCCTGGTGGACTTTCACAAGCACCTTCAAATGCAAAACTCTGTAGCTTTGGGATCCATCATGGGAAAACTCAACATCCCTCTACCATCACTTCCAGAACATATAAGGCCTGAAATTCCTACTCCCCTCCTCAGGCTTGACAACAAGACTAAGGGGGAGATAGAGGCTAGGCTAGCAATATCCAGATCATCTACTCAACAAGTCCAGGGTGCTGAAAAGAGTTTAAATCAAGAAGTAGATCTTGACATGGAGAGGCTTATTAGGGTTGCTGAAGAACCAAGTCTGAGCAGAGAATTCGATGAATTGCTCAAGGCCCTAAAAGCTTCTCTCAACAATAATCACTTCACATGCAAAAAGGCCCTGGACAAGACAATAAACTTCCTAAGGGTGTTCATGGTAACTCAAGACAATTTTCAATAAAAGAGGATAGTGATCAATACAAGTGACTCTGAGATAGATAGATGTATGCAGGTGTCTCTCAATTATCTTGTCTCAAGGAGGGAATCTGAGTTGGACATTCTGATAAACAAAGTCAGAGTTGTGACTCATGAAGACACCTTATTACTAACTGAATTGAAAAATGCACAAGTGGCTGCTTTTCCTGAAGCATACCTATAGCCAAGTAAGGGAATGGCATACATCTGTCCAAACATCAAACACTTCAAACACTTCCAATCCCTAAATAATGTGTCATGGCCAACAAGAAGCTTATTATGATTCTGGAAACTAGTTTAAAATCAAAGAAAAATAAGAACTTTGATGATGTAGAAATGATAAAGCTTTTGGGGAGATACCTGAGTAATGCCGAAGCCAACTTGCCTAAAACTCAAATCAACAAGGATACTTTGGATGATGATGAGCAGAAGAAAGATGATCAAAATCCTTCTGGCTCAAATCCAAGTCAATCCACTAAGCCATCTGGAAGCAAGGGTGGAGAGAAGAAGAAGGAGGATGAAAAGAAAAATGATGAGAAGAAGGGAGCAAGTGAAAGAAGGAGTAAGAGGAGACATGATGACTCAGAACCACACCAAACCCTAAAAATCCAAACACAACTAACTCAACCTTTAGCTCAATCTTCAAAGTCAACAATCTCAACCATCAAACCACCTCAAATCTCTAAGCCTAAATTTCTATACAAGCAAACTGCTAACTCTTTTCTAAAAATTCCAATCACCACAAGCCAAACTTCTCTAAAGAAAATCTCAACCTTACCTTCTATCAAACCATCACACAAAATTCATTTCAAATCTATTGGGATAAAAACTAAGAAAGCTAAGCCTACAGAAAATGTTGAAGTTACTGAAAAGGCCATCTGGAATTGTTTTAAGTGGAATGATTTTCTACCCTTAAACTGGTGCAGTTCATATGAAGATTATTTCCAAAAAATGGCTGAGGAAATAGTTAGAGTCTGGGTTGTTACTCTAAAGGAAGTAAGATTCTACTTTCAAGATGGGTCCTTCACTTTTCTAGGCAGCAATTTGATGGACACTCTCTCTCCAACAGAAATCAAAAGAGTGATAAGTTTGCTAAAGGACAAGGATACTGCTACAAGAGCATGAAGATCAGTTCTAGATGAATGGTTGATTGCAATGGAGGAAAGGAAAATAAGGAGTCAAGTAGAATATGAGGAGAAAAAGAGGAGGTATGATGAGGAGACTGAAATGTATATCAAAAGATCAGAAGAACTTAAAGTAAAAGCGATTAGTAGAATCTCCAAAGATGGAAGATTTCTAAATGTAAAAGCTGGCTCATTTTCAAGATTCAGAATTGAAATGTTAGATGGTTATCCAAAGCAAGACAGACTCAAACTGATAGAAGCTCTAACAGGAACTCCAATTATAGATGAGCTTGAAATTCTTGTATATCTAAAAGACCTCATTAGAGCAGAATCAGAAGTTCCAATCTTTTTCTGATGCTTGTAAATACTCAAACTCAAAATCATCTAATGTACAATTGTTGTAATTGTGTCAATTTTTATCTTAGTCTTTTTTTTTCAAATTTTAAACTTGGGGTTAGTCTTGTTAACATGCATGAATTTGTGTTAAGCAATCTTCTCACAAATTGGGGGAGATTGTTGTGCAAGACATGTCTGTACTTTAACAAGACTAAGTCAAATTGACAACCCTAAGTAAGTTATATTGTAATCTTAGTTTGCATTTTGTACTTGTAACATTTAAAGTCTGTAAAAATGTCAAAGGAGCAGACTGAAGTCTTTTTCCTTAAACAGTATCAAGCCTAAGAATTCTATCTGGAAGAAGATCAAGAAGATCATGCCTCAGAAGAATTATGAAGAAGTTTGGAGTTGAATAAATCTGTTTTGGGAAAAATGTTCTAAGTCAAGATCTTTACAAGTCACAGATTTAGTGTTATAGAGAAGTCATTCCAGAACTCCAGAATGACTTATAGAGAACTCAGGAAAGCTACTAGAGAACTCAGAGATATCGACAAGCCAAATTGAAAACATGAAGATTGGAGATATCGACAAGTCAAATTTTACTAGAGAACTAAGAGTTATCGACAAGTCAACATTCATTAGAAAACTATGAGTTATCGATAAGTCAAATTCCACTAGAGAACTCTGAGTTATCGACAAGTCAATAAGCCACTAGAGAACTCAGAGATATCGATAAGTCAAAGTGAAGATATGAAGACTAGAGATCTTGACAATCCAAATTCTCTTATAGAGAACTCAGAGACCTCTGCAAGTCAAATCATCTATGGAGTATTAGAGATCTCGCTATGTCATTATAATTATCGAGATGTCAAGACCTCTATATGCCTAACTGGAGATCTCGAGGTAAAATCTCAAAGTATAATTTGCAGACCAGTTCAATATCCAAGATTAACAATCAACAAACAATCTAACCAGCTGGATTGATATGTCTACAAAAAGCAGCTTGAAGAGTGTGCAAGATCAAGGGTGACGATTAACTGACAAAGGAAGATCAAAGTTAACACAGTATGCAAAGATATACTAAGCCAGAAATGGAAGATATACTTTTCTGATAGGTCACATAACACTATAGAAGGGGGTTGAATATAGTGTTTATACAATCAAATCAATTTAGAACACAAGTATGTAACAGTAATCAAGTTTATTCAATATAATAAGCTCTGTTACAAAGTAGGTTAAATTACTCTCTCAGTGATGAACAATATCACTAAGAGCTGCTAGGGTTACAAAGAATAATATTCTCATTAATGATAACACATATAGTGTAAACCCTAAGCTGTGTTTATATAGTACACAGTTACAAGATATCTTCTAATTGATATGAAATATATCTTCTCCTAAAATATATCAATCAGATATTATCTTTTTACAAGTCTTCTAGTCATCCAACTCTCCATGCATATCTTCCTTTATTTTAGTCCAGATCCTCTCCTAGAAATCAGCCGCATTCCTTATCTGAAGTACCAGCACTTAAGTCCTGATATAAATCCTGACGGCCTTAAGTTCTGATATAAGTTCTGACTTCAGTAAGTTCTGATTTCCAGTAAGTCCTGATAAGTCCTGATATTAAGTTCTGAAACTAAACAAATCAGATTAGACATGACATCACAAATATATCTAACAATCTCCCCCAACTTATAAATTTTGAAAAATATACAAGTTAATAGATTTGATGATGTCAAAAAAATTTAAGTACAAATGCAATGAGAGTTTATTTAGACAACTAACTACAACTTATAGTCCGTGCAGCTTTTACCAATCTTACTGAATCAATCTGAATCCAAAATGATTCTTGACAAAGTTTGATATCAGCTTCTCTTCTGCATTTCTCAGGACTTGAGCTAATGTAGCCTTGACTTGCTTGAATTATTCATCTTGACTTCCAATCTGGTAGATGGCAGTCCTAAGTGCTGAGATGTGATTTCTTTCTAATCCATCACCAAGTCTGATTACCCTTGGATGAGATGAGTCTTCATTATAGCACAGACATTTCACTTTCAGAATAACCTCAAGTTTAGCAGAATTCTTCTTCATTGGAATTTCACTTCCATCATCTTCAACTATCTTTGGAATAAATTATGTAACCCTTGATCCAGAGATTATGGCTTTATCCCTTATGGTCTTTATTATGAAATTTGACCATCTTCTGGTAATCTCAGACTTTATCTCCAAAAGATAATGAAAGAATTGAAGTTCTTTCAGAGATTTATTCAGCACATCTGATTCTGACATTCTGTATGTTCTTCAATCTTTAAGAAACGGGATCGGCTTTTCCTTGACATTACTCTTATCATGAGCATCCAGTACCACTTGAACATATATAACCTTGTCAAGATATTTCTGTGTAACTTCCTCAAGTGGTTTGTCAGTTAATAAGAATGGATCTTTGATAGTTACTTCAACTCTTGTTTTCAGCTTGGCTTCGCTTGATCTCAACCCTGATCTGTCTCTTGCTTCTCTGGCATTCAATCCAACAGTCAAGAAATCAGATAGCCATTGACTTTTCTTAGGATCTGATGGTTTAATATTTTTCCATAGGAGTTTCTTCTTATCAGTAACTGTCATCTTGCCCAAATCAACTTGAGCTCTGTCAGAGGTTGATGTCTTGATGACTTGTTCAGGATTTGAAGATTCTTCTGTAGCTTGTTGTTTTGAACTTTCTTTACTCTGAACAACTTGAGCTATGTCAGAGGTTGTCTTAGATTCTTCTGTCATCTTTCTTCTTTTCAGAGTTTCAACAGTTTCATCTTCTACAGCAGCATCATCAAAGACTTGAACCAACTTACACACAAGATCCATCAAAATTTGAGGAATCTTCATTTCCTGTTTTTTGACTGTCTCCCCAACTTTTCCTTTTCCCTTGTCTTTGGGATCAGTAGTAGTTTGAGATCTAGTACTTGATCTTGGAATCTATGTGGCATATCTTTCTTTTATCACAATGCCTTTTTCCTTAGGCTTTGGAGGTTTCTTTGCATTAGAAGCTTTAGACTTAGGATTTGTCTTCTCAGCTGCAAATCTAGCTTCTTCCTCCTTTAGAGTCTCTAAATCCATTCCAGGATTATCCTTGAGAAATAATCTTTCAGCAATTTCTTCATCAAGAGTCTGAATTTTGGGATCCTTATAGTAGACAGTAGTCTCCCTTCCCTTAAGCTTCAGAGTTTGTAAAAACTTCTGAGAGTCTTGACTTCCAGACTAAATCAGAACATCAGACTTTGTCATCAGAATTTGATTATCAGAACTTGCTATTAGAGTTTGAGCATTTACAGCTTCAGAACTTGAATTCTTCTGTGTAGAAGATTTGCTAGAATCAGAAATTAGTTTATGTGAAGAAACTTTGATGTTTTGCTTGCCTTGACCTTGACCTTTGTCTTTGCTAGGGTTTCCCTGGTCATCTCCTTTATCATCCTTTTTCTTCAGTGTCTTGATTGGTGAGCATTTGGACTTAACTACCTTCTCCCCCTTTTGGCATCATCTGTGAGGAGTAGTGAGAGAAGAAGTTCCACTGAAGATTGGATTTCATTGAGCTGTGTTTGTTGAGCAGCTTGATTATGCAAGACCTCATCCAGTTGGGTCTGCTGCTTGATCTGAACTTGCTCAATAGCTTCCACTTTGTCACGAATTGGTCTGATAAACCTATTCTTGTCTAGTTTAAGCATCAAGTCTAGCTTATCAGCATTTTCCTGAAGTTTATCAACCTTTTCATGTGTCTTGGAATGTAGACCTTGAAGATTCTTAGTACTGAGAGCAGTGACTTTAAGTTGGTGCTTGAAATCAGAGTTTGTCAACAACTCATCAGCTTTTGAAATATGTTCTGACAGAACATTTGAGCTGGGAATGTAATCATTATCATTCCATTTCTTGGTCCATTCCACTCCTCTAAATGTTTCCTCCCATGGAAAACGAGCATCTTCTTCAACAAACTTATGCAGTGCCTCCTTCCCAAGAATTGGAGCATTAACTGGAACACTTGCTGGAGCACTGTCTCCAGAACTTGATAAATTCTCATCATCTTCTGTTAACACCAGAGTGTGTGTAACTGAAGAAGATTTTGGAGCAGCTTCATTTAAATTCTGATCTTCAGTGCCAAGATCAAGAAGTGGAGTTGATGGTCTCTCAGCCTGTAGAATTGGGGAAACATGAGGTGTTGACTATTTTGCTGGTGGAGCTTCCAGATAGAGAACAGTAGAAATATTCAAGTTATGAATATCTATTTCAGAATTTGTCTCTTGTTGTTCAACATCATCTGCAGCTTGGATTGGAGAGTGAGGTGGAGAAATCACAGGTTCTGATCTGTGAACTTCAGGAATTTCAGATTCCTGAATCAAAATTTCTCCAGGTGCTGGAAGGGCTTCAATTACTGTAGGTTCATGTGAGATCAGAGATTCCTGATCCCCTTCCTCAGCTTCTTCAGCATATTCAAATTGAATTTGTGCCATATGCATACCTGCTCTTGTCTTCTTTGATCTTTTGGATGGTGGAGAGATATGATCTGTATCAGAATTTACAGATCTTTTCCTTTTCAAAATTCCAGAACCCTCAGCGTCATTCTCCTTCTGAAGAGTCAACTTTAGCTTCCAATGTCACAGGTTCTAATGCAGGAACCTGGACTTGTTCATCCTCATCAGATCCATCCCTCAGAATAATCCTCCTTCTCCTTGGTGGAGATTTAGGCACAGAGATAGTTCTTTTGGGCCTAGAGGATTTGGCAGATTTTACAACTGGCACCTTTTGAGAAGTACCAGAGGTTTTGGATTGGAGAGGTTAGGTTCTGATTGTAGGTGCTGATGGTTGTGGTTGCGAGGATTGTACAGGTTGATAGTAGGTTCTGATAGTTGGATGTGGTTGAGTATTGGAAGGCTGTGTTAGTGGAGGTTGAGAAGTAGAAGGTTGTTTAGGTGCAACATCAGGATATATGGTTATGTATGTGTGAGGATCAGAATTTACTAAGAACTGTTTTAGAGATTGAGGAATTTGGAGGGGTCTTAGTACATTCTTCTTATTATCAGCAGATAATAAGTCTGTAAAAGCCCTTTTGTGAAGTTTAAAGGGTTCAATTGTCTCACTAAAGTTTTGAGGTGCATCAGAACAACAGAAATTATATATAAGCTGACAGAATCTAACAAAATAAACTGTGTTGCTATCTTCTTTCATCCTATCACCTATAAAACCCAAAATTGCAGTAGCATAATCAAAATGAGCTTGATTAAAAAGGGCATACCCAATTTGCTAACTCATTATTGGGATAGCATCAAAGTTGGAGCATTTGTTGGCAAAGGCTTTGGTAATGCAGTCGAAAAAGAAGCTCCACTCCCTCCTGGTGTAGGGCCTCTTCAGTTGTCCCAGCTTGGACAAAGATTTCTCATACCCAAGATTCGCCATCATATTTTGAAGTACTGACTCTCCAACTTGTGAACTGTAAGTATAGTTTTCTGGTAGATGCAATGCTTGTCGAACAGTTGACAAGGTGACCAAGTGCTCATCTTCCCCTGTTGTAAAAATAATGCTTGGGGACCCATTTTCACCACCATCATCATATACCCCAGACCTCCAGAACTCCAAAATTTGTTTACCTGAGAGAAGCTGTGGTTGGGTTAGAGTAGACCCAATTTCACTTCGAGATAGAAAGTCTTGAATGAAGTGAAGTTCTGAAGGAGCCTCGTCCTTGTTGAGAATAGCCATGTAGTTGTTGGAGACAAACTTGGCTCCATCATAAATTAGATCTTTAGGTGCCATTTCTGTGAGAAATCAAGTGAAAATCGTGTGTTTGCAAGGTGTTTGATAAAATGCCTGTAAGAAAGTCCGTCAGAAAATAGAGAGAAAAGAAAAAAAAAGAGTAAAAGAAATAAGAGATTAAAGTAAGAGATAAGGTAAAAGATATGTATAATCTTTTATCTCTAATATTTATACTCTTCCCACTCAACGGCTCTTTTTGGAAGTAAAACAGACATGTGATACCTGGCAGCATGTAAACAGTCAAAACATTTTTAGTGGGCACGGTAAAAGTGCAGTAATTATTGTTCACATGCGGTTACCAAAACAAACGCGTAACCCATTAACCATATGATTATCAGTTTTTTATCTCACTTAATTATTTTATGATAAATATGACCATTACAGTAAATACCACAAATAAGTCAAGTAAATAAAAAATGCCACGTAAGCATCGGGATTTGCATTAGAACTTGACTATTATCATAATTTAACGGTCATCAGAACATGGCTCTTGTACAACAAAAAATGAATGACTGTTTCTGTGGTTCTCCACAGAAATACTGACTGGTTTCTTCAGAGTTTAATCATCAGAATTTATATCAGAACTTGTCCTCAGAATTTATGCAAATAATACTTAACTGTTTGTCAGAAACAACTTAATCACCACAGTAATTTTCATCATTCATATGGAGTGATAGTTTGTGTTTGTGCAAATGATCAGATAAAGATTAAAGTCTGATAAACTTCAGTATATCTTAGAAATAAGGTATAACTAAGAAAAGTGCTTAAAATATGTCTTTAATTGTGAAGTCTACTGTAGAATAAAGTTATGCAAGAGTCCACCTCAACTGTTTGTGCTCATTTTACGCATCTTTTGAAATTCTTTAAACAGTGGCTTCTCAGTGTAAATGAGTTACAAATGCCATCAGAATTTATGATGTTATCAGAGTATTTCTCCAGTAATCATAGAATGTGAAAAGTCACCAAGAAAAATCAATTTGCTTTTCTAATGCATATAACTTAATACCAGCAATGCACTTGGATTTTCCCTCTCACATAAATTACTCTAGATCTCAAAGGAGTACCTGATTTCAATTTTTTCTTTTGTTTTCTTCAGATAAGTGAAGCTTATCAAGCATGTAGTTCATCCTTAAGATTTACTGACATCAGAATTTGACAGATAAGAAGCAATAATCTAGTTTGTGACTTAGTAAAAAGATACACAAAGTAAATTTGACTAAGATCAAAATCAGAATTTTCTTGTGTTATTGATTTCCATATAAACAACTAATTCAAACATGGGATACATAGTTTGTTAAAGACTACTAAATCAGCATCTAACAAGTAATCCTCATTGGATTGAATAGTCACAGAACATTTAAAACACTTTCAGATTTTATAGAATCACATCAGATAACAAGCAGTGTTTAATATATTACAATTTAAGCATAAATTACATGGAGATAAGAAAATCTGTAAACACTGATCATAAAGTCTGATGCATGAGAACAAAAACTAAACAGATTTTGAGAAAGAACCTGAAATCATTCCAATTTCATTTACCAGTCTTGTAAAGGTAGCTTTATATAGTGGTTTTGTGAAGATATATGCTAGTTGTTGATCTGTTGGAACAAAATGCAATTCCACTGTACCTTCCATCACATGTTCCCTTATGAAATGGTACCTAATGCTGATGTGCTTTGTCCTTGAGTGTTGAACTGGATTTCCTGTCATAGCAATAGCACTTTGATTATCACAGTAAATAGGTATTTTAGAAAATTCTAACCCATAGTCCAGTTCTGATTCTTCATCCAAAGAATATGTGCACACCAGCTTCCTATAGCAATATATTCTACTTCTGCAGTTGATGTGGAAATTGATTTCTGTTTCTTGCTAAACCAAGAAACCAATCTGCCTCCAAGAAATTGGAAGCTTCCACTAGTGCTTTTCCTGTCTATTTTGCATCCTGCAAAAATCTGCATCTGAGTAACCTATTAGCTTAAAATCTGATTCCCTAGGATACCATAATCCTAGATCAGCTGTACCCTTGAGGTACTTGAAAATTCTTTTCATAGCTATTAGATGAGGTTTCCTTGGATCAGCCTGAAATCTTGCACAAAGACAGATAGCATACATGATATCAGGTCTACTTGCAGTTAAATAGAGTAAAGAGCCAATCATACCTCTGTAGTTAGTAATATCTACTGATGCTCCAGTATCTTTATCTAACTTGGTAGCTGTGGCCATGGGAGTGGATGCAGTTGAACTTTCTTGCATTCCAAATTTCTTGAGTAAATTTCTGGTGTATTTAGATTGATTTATGAAATTACCTTCTTCAGTTTGCTTGACTTGAAGTCCCAGAAAATAGCTAAGTTCTCCCATCATACTCATTTGATATCTTGACTGCATTAATTTGGAAAATCTTTCACAAAGTTTTGTATTTATAGAGCCAAAGATTATATCATCAACATATATCTGTACCAAAAGTAAGTCCTTTCCATGGTTGAGGTAGAATAGTGTTTTATCAATTGTGCCTCTGGTAAATCGACTTTCCAGAAGGAATTGAGCTAGAGTCCCATACCATGCTCTAGGAGCTTGTTTAAGGCCATAAAGTGCTTTATCAAGCCAGTAGACATGATTTTGAAATTTTGGATCTACAAAGCCTGGAGGTTGTTCAACATATACCTCTTCTTCCAATTCTCCATTGAGAAAAAGCACTTTTTACATCCATTTGAAAGACTTTAAACTTCTTGTGAGCAGCATAAGCCAAAAATATTCTTATGGCTTCCAATCTAGCAACTGGAGCAAATGTTTCATCATAGTCAATACCCTCATGTTGAGAGTAGCCTTTAGCAACCAGCCTTGCTTTGTTTCTTATAATTATGCCATCACGGTCAGTTTTATTTCTGAACACCCATTTTGTGCCAACAATGGATCTGTTCTTTGGTCTTGGCACTAGGGTCCAGACTTTATTTCTTTCAAATTCATTTAACTCTTCCTGCATTGCTTGCACCCAATCAACATCTTGAAGAGTTTCTTCCACTTTCTTTGGTTTAGACTGAGATAAAAAGGAATGATATAGACATTCATTTATTGTTGCTGTTCTAGTTCTGACACCTGCTTCAGGATCTCCAATTATTAAGTCAGGTGTATGTGATTTAGTTCACTTCCTTGCAGATGGAAGTTGATCTCTAGAACTGGATCCTCCCCCATGATCCATGTTGTCTCCATCAGCATTTTCTGATGCTCCCCCCTGCAGTTATGCTCTCTGAGATTCCAGAATTTGATTTGGATCCTTCAGGAATTGAAGAATCAGAGTTTCCAGAATTGTCAGAATTTTGCTTATCAGCACTTGATGAATCAAAACTTGAAGAGCCAATGACTGGTTCTGATGCTTCTTAAGAGTCTTGAGATATGGTATGATCATCAGCTTGCTCCCCCTGAACATGTACATTTTCCTTTGGAGCAATTACCACAGTTTCAATGACATCAGAATTTAACCCGTCAGAACTTACAGGATCTGAATTTAGGTCATCAGAATTTACAGAATCAGAATTTACATCTTTATTTTCAAATTTCAGCTGATCATGATCATTGAAATCTTCAAGTCCATTAACCTTTTTATCATCAAAAGATACATTGATAGATTCCATAACAACCCTTGTTCTTAAATTGTAGACTCTGAAGGTTTTTGTGGAAAGTGGATATCCAACAAAAATTCCTTCATCGGCTTTTAGATCAAATTTTGACAGCTGTTCAGGATGAGTCTTAAGAACAAAATACTTGCATCCAAATACATGAAAGTATTTCAGATTTGGCTTTTTTTTCTTCACCATCTCATATGGTGTTTTTCCATGCTTGTTTATGAGTGTAGCATTCTGTGTAAAACAAGCAGTCTACACAGCTTCAGCCCAAAAGTAGGTTGGTAGCTTTGCTTCATCAAGCATAGTTTGTGTAGCTTCAATAAGAGTCATGTTCTTTCTTTCTACAACTCTGTTCTGCTGTGGAGTTCCAGGTGCAGAAAATTCCTGCTTTATTCCTTGCTCTTTGCAGAACTCTTCCATGATTGAATTCTTGAACTCAGTGCCATTATCACTTCTAATGATTTCAATAGAATCTTTGACCAACTTATCCAGCTGTCTGACATGATCAGTTAGAGTAGATGCAGTTTCATTCTTCTTGTGTAATAAATACACCCAAGTGTATCTTGTGAACTCATTCACTGTAACCATAGCATATTTCTTCTTTGCAATAGAAATGACATTAACTGGGCCAAATAGATCAACATGCAGTAAGTGATAAGGCTCAAGAATTGAGGATTCAATTTTGCTCTTGAATGAAGATTTTCTTTCTTTTGCCTTTTGACATGAGTCACACAGACCATCAGGAGCAAATACTGATTTTGGCAGTCCTCTCACAAGATCTTTCTTTACTAGCTCATTTATGTTGTTGAAATTTAAATGAGAGAGTCTTTTGTGCCAATTCCAGCTTTCTTCAATTGATGCTCTGCTTAACAGCCAGATTGCAAAACCATCAGAATTTGTTGAAATTCTGGCTTCATATATGTTACCATGTCTGTAACCTTTCAGAACCACTTTGCCTATAGGATTACTTACAACTTCACAGTATTCTTCAAATAAATCCACATGATAACCTCTATCACAGATTTGACTCACACTTAGCAGATTGTGTTTAAGTCCTGAGACAAGAGCTACTGATTCAATTATGACATTCCCAAGATTGATATTTCCATATCACAGAGTCTTTCCCATGTTGCCATCTCCTTAAGAAACTCCTGGGCCAGCTTTCTCCACAAAGTCTGATAGTAGGGCTTTATTTTTCAGTCATATGTCCTGAACATCCACTGTCCAGAACCAGGATGTTTTTCCTATTACCCTGCAATCACAAAGACCACTATTGGTTAGTTTTAAGGACCCAGACTTGCTTGGATCCTTTGGCCTTTTTAAGTTTGTTAGCATTTGCAGCGGATTTAGTTTCAGAGTTTATGCTAACATGCTTTTTATCAGACTTTATATCAGACTTTGCATCAAAATTTACACTAGAAGGAATTACACTAACTTTCTTTAAAGAAGGTTTTATTTGATAATAATCATAGTACAAACTATGATATTCCTTACAAGTATAAATAAAATGCCATAAACTATCACAATAAAAACAAGGATTTTGTGGTTTAAACCTAATAGACTGACTCTTAACTCCTGAGGAGGTAAAGAGTTTATATCTTTATTTTTCCTGCAAAAATAAGCAAGATGGTTAGAGTTTCCACAATTATAGCATTTCTTTCTAGGAGCATTAGGAACATGCACATAATTATTGCTTTTATTCACACCTTCCTTTCCATTCCTATTTTTTCTAGCTTTCTTGACCTTGTTCATATTTTTAATCTCTTTCAGCTTATACTTAAGCTGCTTCTTTGTCATTAAGCCAATGTTTACGACAGCTGGTTTATCATGTTTTAATTTGTCAAAAGTTGACTTTTCTTTGACTTTTGTTTTAGAGTCTTCCATCTTTTCAGATTTTGACTTGTCTGAATTTGACACAAACTTGACAGGATTAACTTTAGGCTTTTCAGCTTTCTTCGTAAAGTTTGGTTTAGATGACACAATTTCCTTTTCTTCTTTATCATCTAGGTAACCTAGTCCTTCTTTCCAATTTCCATTTTCTAAAATTTTCTTAGTTGTTCTTCCAGAGTTGGTCCAAGTTTTGATTATCTCCTTTTCCTTTTCCAGTTCAGATTTAAGAGATTTATTCAATTTTAGAAGTTCATCTTTAACATACAAAGCCTCATCTCTTTCTTTCTGAGTTTGATAAAATATAACTAACTCTTTTTCTAAGTAGTCATTTCTGTTTCTAAGAGCAAGACTTTCAGATTTTAATCTTTTATTTTCTAAAGTCTGATCTCTAAAACTAATGAACATGGTTTTAATATATAATCTTAGCTCAGAAATATCATCAGTATGAAAAGCAAGAGTTGAATGAGGTACCTTCAATTCAACAGTTCCAGAACTGCTATCAGCATTTGCCATCAAAGCATAGTTCACCTCTTCTTCAGAATCTGAAGTGTCTGTCCAGTTTTGCTTTTTTGTGATAAGTGTCTGGCCTTTATCACCTTTTCCTTTCTTGCAGTCAGGAGAGATGTGGCCTTTTTCACCACAATTGTAGCATTTGACATTTGAGTTGTCTCCTCTGTCAGACTTTCCTCATTTGCCTTCAGTCTTTTTGAACCCTTTCTTTTCAGAACTTCCATCTTTACTGGAAAACTTCTTACCCTTTCTGAATTTCTTGTAGGCTATCTTTGTGATACCCTTTACCATAAGAGCACACAGTTGCATTATCTCTGCATCAACATCCACTTCAGATAAATTTTCAGATTCTGAATCATCATCATCAGAATATGATGACTCTGAATTAGACTGTATGATGAGAGCCTTTTCTTTTCCCCTCTTTGAGATAACCACTTTAGAAGATTCCTCCTCAGCTTTAAGTGCAACTGTCTTTGACTTTCTTCCATGCCTTTTGCTCCTTTGATCCATCTCAAGTTCATGAGTCTTGAGCATACCATAAATTTCATCAAGAGTAGTTTCAGCAAGGTCATAGTTGTCTCTTATGGTAGTAGACTTCAAATCCCAATTTTCAGGAAGAGCTAAAAGGAATTTTAGATTTGAATCTTCAAGATCATATTCCTTGTCCACCATTGACAGATCATTCAAGAGTTTGGTAAATCTGTCATATAAATCAGTAAGTGACTCATTAGATTTTGAGTCAAAGTGCTCATACTCTTGTGTGAGTATTGTCTTCCTGTTCTTTTTGATGGCTTCATTTCCCTGGCATCTTGTCTCCAAAGCATCCCATATTTCCTTTGCAGTCTTGCATCGAATTACCCTGTTTGACATGACATTGTCAATTGCACTCAACAGAAAGCTTGGTAGGCTTATATGGTCCATCATTAATTCTATCAAGGTATTCTAGATCTGTGGCTTCCAGAAACATAGCCATCTTTACCTTCCATATAGGATACTCAGATGCTCTCAGTATGGGAACCCTAATACTTTCATAGCGACTGTGGGTTTGATTGTTTTGTGTATCTTGAGTTTTGGTGGGCTTAGGTGGAGTTTGTGTTTCGTTAGACATGATTGTAAACTAGATCTCACTGTTTGTATATCAACAGAGATGCTCTGATACCACTTGATAGGTCACACAACACTATAGAAGGGGGTTGAATATAGTGTTTATACAATCAAATCGATTTAGAACACAAGTATGTAATAGTAATCAAGTTTATTCAATATAATAAGCTCTGTTACAAAGTAGGTTAAACTACTCTCTCAGTGATGAACAATATCACTAAGAGCTGCTAGGGTTACAAAGAATAATATTCTCGTGAATGATAACACATATAGTGTAAATCCTAAGCTGTGTTTATATAGTACACAATTACAAGATATCTTCTAATTGATATGAAATATATCTCCTCCTAAAATATATCAATCAGATATTATCTTCTTACAAGTCTTCTAGTCGTCCGACTCTTCATGCATATCTTCCTTTATTTAAGTCCAGATCCTCTCCTAGAAATCAGCCGCATTCCCTATCTGAAGTACCCGCACTTAAGTCCTGATATAAATCTTGACGGCCTTAAGTTCTGATATAAGTTCTGACTTCAGTAAGTTCTGATTTCCAGTAAATCCTGATAAGTCCTGATATTAAGTTCTGAAACTAAACAAATCAGATTAGACATGACATCACAAATACATCTAACATTTTCCTAAAATGGAAATGACAAGTGACAGTTTACTAAAGTTAATAGCATGTCTTATTATACACTGTGTAAACCAACAATTAACTAAATTATAAAGTTAACACTGGTCCTTTGTTAGAAGTAATAATTTAGATCAAGAACTCTTGTATTAGCTCAAGAAAGAAGCTAAGCTCTTTATCAACAAAGAGCCTAGAAATTTTGTAGCAAAACATTCTTAATTTTAATATATAATTAAGTAAATTTTGAAAGATCTGTGTTCTTTATTATTGCATGTTTAATTTCTGCATGAACATATTTCACTACAACATTTGATTTACTTTGTTCACAACCAAAATAGTTCAAGAAAAGCATTAAAAACACAAAAACACATTCACCCCCCCCCCTCTGTGTGTAATTCATTACCTACATAAGGTATCTAGTAAGGGTCTCGAGGTGGATAAAGCCAAGGTGGGGGTCATTAAGAACCTTCCTCCACCAAATTCTGTTAAGGGAGTTCGCAGCTTTCTTGGTCATGCATGTTTCTATCGGCGATTCATCAAGGACTTCTCTAAAATATCTAAACCCTTGTGCAATCTTCTAGAAAAACATGTCTTGTTCAAGTTCGATGACAAGTGCCTAGCTACTTTTGAGATCTTAAAGAAGAGTTTAATCACGGCGCATGTCATAACTGCACCTAATTGGGATGAACCTTTTGAAATGATATGCAATGCAAGTGACTATGTAGTTGGAGTAATTATTGGGCAGAGAAAGAACAACATATTTCATGTGGTCTACTATGCTAGTAAGACCCTCAATGGTGCTGAACTCAATTATACTACTACTGAGAAAGAGCTATTAGCCATTGTCTACGGTTTTGAGAAGTTGCGATCTTATTTTCTTGGGACGAAGGTGACAGTTTTCACTGATCACACTGCGATTCTCTATCTCGTCTCAAAGAAGGACTCGAAGCCTAGACTGATTCAATTGGTTCTTTTACTTCAGGAATTTGAGTTGGAGATCAAGGTCAGAAAGGGTACTGGGAATCAAGTCATTGATCATCTCTCTCATTTAGAAGATCCAAGTGTAACTTCACAGGATAAGACATTGATAAATGAGTCTTTTCCTGATGAGCAGTTGTTTGGGGTACAAGAGGAAGAACCGTGGTTTACAGACATTATAAACTACATTGTGAGTAATATTATGCCTCCAGACTTGTTTTCTGCTCAAAAGAAGAAGTTTCTTCATGAGGTGAAGTGGTATATGTGGGATGAGCCATTTTTGTTTAGGCAAGGAGTTGACCAAATCATCAGGGGAAGTATTCCGTACATCGAAACGGGGGGGATCTTGTGATACTATCATTCAACTATTTATGGAGGCCACTATGGTGGAGAGAAGACAGCAGCTCGTATCCTTCAAGCAGGATTTTTCTGACCTACATTGTTTAAGGATGTGCATCAGTTTATTTTGAAGTGTGATCGCTGCCAGCGTGTGGATAATATGTCTAAGAGGGATGAGATTCCTCTTAATGTGCTTCTTGAGGTTGAAGTCTTCGATGTTTGGGGAATTGACTTCATGGGGCCATGTGTCTCATCTTGCAATAATCAGTATATCTTGTTGGCGGTTGATTATGTCTCGAAATGGGTTAAAGTCAAGGCTTTGTCGACAAATAATGCGAAGGCAGTGCTTAATTTTCTTCATAAGTAGATATTCATAAGGTTTGGGACTCCAAGAGTCATAATTAGTGACGAGGGATCGCATTTCTGCAATCGCAAGTTTACAGCTATGATGCAGAGATATAATATGAATCATCGCATTGCTACAGCCTACCATCCTCAGACTAATGGTCAAGCTGAGGTATCTAACAGAGAAATCAAGCATATTCTAGAGAAAGTTGTGTATCCATCAAGGAAGGATTGGGCTTTGAAGCTGGATGAAGCTGTTTGGGCGTATAGAACAACATACAAGACTCTGCTTGGCATATCGCCGTTTCAGTTGGTTTATGGTAAGGGGTGTCATTTGCCTGTGGAGCTCAAGCATAAAGCATATTGGGCTTTGAAGAAGTTGAACTTTGATATGGATGCAGCTGGTAAGAAAAGAATGCTTCAATTGAATGAACTCTACGAGTTTCAGCTTCAAGCGTATGAGAATAACAAAATATATAAGGAGAAAGTCAAGAGGTGGCATGATAGGGGTCTAGTGTTCAAATCATTTGTGCCGGGGCAACAAGTTCTTTTATTTAACTCTTATCTCCGTCCTTTTCCTGGTAAATTGAAGTCGAGGTGGTCAGGGCCGTTTGTTATCAAAACTGTGTTTCCACATAGAGCGGTGGAGATTTTTGAGAATGATCCAGGCCAATCATTCAAGGTGAATAGACAGAGGTTGAAGCATTATTATGGGGATACGGCAAACTGTGAGGTGGTTAGTGCCGTTTTATTGTCCGCTTGATCTCGGGATTCTACGTCAAGCTAACAGCGTAAAGCATACGCTTCTTGGGAGTCAACCCAAGTTTGTTGTATATTAGTAGATAGAGGAAGAATAAAATAAGAAGAAAAAATACAAAAAAATCAGAAAAAGAAAAAAAACCAGTGTCAACTACAGTAGCACGGCGCGCCCGTGCTGAGAAGCGGGGCGGCCGCGCTGTGTTTCCAGTAAGTGTGCGCGCCCGCGCTGATATGCGGGGCGGCCGTGCCGGTTTTCCATTAACACAGCGTAGTCGTGCTGGTTTTCCAGTAACACGGCGTGCCCGCGCTTTTAGTCGGGGCGGCCGTGCTGCATCCCTGTAGTCGAAAAAAACAGCAAAAGAAACAGAAAATCAGGGAGTTTAATGCAAAATCAATTCAAACCCGAATTTTACTCTCCCATTTTTATATTTCCCTCTCCAAATCAATTTAAATCAACCCCATTACTCCCATTATTCCCATAATCAATTCCCACTTCTTTTCCATAACTAATACTATTCTGAATCTCCTATATATACATACACACTTATACACAAACTTCTCCATCACTTCTCAAATTCTCAAACACAAATTTCTCTTATACACACATCTCTTATTCTCTCTTATTCACTTCCAATAGCATCCAAAAGACAACGAACCCAAGTTAGCAGCAACACTACTGATTCTTCTAGTGTTGGTGGTGTGAGGCCTAGGTTTTCAACTCCGGAGGCTGAGGCAGTGTATACGAGGCTTCTTTCGAAGCCCATAGCCAATGAACGAGGTTTTTTGCCATCGGGGAGGGATGGTAAGTTGCTGGAGATAATTGTGGAGATGGGTTGAATTACTTTTTGTGAGGCACCAGCTGCGGTGCCTATGAGTGTGGTTCACGAGTTTTATGTGAATACGAAGGCGGATAATAACGGTTTTACTGTGGTGAGGGGGATGACTGTGGATTACAGTGTTAAGGCCATTCATCGGGTGATAAGTCAGCCTGAGAGATAGCCGGAGCAGGAGGATTGGAATGTGAAGAATAACTAGGATTTAACTTGGATTTGATCATTGTTACTTTGTGTGTGCCAAAGACTCATTGGAAGTTCAAGAAGGGCACGAATGAGTATGCTACTTTCCCGGATTCGTGCATGAACAGGTATGCCCGTGCATGGAACTCATTTATTTGTGATAACATTATGCCTTCGTCTCATGTGCATGATGTTACGATGGACCCGCAAAGCTGTTGTGGGGTATTCCACAGGGTGATTATGTGAACTTGGGGTCCCTTATCTTTCAGGGGATTTTGAGATTCTTGCGAGAAAGCACTACGGGGGTTATTCCCTATGCATCTATTGTGACGAAGTTGTGTGTGGCAGTTGGAGTTTATTGGCCTGCACATGAGCAGCTGCAGCTTTCTAGTGCCTCGATTGATAGTTCCACGATTGCAGTTATGCAAGAGTGCAGAGGAGGTAAGCCTGATCCGAAGGGGCTTGGTTATTCTTATAACCACTTGCCGGGTGGTAGTCCAGCGGATTACATGTATGCTGCTGCTTCGACCGCGAAGGACCGGCCTCCTCACCCAACTGAGCTCTCCATGCTGCTTAGCTCAGTGGATCAGATGTATGCTGGTGGTATAACTCAGGCGAGCAGAGCAGCATGGAGAGCTCAGTTGGGTGAGGAGGCCGGTCCTTCGCGGTCGCAGTAGCAGCAGCAGGAGGAAGCACAGGGTAGTGCTGGTTTGAGTTCAGCGCAGTATAGGCACTTGATGAGGAGGATGGATGTAATGCATGACATCCATAGTCGGTTTGCACAGGACCTTACCCAGGCATTGGAGACTGCATTCAGAGCCATAAGAGTTGATATCCAGTGGTCAGTATTCGGTGAGGACTCTGTGTACCCGCCTCTTGACACTCCTGACACACCACCCCATGTGGGTAATGACCCTGATTCTGAGTAGGTATATCTGATTCCTTACTATTACTTTCACTGAGGACAGTGAATATTTTAAGTTTGGGGCTGGTAGTTAAGGAATATATGTTATGTGTGTGTCTCATATAGTTTGCATATTAATGATAGTTTAGTTCATATAGTTGCATATATGCCATATAGTAGTTTTTTATGATAGTATATGATAAGTAGATTTTATATCCACTTGGAACGCTTTATTACAAGCTTAAATTGGTGTTTTGGACTCAAGTTGTTGGTATTTTGATGTGTTTTTGTGTTATTGCATTTCAGGTATCAATTATATGAAGAAAAGAGCTTTTAAAGGAAATATGATAAAAGTGATCAGAATTGGAAGCCAAGGCCATTGTCAAGTTGTAGAGAATCTCAATAGCTTCGTGTGGGTAGTTGAATCGCCTATTTCTGACGAGTAAAACTCAAGTTATGGCCAAAACAAGATTCATCAGAAATTTTTCCAAACAGGAGCTGAGTGCCCGCCCAGGAGAGCTGAGTGGCCGCCCAGAGAGCTGAGCGGCCGCCCAAGGTGCGGCCGGTCGCTGATTTCGCTGAAAAAACCTTTTTTGAGTGGAATTTGACGATTTTAAGGGTCCAGATCCACTAGGGGCGTATATATACTTATAAAAAGGGTTTTCATCATCCGGGAAGATTGGGATACCAAGGAGAAGACCTAGAAGCACAGAATTACTCCGAAAAAGAAGATCTTGTTTTTAACTTGTGATTTTATGAATTAGTTGTAACTTTGGATGCTCGTTTTCGTTCTTGTTGAACCTAGATCTCGTTTATTCGTACTTTGATTATTATTCAGTTTATTAAGACCTTGTTTTATACCATGCTTTCATTAGAACCCTTGGTGATGATGAGTTCAATTATGGGCTAATCGTTGTCATGGGATTCTAGCGGATTTACTTATGGATTTCTATAGTTAATTTGTTTTGATATCTTGGTGTGTAGTGATTGATTGATATCCTAGTATTGGTTGTGCTTATTCGTCTTATTTGCATAGCTAACGTATAAGATAGCGTGTTAATCTCTATTGAAGCGAAAGTGAATATAGAGGTTTAGAACTTGTCATGCTAGCATAGGTTCATGTATGTCTATGCATGATTCGTAGCTAACTCTAAACATTTTACTTGCCCTATGTAATCAAGATAGATAACTTATGCTTAAACCGTTATGTTGTCAAATTCTATAGACATATAGGGTCTCAATATAATTGGTGCCTATTCAGCTTCTATCTCTTTTGTGGATGTCCGGTAGAATGGTACTCGTGCAACGAAAGTTGGCGTTTATCAGTTTCGTGTTATCTGATTAGTGTCATCACCATCACATACTAAGGTTAAGAACAATAAGGTTATTGAATGAAGTATTTAGTGAAGTTAGAATCCCATGTTTGTTATATATATTAATTTAACCATTCTTGTTCTCTTAGTTAATGTTATTTAGTATAATCTCTTAGTTTAATTAAAACCCCATTTGTTATTTATCTTAGCATTGAGCGATAACCATACATTGTTGCATAGGTGCATAAATTGAACTTAACCTAAACCAGTCTCTGTGGGAATGAATCTGATTTATATCTTATACTACTTGCGAACGCGTATACTTGCGTAAATATTAGCACGTGTTTTCGCCCTAACAAGTTTTTGGCGCCGCTTCCGGGGACTTGGTGTTAATTTTTAGTTTATGTGCTTGTCATCAGTGGTCGTTAAAGTTCACTGACTCGGATTCTTTTACTTTCACGGTTTATTTGTTTGTGTTTCAGGTACTCATTACAATTGGAGATCCAGCAGCACGAACGAAAGCCTTGATGGATTTTTCTCAACCCAAGATCAATGACATTCAATCTAGCATTGTCCGACCAGCTATCACAGCTAATACTTTTGAGATCAAGCCTGGCATAATTTAATGGGTGCAGAATTCAATCCAGTTTGGGGGTTCTCCAACTGAAGATCCCAATATGCACATTAGGGACTTTATTGAGATATGCGACACCTTCAAGTTCAACGGTGTTTCTAAAGATGCTGTGAAGCTGAGACTGTTCCCATTCTCTCTGAGGGACATGGTTAAGAGCTGGTTACACTCTCTACCAGCTGGTTCAATTGCTACTTGGGAAGATCTTGCTCAAAAGTTTCTCACTAAATTCTTCCCTATGGCGAAGACAGCTGCATTCAGAAATGCTATTACTCAATTTGCGCAGCAAACAGAAGAATCGCTAAGTGAAGCTTGGGAGCGCTACAAGGAGATGCTTAGGAAGTGTCCTCATCATGGAATGCCTGATTGGATGATCATCAATTGTTTTTACAATGGGTTGGGAGCACAGTCCAGACCCATGCTCGATGCAGCAGCAGGTGAAGCATTATGGGCAAAGAGCTATGAGGAAGCTTATGATCTAATTGAACTGATGGCTGCTAATGAATATCAGTATCCAACCCAGAGATGTCCACAGGGCAAGGTAGCAGGAGTTCTTCAAGTGGATACAGTTACGGCTATCACTGCTCAACTATTGGCATTGTCTATGAAGATCGATTCTCTGGCTAACTATAGTGTTAAGCAGATAACCAGTGTTTGTGAGCTGTGTGCAGGTCCGCATGTGACGGAACAATGCGCTATATCTAGTGACTCAGCTCAGTTTGTGAGAAACTTTTAGAGATCGCAGCAGCTAGTTCTTGCCACTTATCATCCTGATAACTGGAATCATCCTAACAGCTGGAGCAACAATCAGAATGCGATGCAACAGCCGTTCCAGCAGTTTGGAGCAAAATAATTCAACCCTCCTGGTTTTCAGCAACAATTTGCACCAAGACAACAACTCCAACTTCAACAACAAAATCATGATGCAGTTCTATCTTCGAATGAAAAATCTAAATTGGAGGAGTTGAGGCTTATGTGCAAATATCAGGCTCTTATTTTCCAAAGCCAGGCAATTTCTATCAAGACTCTGGAGAACCAAATAGGTCAAATTGCTAATGCCTTATTGAATCGGCCACCAGGAATGCTTCCTAGTGATACAGAAGCCAATCCAGGCAAGAGGGAAGTTGAATAACAGGTGAACGCCATCACCTTAAGGTCTGGAAAGGTTGCAAGCCCCCAAATTCAGCAAGACAAAGATCCTGAAAAGTCTCAAGTTCCAGAATCTAAAGTTTTGGCTGAAGAAGATGTGCATAAGGAAGTAGAGGTGGAACCAAGAAAGACTACTGTGGAACACACTCCTCCTGAGGGTAATACAGGGGAGAAACAGATCTATCCTCCACCTCTTTTTCCTAAGAGGCTGCAGAAGAAAAAGCTGGATAAGCAGTTTGAGAAGTTTTTGGAGGTGTTCAAGAAACTTCATATCAGCATACCTTTCGCTGAAGCTCTTGAACAGATGTCTAGCTATGCGAGGTTTATGAAAGGTATTCTCTCTCGGAAAGTGAAGCTCGATGACTTAGAGATCGTTGCTCTAACGGAGGAATGCAGTGCTGTGCTGCAACAGAAGTTGCCTCCGAAGCTTAAAGATCCTGGAAGCTTCACTATTTCTTGCACCATCGAAAACTTGTCGTTCGACAAGTGTTTATGTGATTTAGGAGCTAGCATCAATCTGATGCCCTTATCTATCTTCAAGAAGCTTGGTCTGCCTGATCCGAAACCAACATACATGTCATTGCAACTAGTTGACCGTTTCATCGCTTATCCACGAGGTATAGTGGAGGATGTCTTGGTCAAGGTGGATAAACTCTTCTTCCATGATGACTTTGTAATTCTTGATTTCGAGGAAGATAAGAAGATTCCCATTATCTTGGAAAGACCATTCTTGGCTACAGGCCGAACTATGATCGATGTGCAAAAAGGAGAGCTTTCGATAAAGGTTTACGATCAAAAGGTCACTTTTAATGTGTTCAAGGAAATAAAGTTACCCACATCTAAAGAGGAGTGCTTTAAAGTAGAGTAATTGCAGGTTTTGAATGCACCTTTATGGAAGAGGAAGTTGGATGTGCCATTTGATTCTCTTGGGTTAGCAGAGCTGAAAATTTCTCAGGAGCGTTTTGAACCATTTATTCAAGAAGCTCCCACACTTGAGCTCAACCCACTACCAGATCACTTGAGTTATTCATTCTTATGTGCACCCCATGATAAGGGGTTGGGATATATTTTTGATGATGTAGAGAGTGGCTGGACGGATCTTCTAGTGCCTACAGAGGGTTCTTCTCATGCGCCACAGTTAGTTGATAGGACTGGTATTGGTGATGAGCAGTACAGGCGAGTGACTAGGCGTATGGAGGCCATGCACGGCATTCACCATCGTTTTGCTGAAGATTTGACACACGCTTTCGGTACTGTTATCCGAGACACTGGTGGCGAGGTTGATTGGCCACCTGATCCTCCACCCGAGGAGGATGATCTTTCTGACGACTAGGTATGCCTGAAATCCTTATTATTACCTTCAATGAGGACATTGAAAATTTTAAGTTTGGGGGTGATAATGTAAGGATTAGTAGTGTGTGTATCCATATAGATTCAAATAAATTCATATTGCATGTTTAGTTGTAGTTCATTCATATTTTTGCATGATTGTTCATTTAGGACATATTTGTTTGTTTTTATGTGATTTCATATAGTTGCATTTGCATGCATATTTAGCATGATCCCTTAAGATGAACTATGATATTTGATAAGTTGATGTTGATTTCAGTGTGGTGATGATAAATAGAGAGATGTTTAAGTCTTAATGAATTGATTTGCATGCCAGAAACAAACATTTTCACAAAGTCTTATAGGGTTTCTTTTGATCTAGATCATGATCATACTTGTTTGTTGTTGAGATTTAATCACTTGGTTGTATTTAGAATTTGTGATATTCTCGTAATGACCTAAAAACACTGATTTTTTAGTATGTGTTTATGCATAATTGATCAAGAGTGAGCTCTTTAATACTCAAGTTATTAAGTTCTAGGGGACTTTGTGCCTAGTGACCTAAGGTTATTATAGTCTGGGATCCGCTAACCTAATGCTCGCTACATGGGTATTATTGCATAAGTCTTTTGGGACCTCATTCATTGCACGGTCAAATAAGCATTTTTGTTATGTGTTCAATAATAGTGTGAATCCTTGTATAACTCTAGTAGAAAGGAGGTATTGTGAGTCATAATGCGTTTATTATCTATTCTGTTTATAAATTTTGATTGTTTCGATGATAGATAAGTTATGGTTATTGATCTAGTATCGAGAGATATCTGTTAAGCATTCCACACACACACGTTTCTGGTTTGTGAGTTGGTTTGTGGGATTTATTCGAGCTCTGTTTAAAGTCATTGCATTCTTAGAGGCATTGGCTTATCCATTTGGTTATGGTTATTCTGAGGGGATCGATTGCATTATCATTTAGTTGCATTCACGTAGTTGCATTCATGCATTAGGTTTGTTTTGTAGTTTTGAGTATGTTTATCCTTGAGGACAAACATCGATTCAAGTTTGGGGTGTGATAAGTGGATTTTATATCCACTTGGAATGGGGTGTGATAAATGGATTTTATTACAAGCTTAAATTGGTGTTTTGGACTCAAGTTGTTGGTATTTTGATGTGTTTTTGTGTTATTGCATTTCAGGTATGAGTTATATGAAGAAAAGAGCTTTTAAAGGAAATATGATAAAAAGTGATCAGAATTGGAAGCCAAGGCCATTTTCAAGTTGTAGGGAATTTCAATAGCTTCGCGTGGGTAGTTGAATCGCCTAATTCTGACGAGTAGAACTTAAGTTATGGCCAAAACAAGATTCATCATAAATTTTTCCAGACAGGAACTGAGTGCCCGCCCAGGAGAGCTGAGCGGCCGCCCAAGGTGTGGCTGGTAGCTGATTTCGCTGAAAAAACTTTTTTGAGTGGAATTTGACGATTTTAAGGGTCCAGGTCCACTAGGGGCGTATATATACTTAAAAAAAAGGTTTTCATCATCCGGGAAGATTGGGATACCAAGGAGAAGACCTAGAAGCACAGAACAACTCCGAAAAAGAAGATCTTGTTTTCAACTTGTGATTCTTTGAATTAATTGTAACTTTGGATGCTTGTTTTCGTTCTTGTTGAACCTAGATCTCGTTTATTCGTACTTTGATTATTATTCAGTTTATTAAGACCTTGTTTTATACCATCCTTTCATTAGAACCCATGGTGACGATGAGTTCAATTATGGGCTAATCGTTGTCATGAGATTCTAGCGGATTTACTTATAAATTTCTATAGTTAATTTGTTTCGATATCTTGGTGTGTAGTGATTGATTGATATCCTAGTATTGGTTGTGCTTATTCGTCTTATGTGCGTAGCTAACATATAAGATAGCGTGTTAATCTCTATTAAAGCGAAAGTGAATATAGAGGTTTAGAACTTGCCATGCTAGCATAGGTTCATGTATGTGTATGCATGATTCATAGCTAACTCTAACCGTTTTACTTGACCTATGTAATCAAGATAGATAACTTATGCTTAAACCGTTATGTTGTCAAATTCTATAGACATATAGGGTCTCAATATAATTGGTGCTTATTCAGCTTCTATCTCTTTTGTGGATGTCTGGTAGAATGGTACTCGTGCAACGAAAGTTGGCGTTTATCAGTTTCGTATTATCTGATTAGTGTCATCACTATCACATACTAAGGTTAAGAACAATAAGGTTATTGAATGAAGTATTTAGTGAAGTTAGAATCCCATGTTTGTTATATATATTAATTTAACCATTCTTGTTCTCTTAGTTAATGTTATTTAGTATAATCTCTTAGTTTAATAAAAACCCCATTTGTTATTTGTCTTAGCATTGAGCGATAACCATACATTGTTGCATAGGTGCATAAATTGAACTTAACCTAACCAGTCTCTGTGGGAACGAATCTGATTTATATCTTATACTACTTGCGAACGCGTATACTTGCGTGAATATTAGCGCGCGTTTTCGCCCTAACAAGTTTTTGGCGCCGCTGCCGGGGACTTGGTGTTAATTTTTAGTTTATGTGCTTGTCATCAGTGGTCGTTAAAGTTCACCGACTCGGATTCTTTTACTTTCACGGTTTATTTGTTTATGTTTCAGGTACTCATTACAATGGGAGATCCAGCAGCACGAACGAACTTATAAGATAGCGTGTTAATCTCTATTGAAGCGAAAGTGAATATAGAGGTTTAGAACTTGCCATGCTAGCATAGGTTCATGTATGTGTATGCATGATTCGTAGGTAACTCTTATCGTTTTACTTGCCCAATGTAATCAAGATAGATAACTAATGCTTAAACCGTTATATTGTCAAATTCTATAGACATATGGGGTTTCAATATAATTGGTGCCTATTCAGCTTCTATCTCTTTTGTGGATGTCTGGTAGAATGGTACTCATACAACGAAAGTTGGCGTTTATCAGTTTCGTGTTATCTGATTAGTGTCATCACCATCACATACTAAGGTTAAGAACAATAAGGTTATTGAATGAAGTATTTAATGAAGTTAGAATCCCATATTTGTGATATATATTAATTTAACCATTCTTGTTCTCTTAGTTAATGTTATTTAGTATAATCTCTTAGTTTAATAAAAAGCCCATTTGTTATTTGTCTTAGCATTGAGCGATAACCATACATTGTTGCATAGGTGCATAAATTGAACTTCACCTAAACCAGTCTATGTGGGAACGAATCTGATTTATATCTTATACTACTTGCGAACGCGTATACTTGCGTGAATATTAGCGCGTGTTTTCGCCCTAACGGTATATTGCATATAGTTTCATTCATGTGCATTATAACATGATCCCTTAGTTTACTTTTCTGATTGATTTGTGACATTAATGCTATTGTAGTGATGTCGTGTTTAGTGATGTTAAGTCTTATCAAGTTGATTTGCATGCTAGAAGCAATAAAATTTCACTAAGTCTTATAGGTTGCTTGAAGTGCTAGATCATGATCATGTTTTATTTATTTGTCGAGGTTTAATGACTTGTTTATATTTAGAATTTAGGATATTCTCGTAATGATAAAATAATATGGATATTTAAAAATTGGGAAAAAAATGGATTTCATTCTAGTTTTTGTGGCTAGGTGTCAAATGGCTAGTAGCCGGCTCATTTTATATGAGTAGTCTAGGGTTGAACGAGATGGAGCGAAACACACTCGTTCAGAAATCATGAAAAAAATAGAAAAAAAATAGAAAAAAAGAAAGAAATGTGTTTATGCATAATTTATTACAAGTGGGCTCTTTAATACTCGGGTTATTAAGTTCTTAGGGAACTTTGTGCCTAGTGACCTAAGGCTTTTATAGTCTAGGATCCACTAACCTAATGCTCGCTATATGGGTATTAGTGTATAAGTCTTTTGTGGACCTCACTCATTGCACGATCAAATAGCATATGTGTGTTATTTATGTGTTGGGAATAAAAGCATGAATCCATATAATAACTCTGATATAAGAATTGAAGTGTTGTAAGTAATTTTGAGTTTAACTTTTATTCTATTTATAACCTTGTGATTGTCTTGATGAGTAGTGAGTCATGATTGTTGATCTAGTTGTGATAGTACATCTGTTAAGTAATTGCACACATGCACGCTTCTGGTTTGTGAGTTGATTTGTGAGATTTAATTGAACTTCTGTGAATAACTGCATTCGTTGAGATGTTGCTTGTTGGTTGGTTAAGTTATTCTATTGGGATCGTTGCATTCATATTAGTTGCATTCATGCATTTTTTTTCTTGTTCTTTGAGTGTGTTTATGCTTGAAGACAAGCATCGGTTCAAGTTAGGGGGTGTGTTAAGTGGCATTTATGTCCACTTAGAATGCTTTATAAAGGCTTGAATTGATGTTTTGTACTCAAGTTATTTGTGTTTTTGATGATTTTTGTAGTGTTTTTTCATTTCAGGCATATAACAGGGATCAAGGTAATTTAGCATTGTTTTGGTGCTAAATTGGTGCTAAGAATGTGTCCAGGAAGTTAGCTCGTGGATCGCCATCTCAAACCAGCAAAAAAAAACAGAAATCAAAACTTTTTGCAGAAGGTCAGCACGCCCACGCTGTGATAGCGCGCGCCCGCGCCGGGTGAACAAAATGTCAGCGCGTGCCAGGTCGGGTTTCAAGAATCCTGTTTCTACTACAATTTTGATTTCTGGACTTCTCTGGTGATCAGGGCTGCTATATAATGATAACTTAAGGTCTTTTTTCATAAAAAGATGTACCAGAGCTTAAGGAAAAGGCGTAAGAAGACCGTATAGCACAATTCAATCAAGGCGAAGAGGAGCTAGTTTATTCTTGTGATTCTTTGTTTTAAGTTGTAATCTTGGATGCTAGTTTTCTTATTTATTGAACCTGTACTCTTGTTTAACGTACTTGGTTTTATTATTTGTATTTATAAAGACCTAGTTTATTATACCATGCTTTCATCGGAACCCACGATGATGATGAGTTCGGTTATGGGCTAATCGTTATCGTGGGGTTCTAACGGATTTGCTTATCGAATTCAGTAGTTAATATGTTTTGATACCTTAGTGTGTGGTGATTGTATGATATCCTAGTATTGGTTGTACTTATTCATTTTATGAGCGCCACGAACTTATAAGATAGTATGTTAATCTCTATTGAAGAGACGGTGAATTTAGAGGTTTAGAACTTGTCATGCTAGCATAGGTTCATGAAATTGATATGCATGATTCGTAGGTAATTTTAACCATCTTACTTGCCCTATGTAATCACGATAGATAACTTGTACATTAAACCATTATGTTGTCAAATTCTATAGACATATAGGGTCTCAATATAATTAGTGTTTATTCAGCTTCTATCTCTTTTATGGATGTCTGGTAGTAGGGTATTCGTGCGACGAAAGTTGGCGTTTACTAGTTCCGTGTTATCTAATTAGTATCATCACCATTGCATGCTAAGGTTAAAAACAAAAAGGCTATTGAATGAAGTAGTAATGAAGTTAGAATCCCATGTTTGTGTTATATAAGTAAATCAACCTTTTAATTCTCGTAGTTAATTGCATGTTAGTTAATAATCTTAGTTATAAACAATCTCAATTTGTTATTCGTCTTAGCATTGAATAATAACCATACCATTGTTGCATAAGTGCATTGATTGAAATTAACCTGAACCAGTCTCTGTGGTAACGAACTAGAATAGATTCTATATTACTTGCGTGAATATTAGCGCGTGTTTTCGTCCTAACATGGTTCTCCAATCTGGATAGGTGATCAGCAACTTGATTTTCGGAACCCTTCCTGTCTTTGATTTCCAAGTTAAATTCCTGCAAATTAGAACCCATCGAATCAAGCAAGGCTTTGCATCCTTTTTCTCAATCAAATACTTGACAATCACCTTGTTACCCACAAGATAAGACCTGAATTTCTCAAAAGTATATACAACCGCAAGCAATTATTTTTCAGTAGTTGTGAAATTAAGTTGAGCTTCAGAAAGAGTCTTACTTGCATAGTATATAAAATGAAAGATTTTGTTATTTTGTTTTCCCAATACCGCTCCAACTGCAAAATCACTAGCATCATACATCAACTCAAAAGAAAGACTCCAATCGGGGGAAATGATAATTGGTACAGAAACTAATTTCTTTTTCAACTCCTCATATGCTGCAAGAAAAGAATCATCAAAGACAAAATTTGTATCTTTTTCAAGTAAACTGCACAAAGGCTTTGAAATTTTTGAGAAGTCCTTAATGAAACGCCTATAGAAGCCGGCATGGCCAAGAAAACTTCTGACTTCTTTAACAAAACTCGGTGGAGGAAGCTTCTCAATAGTCTCCAACTTATCTCTATCCACCTCTAGGCCTTTACTTGACACTTTATGCCCAAGCACAATTCCTTCTTGAACCATAAAATGACATTTCTCCCAATTGAGCACTAAATTAGTTTCTTCACATCTTTGCAATACTCGGGCCAAATTCATCAAGCATGAATCAAAAGAATCACCAAGTACAGAAAAATCATCCATGAAAACCTCTACTCCTTGCTCTACCATGTCCGAAAATTTAGCCACCATACATCTCTGAAAAGTAGAAGGTGCATTACACAAGCCAAATGACACCCTTATGAAAGCAAAAGTGCCAAAGGGGCATGTAAAAGTAGTCTTCTCTTGATCTTCTGGTGCTATAGCAATTTGATGGTATCCAGAATACCCATCCAAGAAAAAATAGAACTCATTGCCTGCCAATCTGTCAAGTATCTGATCAATGAATGGTAAAGAAAAATGATCTTTCCTTGTGGCTTTGTTTAGTTTTATGTAATCCATGCACACCCTCCATCTCGTGACTGTTCTGGTAGGAATAAGCTCATTATTTTCATTAGCCACAACTGTGATTCCACCTTTCTTAGGCACACACTGAACCGAACTAACCCATGAACTGTCTGAGATAGGGTAAATGATTCCTGCATCTAGCCACTTGATGATCTCCTTCTTCACCATTTTTTTCATAATAAGATTCATCCTCCTTTGATGCTCAATAATCGGCTTATGGTCATCCTCCATTGAGATCTTGTGCATACAAAATGAAGGACTTATACCTCGAATATCAGCAATCTTCCACGCAATAGCTATTTTATATTCCTTGAAGACTTGAAGAAACTTCTCTTCTTGTTTATTTGTAAGAGTGGAAGATATAATCACCGACAAAGTGGAGTTTTCTCCAAGAAATGCATACTTGAGATGTGCTGGTAGTTGTTTAAGATCTAATTGAGGAGGGTCTTCAATAGAAGGCTTAGGTGCCTTAGACTTCTCGGGCATCTCAAAAGACTCAAACTTTTGAAAAGGTCTTCTATATGTAGGTAATGCATCAAGTTTATTAATACATTCAACAATCTCTTCATTACTTTCATCACCTGCTTCTTGTAAAGACAACTCTAAAGCATCCATAGTATAATGCTTCATCATGTGCATATCATCATCACCTATAATAGCACTCAAAGAAAAACAACTCTCCTCATCATTAGAAAACTTCATGGCCGAAAAAACATTAAATGTCACTTGTTCATTCTGCACACGCATAGTCAATTCTCCTTTATGAACATTAATGAAAGTCCTTCCCGCTGCTAAAAATGGTCTACCAAGAAGTAAAGGAATTTCTGAATCCTCTTCCATATCGAGCACAATGAAATCAGCGGGAAAGATGAATTTATCCACTTTTACAAGAACATCTTCAACAATACCTCTTGGATATGCCAAAGACCTATCTGCCCATTGCAATCTCACCGATGTAGGCTTCACTACACCAACTCCCAACTTTGTAAAAATTGAAAGTGGCATCAAATTCACACTAGCCCCCAAATCATATAAAGCTTTTTTAAAGTATTGCGTTCTAATAGTACACGGGATAGTGAAACTTCCCGGATCTTTAAGTTTTTGAGGGAGTTTTTTCTGTAAAATTGTACTACACTCCTCGGTTAAAACCATAGTTTCAAATTCTTCCAATCTTCTCTTAATTGACAAAATGACCTTTATGAACTTGATATAACTTGGCATTTTCTCCAATTCTTTAGCAAAAGGGATGTTAATTGACAATTTCTTAAAAACATCCAGATATTTCTGAAATTGCTTGTCTTACAAAATTGAGGGAATGGATGAGGAGGATACAATGACTTCTTTGGTGATGATGCAACAATTTGAGGATTTGAGATTGTATTAGGTTTTTCATTCACCTCCTTAGGATCTTCATTAGACCGAGTTTCTTTAGTTACCCCATCATCAACTTTCTTCGTATTTCCTTCAATTTCTTTTCCACACCTCAAAGTGATTTCCTTGCAATGCTCTCTTTTATCATTTTTAGGATTTGGCTCTGTGTCACTAGGTAGTGAACCTTGCGTTGCTGATTGCACTAGCCAATTGACCCACTTGCATTTTCAAAGCTCTCACGGATGCACTTTGACTCTGAATCAAAGCATCGGTTTTTTTCATGTATTGAAGAAAAAGATCTTCGTTTGTGGGCTTCTTCTCCATCTCATGTGACCTTTGATTCTGTTGGAACCTCGATGGTGCATTAGGCTTGTATGGCATGTTTGGTCTAGCATTGTTATTCCATGAAAAATTTGGATGATTTCTCCAACCAGGATTATAGGTATTGGAATATGGATTGTTTTGCTGATTGCTAGAATTTCCTATAAAATTCACTGAACTAGACTGTGTTGCATCATGATAAATCAATGGATATTGCTGAGTTAGATGTCCTTCCCCACACATATTACAAGAAATAGATATATTCCGAACTTGATGAGGCAGATGAACTTGTTGGCGCATATCCACTGATAAAGATTCAAGCTCTTTATTTAAAGCCTCAAATTGAGAAACTCTGAGCCGAGAAAGATGTCAAAGGATCAACTTCATGCACACCTGCTACTTTTCTTGAATTTGTTCTATCATAAGCCCTGCAATTATTTGAAGTGATGTCCTCTAAAATCTCAAAAGCATCCTCAGGATATTGGTTGATCAATGAACCTCTAGCTGCTCCATCAACTTGAGTAGCACACTGAATAGTCAAACCACTATAGAATGTACGAATCTTTTATTGATCAGATAGTCCATGATGTGGACACTTTCGCAAAATGTCTTTAAACCTATCATAAGCTTCATAAAGAGACTCCATGTCAAACTTTTGAAAATTCTGAATTTTCTTGATCAATCTTTCAGTCTTTGCTGGAGAAAAGTACTTGTTTAGAAATTTCTCAACAAGTTGATTCCATGTAGTAATAGAATTATTTGGAAAAGAATCAAACCACTCTCATGCTCTCCCATCCAAAGAACAAATAAATAGCCTTAATCTGATGGCTTCTTCAGAAACACCATTCACCTTGAAATTATCAACAATCTCAAGAAAATTCCTCAAGTGAGAATTATGATCTTCAGATGAAATCCCATTGAACCTGTTGTCCCTAATAGCCTGTATTGTTGTTGAATCAACATTAAAGTTATTTTCTGCAATAGCTGGCCTTGCAATACTAGAGTGAATGTCGTCGAATGAAGGCATGATGTACTCTTTAACCTGACGCCTTCTAATATTAGGATCTGGAGGATTATTTGCATTTTCAGCCATTGTGGATGACTAATTCCTAGATTCTTTAGCTTTCTTTCTATTCCTTCTTGCAGTTTTCTCAATCTCCAAATCAAGTGGAAAAAGTGAAGATGAACCAAGTTTACGCATACAACGTTAAACTCCTACAAAACAAAGCAAAAGAACATAAACTAACTTGATCTTAAAATACTAAATAATGTATTGATATTAACAAATAAATACTTAAAAGTAGTCTCTGGCAGCGGCGCCAAAAATTTATTAGCGATTTTACAACTCAAATGCAAGTGTACATGTCGTAACAAGTAGTATAAATAATTCGTTCTCACAGAGACTAATTTTAAGCTGTTAATTACCAAACACCATTCTTTTTCTAATTCAAGTCAAAACAAAATATAAATTATTTACCACTAGTTAATAAACTAACACAAATAAATTTCTATATTAAATAATCTAGGCACATAACTTCATCTTGAGTTCTTCAATAAACTACTCAAATATCTCTATTTTAGTGTTTCAGTTATTAGTCTAAGGCATCTAACTAATCACAAGAACCTTCCGTATCTCAAGTGATCCTAATTCATTGACTAATTCCCGTATTCCTACGAAGAATTTAAGTTTCTGAACAGTATTAACTACAGCTTTATATTGACTACCAAGGGTTTCAAGTATATTCCTATCTTAAATACAAATTCACACATATGCCAATCCTTAGTTATAGTGACTAGATCTTAATTTAGATTTTCTCTTCCAATTCAACCTAAATTATCAATTCAAGTTCAAGGTTGATCATTCCTTGAAAATTATTACATACAAATCACTATAAATAATTGTAATGAACACCATAATAGAGAATGAAAGAGTAATTTATAGGAAATCACAAGAATCCATTACAGACCTAGAAGCAGAATTAGTTCAACATCACACCAAAGAGAGATATACACAATGAATACATAGTAACAAGGTTATAATTAAGAAAAGTAAAGAGAAGAGAAGATAAAACTCTAGAGTCTGATCTTGCTTTACCAATTCTCCTCTTGAATTCTTCCATGCCTTCTTTCTCTCGTGCTTCTCTCTATTTTTGTGTGTAACTGTTCTCCCCAGTCACGTATGTGTCTAATATTTTTGAATCTATTCCTACCCTCAACTAACTGCCCAGCATCTAAATATTATATTATTTTAATTATTTAGTAACAATACAAACAAGTATCCTACATAAAGTAGAATTCTTAAATTAGAAATCTGGATTGGCCGCTTCTGGCCTTTTTATGGGCAGTTTAGAATGTCAATAAAATCTGAGATCATACTTGAATTAAAGGTTTTCTCGTAAGCTTTCCAACGGCGCCTGAATCGCCTCATTTCGATATCGGGAGCTCTGGTTATAGCCAAAACAATGCACACCGCGCAAGTTGTCCCGAAAATCCGAAATTTGTAAGAATTTACTTCAAGTTTTGTAATTTCAGCAACAATCCATCTATAATAAGAATTCCTTTTTTTCTACAATAAAACATGAAAACTAATTAAATAACAATCCAATTACATGCAAAATCGACTTAAAATATAGAGAAAAGATGATCATAAAGATCATACATCAATATCAATATCTAATTATAGTCATTCACGGAGTGCATGCATATGACTTAAAGTTGAAAAGTGTCATGATATGAACATCGTAACTTGTGATTTGGGTGTTTGAATAATTTTACATATAAGTTGTAAATTATTGCTTATAAGTGATCTAGACGTTTGGAAAATTATACTTCTTTTAAGTTGGTGATGTGTTTGGTAAATGATAACTTATCATTTCTCTAAAATAATTCAAAATTTTAATATATTAATTTAATACATTACTATAAAATATTAAATACAAATTACTAAAAACAAAAAATTAGAGTAAAAATTACAATATTTACGTAATTTGAGCAGCAATCTGATCAAGTTTCATTATGTATCTAGACTATAATATAATAACCGGAGTGGGGTATAAATTGGTTCAACAGTTATCCCTTAATTTGGATTATTATCAAAATAAATAAATAGTGTTATATATCAAATAAACTACTAAATTATTATATTACTAAATATAGTCTACTTATCCTACTAAACTACGACCACAACTTATCATATTATTAAAAATTAAAAAATAAATAATAGTGTTATATATCCGTTAAACTACTAAATTGTTAAACTACTCTACTTATTCTACTAAATTACGACCACAAGTTATTCTATTATTTTTATTATAAATTTATAATCATTATATATTTATTCAAATATTTTAAAAATATAATATGACGAAATAAATAAAAATGTTAAAATTTAACGATACCCCGTACGATGCACATGATTTAAACTAGTTATAATTAGAGAATGAAATATAGGAGGACGAGATATGATAATTAGACATTTCATTTCAAAACTAGTTATAATTAGAGAATGAAACGTAGGAGGACGAGATATGATAATTAGACATTTCGTATAACAGAAAGAAGAAACGGGAGCTGAAAACGCTGAAAACGCTGAAAACGTGACCTTCAGCTCACTTTCTATTATTCATCATATTCGGCGAGAAATGGCCATCTCATCACAATTGCCAAACAATCAGGTTCAACTACAAATGGGCTTTTGCCCACATATGATAAACGATGATATTCGCGAACAGACACACAATATAGGACATGTTTGCCTACAAATTTATAAGTTACTTATAGTTTACAAACTCGTAATAACTTATTTTGTTATTTTGGAGTGTTTTGTCATAAGTTGGATTTACAAATAATAAACTAATAAGTTGAATGTTAGTAAAAATGTACTATTTCTCAACTTATTTTTAAATTTTTGTTTTTTATTAACTTTAGTTTTAAAAAATTTGTTCTAAACTATTTTTCTAATATAATAATCACGAATTAAGATAATTTTATTTATAATTTATTTATTTTTGTTCAATTAAGTAAAAAAAATCTGAATTTTATAATTTGATTTATAACTTATAAGTATTTATCAACTTATTCACACTTATTCATTTTAAGCTTATTTTAGGGTTTTCGAACCGACACAATATGTAGATTCCCCTCCGGAGAGTTTCTTCTGGTTCCATTAGATTTTCTCTTGATAGGATAGGGCACATTTTAGAAGTACGTTTATAATAGTACGGGGAGGCCAGGGAATGCTTGCTTGATAATTTCTAGCCAGACTGAGTACAAGATAGTCTCATCACAATCATGTTCAATCTTCTAAATATCTGGGTTTTTTTTATTTAATTTTTGCAGCGACGGGGAACACACGAAAAGTTGTGCAAGTTTGTGTGATAGCTTGCATTTTGAGAATTTGAATAAGAAAAACAAACAAAATATATATGATGCGGGTAAACTTGGTTGAGTTGTCTTAACCGAATTTCATTCGGGTTCTTTTGGCAACATTTTCTTTAAAGAAGTTCACCGCTTCTTATTTACATTTTTATTTTGTTGTTTTTTAATTGATATCCCCTCTCAATTCTCATGCATATATCCATGCATATAGGGCCGATTGACTCATTTGATATTTTTTAAAAAATTAAAGATATGTCCTACACGATTCATAGTTATGTAAAATTTATCGGACACGGTCCTCTCTTGAAACTAGAAAATTAAAACTAGAAAAAGTAACTTTCACTAGTTACGTGAGACTATTTGATCGTGAGTTTTATGATACCTCCGCGGGATTAAACCCGTAAATACCAAAATGGAAGATGGCTAGTAAAGGGGAGAGCATATATTTTATTTGTTTATATTATTTATAAAGAAAGATACATATAAGTTGTTAGATTCGAATCTTGTTAACAACAAACATTTATATTATTCATAAAATACATATAAGTTTTCAGGTTCGAATATCACTCATCAACAACAAATATTTGCATTATTATTTATAAATAATACTCGCTTCGTCCCCCTCAATTCTTTACATTGGGGGACGGGGGCTCGGCACACACTTTAATGCTCTTATTAAATGTAGTTGCATAATTTTTTTTAAAAAAAATTTCTCCTAAATTAAAATATGATGTTCAAACTTTTATACAAAAAAAGAAAAATTAAAAAATAAATTATGGAAATATACCTTATAGTTGTCTTAAAATGCGTATCAAACATGTGAAAAAAACTGTAAAGAAATGAGAGGGACGGAGGTAGTATCTCATCAATCACATACTATTTATACTATTTTAACCTAACCTGAAATTATACACCACAAAACTATAATTATATAATCATTATTTAGTATATAATTCTTTATATGAAATTTTAATAAAAATTATATAAAATAAAACTCCGTACCCGT
Source organism: Apium graveolens (assembly GCF_009905375.1). Lineage (NCBI taxonomy): Eukaryota > Viridiplantae > Streptophyta > Magnoliopsida > Apiales > Apiaceae > Apium > Apium graveolens. Next base: position 104,072,526 of record NC_133651.1, on the reverse strand, counting down.
GCATCGCACCAGCCGTAAGTTAAAAATTGAAGAAATTCGGCCAATGCTATACTTAACAAGCCAATAATCATACCTGCTATGCACATATTTTTATATATTTTTTACAAAATAATTTTATATTTGCAATTGAGGTGATGGTTCATGCTCTGTCACTTTTTTAGTATGTTTGAATGGAAAAGTAATTTGGTATATCTGTTCAAAAAATGTTAATTATGGTACAGAACGCCTGTACTAGTGGGAATCAACCATTGACCCCCAGAACAAGTGGCGTTCTGGGGTTATTTTATTAAAAAAAATTCTCTTTTCCCCGGAATGAACTTTTGTTAGTGTGTTTTTGAAGTGAAAAAAATTAGGTGAAGGGCTGTTTTTGGAGTCCTATATTAAATAAATGGAAAATGTTTGTAGTTAATTTTTTTTTTGTGTTGTAATGTAAACCTATTTTATGTGTGTATTTTTTAATTTAAATAAAAAACCGTATAAATAAGACTTTTGTAGCTCCAAAAAGGGTGTCGTGCAATGTGAGTGCAAAATTTTTAGGTGAGGGCATGTTTGGCACGTGCGTATGTAAATAACCGTAAATTTTTTGGGTTCCAAATTTATTTGTTGTGTTGTAATGTAAACCTATATTTTGGGAAAAATTTAATTTTTTGATATAAAAATTTATATGACCAACACTTTTGTAGCTTGGAAGATGATGTCTTGAGCGGCGAGTGCGTAATTGTCACGGGGGGCAAATTTGTGCACGGACATATTTAAATAACCGAAAATTTGTTTAGGTCCATTTTTCTATTATTTGGTAGGTATGTAAAAAAATTTTGAGTTTGTATGATTAAATATAAAATTTTATTTATTCGAGAAAGGGTGTCATAACGTAAAATGTAATGGAAACCAAAATATTATGAAAGAACAAGTAAATAATGTAATGGAAACCAAAATATTATGATAGAACAAGTAAATAATAGCAGTAGTACATATGTTTGACAACAAGATCACGTGTTTCAGTGTGGGCACCCTGGACATTTCTTACTATGCTTGGTGTGACCTTCTTGGTTACATACACTACGTTTCTTTCCAGACCGCGGACTATCAATCTCTGTCCGGATCCGCACCGATTGTCCCTTATCCCCGCGCTTTTTCTTTAGCTTTTTCAAGGACTCTTCCAGCACTAACTTTCCATACCCCTGCCAAGGTACGGGTAAGTCGTAGTTCCAGTATTGAGTTGGTTCCAACGGATAAATTATTGGCCTGTGCAAGTCCTGCATTGTTTGGTTCTTATGGAAATTTTCGATTAAATGCTCCCAACTCAATCCATGTGTTATACAACCTGCCATTGCATGGGAGCACAGCATGTGATGGGTTGCCCATTTTCCACAGGTGCACGTATGGTCATTGAGGTTGACTTTACCGTTCCCTTAGCAGTTGTGTACTGATGTGTTAGTATTTTCATAATCCCTCGGAGACGATGGAAAGTAATAACCGTATGTCCTGTTGCCTTCCTCCGAATTTTTGCTAACATAGCGGCGGAACGTGCACATAACTGTTGCCCCTCTTGTAGGCCGTCATCCACTATGTTTCGATGTTTGTTTACAATTGTGACCGACTTGTAGAAGAGGTACTCCATCATTGCTATTACTGGAAGAAAACGAGTCCTCCTTATGTTGTCGTTGAAGCCCTCAAGCATGTTTGTGGTTGTTTGACCGTAGCGAACACCACTATCGTGGGAAAGTGTCCACCTCTCCACAGGTATTGTAGCAAGATATTGTAGGGCAGTGGGTGAAATTTCACCAATCCTTGACATATATGCGTCGTGCTTTGAGACTTGTGTGGTTCTTCCAACTTTCCACATTAATTTTTTTAGTTTACCACCTGCGTGATGACTACAAAAGTTACTCCTTACATGGAGGAGACAGAACCTATGGATGCCGAGTGGCTCAGCAAAACCGTTCTGAGGGTCTCGTAGGGCGGAGATAATGCTGGCTGCACGGTCAGAAATGATGCAGACGCCTGTCCGTTGCCGACAGACATGTCTTCGAAGACGCTGCAAAAATCAAGACCAATTCTCGTACGTCTCCTCGTCAACCAAGCCATAACAGAGAGGGAACGGGTGGTTGTTCGAATCAACACCCATAGCAATAAGCAGCTTGCCCCTATATCTTCCTTTCAAGAATGTCCCATCTATTGAAATCACAGGACGTGCATGTTGCCACCCGTCCATCATTGCCTTTAAAGACCAAAAAATCCGCTTGCAGACGGACGTGCCCCGCTCCTTAGCATGAGGGACAACATCGATCTCAGCAATGGTTCCAGGATTTGTCTTCATAATGGCTGCCAGGAACATGGGTAAAGCTTGGTAAGTTGTAGCCCAACTGCCATACACTTCCTCAATTACTATTTGCTTCCCTCTCGACGCTTTCTTGTACCCAAATATGTGGTTGTGCTCGTTGTTGATCAGCGGGATAATGGTTTTAATGGGAATTTCTGGTGTATCTATTACCTGTTTCACATAAAACAGTAAATGTCAAATGAAATTAGACTTTAATGAGTGGCGTTTGCTAAAGATTTACTTACAAGTGGTTTTACAAGCTGTGCAATCATCCTTGCAGATAACTTCTTGTGATCTTGTAATGGCTGATCGACCATGCATTTGTGTTTCTCTCTATTAACATTAATCCGCAAGTACCCGGAATCATGCATGAAAGCAGCCCTCATCCTCCAGTTACACCCCTCAGCTCGGCACTGTACAATGAGTTGTTCTTTGTTACTCCTTGTAGTTTTATATGTACGATCAGTGTTAATATGTGCACGCCTCACTGCTCCCAAGAGCGTAGCTTTGTCACGGTAACACATTCCCTCACCTAGTTCCCCCTTGTCGAGGTCTTCATCAGCATATATATCATTAGGGTTATCTATGATTGGTGGAGTGTATTGTTCTGTGCGAAACCATGGAACCCTTGGAACATGATGTTCTTCTCCAACTACCGGAAATTTATTGGAAATTTCTTCATTTCTCTCTGAATGTCCTTCACCATCTTCGGTGGCAGAAGATTCCTCGTCGTCATCATCGTGAAGGTGAAAATTCTCCTCACTTGATGAATTGGCTACAACTCCATCTGCCAGCAGGGCTAACCGCTGACCTGAACCTCTTCCCACCACATCACTTTCATAACTACCCCCCTTGAAACCCGCCATTGTATTGACTGCTTTCCCCTCCATACCCTCTACCATGTTCAGTAGTCCCCCCTCTATACCCTCCACCATATTAACTACTCCACCCTCCATTACCTCCACCATGTTCAATAGTCCCCCCTCCATACCCCTCACCATATTGACTACTCCCCCTCCATACCCTGCACCATATTGACTACTCCCCCCTCCATACCCTCCATCATATTGTATACTCCCCACCTCCATACCCCCAACATATTGACTACTATCCCCTTCATACCGTTCACCATATTCACTAGCCCCCTATCAGACCCTCCACCATGTTGAGTACTCCTCCCTCCATACCCTACACCTTGATCAAAAAGTATATTTGACCACAGTGGTTGTACATCACCACCGTATGTTGTTGCTGTTGGTTGTGACCCGAAATTATGCTGGAATGAGTACGGGTCATCAACAACAATTTCTTCTGTTTCGATGAACAAAGAAGCATCTCCTTGAACATTTAGCAACATGGCAGGAACATTTAACATGCGTGTAACATCATCATCACTTAAAATATCCATTTGATAAAAACCTTCAACTAGGTTGTACTGACCAAGATATGGATACTTTAAACTCAATTTTAAATTCCACTGATACGAACTAATGTTCATTAAATTATACACGACACTTTTAAACTCATCGTAAGTGGTACCAAACCTAATAAACATCATTTTTTTTATCGATAGAGTAGTTGATATTACTACCATCTCGAATAACTACACCACCCCAAAAAAATCTGACGTTTACGTGGCCTTCCATCTCCCTGCGTTGAAGACAACATTAACAGTTAGGAAACCAAATGTCAAGATTTTAGATGTAAACAAAGATATATGTAATGCTGACATACCTTTTTCAACAGAGTGTTCTGCAAGTATGAAGGATATTATTTTCCTAAAGATTTAGGAATTTAGAGTTGCAGTATGTTTTGAATACATGCAATGTAGGAGGACACATATAAATAGGAATAGAAGCTGTAGGCTATAGATAGCTAAAACAATAGTGAATTCGGATAGGAATGCATTATTGATAGAATCCAATGGAGATTTCTGATAGGATTTTTGTTAAAGGGAAATCTACTATTTTTGTCCCATTATTGATAGAATCCAATGGAAGATATGAAAGAGAAGATAAGATTCTTGAAATTTACAACAAAAGTAAATGCTATATTATGATGTTTAATTTTTTTTTGTTTAATTTTATTTGAGTTCGTGATTAATAATTATGTCTTATAAATTTACTTGGCATAAATAATTGTCTTACTCATCGTCAGATAAAAAACAATCAGAAACATAATCAGGACCTATAGTGAAATGATGATACATCATTGCAGTGTGGAGGTCGCCGTCTTCAGCATACTCCTTACTTCTTCTTTGTAGGTCTTTACGGTTTAAGCGCATCCTCATTCGATTCTCTTCCTCTCTAGCACGAAATAATGCTAATTCCAGCTCATGAGGCGTGTCTCGCTGCATGTGTATGGCGCGCTGTTTTGGTATTCGCACTCCTTCCTGGACACATTGGCTCATACAACTGTTGAGACATCCAACACGCCATTCCCATTCCCTCTGCATCGTGATTATTGAACTTCCTGCGTAACGTTCGTTCGGATCCATCGAGTACCTAAAATTGTCATCACAAAACCATTGCCTACCAGTTGCTCGGTTAATATCACCAGGGGTATAACTCATTACGTTGTTGTTACTATATCGTGGAATTTAAATCACAAGGGGTATAACGCACTCTATTTATAACATAAAAGTAGGTGCACAGATACAGCTCTTTATGCTTCCCAGTAATGAGATGCAGTTTTGCATAACTTTATGTCATGTTAAATACTGTTTCACACTATTTTTGTAGGCTATCCAGCATACCTTATCTTCTTGCTACAGTAAACGTCACTGATGAAAGTAATGCAGCCAAGCATTAGACTATTCATGACACTTTCAAATTTTTAATAATTCAACATTTACGTGTTAAAGTGTATTTCGTATAGTAACTAGTCACTTCAAAATAATTGATGCTGAATGCATGTTACTTCTGATAGGAATACAGAATGAAAATGATTGACCAGAAAATCATGATTTTTCTATATAACCTAAACCTCAAGATGTGAAACAAATTATAACTATCAATAGCATGTCTTCTAACACAAATCGCAACTGGTTGCTCATAGAAAGAGATGATGATTACCGTAGTCTTAGAGTTATTGATGCTAAAGAGTACTTTGTCGGTATACGTCGCGAATGGGCTTATCGACGTGAAGAATCTGACCGGTTAGGAGATGCCCTGCTTTCTATGGGTCTAAGAGTTCCAACTCGACATTCTATTGGCATATATTCTGAAGCGGGGGATAGTCCAACTTGGGCAGGATTTAGGAAAAAAGTTATTAGGGCCGTGACAAGTATTAGAAAGGAAAATAACTGAATGTTGTTGTGTAGGAGTCGTCAGTACATGTATGAACTGGCGCGAGATTCTGTCTGCGGCATTGGGAGAGAGCTTATAGAAGATGAGCAACACAGACTCTTACAAAATGAGAACTACCTTTCCGACGATTATATGTCCGATGATTGACTTTGAATTATGTGCTATCTTATTTTCTCCCTTTTTATGTATTAAATTTTGTTTACTTATGGGGATTTAAAAATGTATTTTATGAATCCTGCAATTATAAATACACTTATGAAGTCATAATTACTTTACGTGAACTGTCATTCAAAGTAGCCTATGTCTTCCTAACCAATTCACTTATAAATACAAAGTAATATAATATTAAAATTAAAATATATATTACTAAGTAAAATATTTTACTAAGTAATATTACATCATTTTTTTTAACTTAGTAATAATATAAATAGAAAGTAAAATAATATTAGTTCCAACTAATTTAATTACTATTTTTGGAACAAAGTAATAGAAACGTAATTTGAAAAAAAATGACACCAAATTATATTTTTATCAATTTCATATTAAGGCTCAAAATAGCCCTCTACCACATTTTTACACTTCGAATATTACCTTATTAGTTCCAACTATTTAATATATTTTTTATATAAAATATAGATTTTAATAACTATATTATTAATAAAAAAATTGAAATATATATTAATAAATAAAATATTTTACTAAGTAATATAATATTAGTTCCAACTAATTTAATATTATTTTTGGAATAAAATAATAGAAACGTAATTTGAGAAAGCAATATTTCTATAAACAGAATGTTTTCTATTAGGCAATATAAAGAAAAATTGGTAGAATAGAAAAGTAGAAAAGAAGGAAAAAAGAAAGAGAAGGAGAGGATAAGAGAAAAGAAGGAAAAATGAAAGAGAAACACCGAAGAGAGAGAAAGTTGCCGGAGCAACAGGCGTTCGGGGAGGAAGAAAGGAAGAAGGAAAGCCGCCCGGATCCCGCATCAACAGGCGTTCTCCGGCAGCTTCCCGCTTCAACATGCGTTCTCGGTCCTCTCTCTCTCTCTCAATCCATTATTTATTGTTAATGTTTTTTAATTGATGTTAATGTTTTTTAATTGATGTTAATTAATTAGCCATCCTTTATTTACTGTTAATTGATTAAAATTTAGGAATTTATAATAAAATTATAAAATAATGTCATATTTACGTAGTTTCGCAATAATAAATTTTTATTCTATAATAATAACGTGCCATTTATGTATAATTTATGTGTATAACTTTGCGTTTGTAGTATTAATTCGTGGCATAATTTTGCTTACTTACCTATTTTAAAATATTTTAAGCATGCATCAAATATTTTTAAAATATTTTAAGCATGCATAAAATTGTAAAAAGTTTGTATCTAGATTTGTCTAAGTAAAATTCAAGATTTTCAGCAAAATTTATTTTATATTATAAAAAGTTAATATCTATAATTGTCTAAGTAAAGTTTATATTAATTTCGGATGAGTTTAAAAGTAAAGTTAGTTACTTTTCCCGTGATTTTGTATTTATATGGCTAATTGAAACGGACACCGAAAATAAATTGGATACATGTCTTTGTAACATAATTGCACTAGATAGATTTCGAAATTAGTTCGTAAATTTCGTTCGTAAATCTCTCTATTTTGCCTTACAATTACTTCGTAAATTTTGAAAATCTGCCTTATAGCAATCCAAATTAAGCCTTATAATTAGGTCGTAAATTTTGAAATATAATTATGCCTACATATGGTTTGTTAATTAACCAAATTAAGTCTGTACAATTATGTTAATTTTTACAAATTGTTGTAATTTAAGATTGAAATTTAATTACCTAGAACAAGTTATTGCTTGTTATACTGAGTTTGTTGGTTGGCTTTTTGGATTGGGAATGTGAAAATATAGCGGAAATACTGCCCGTTTTTTTTAAGATTTTACAATGCCTTATAGCAAGTTCCTTTCTTTTACAAGATTCAATGGTTAGACGACAACTTATCCACCCAGGACGAATTGAAGGGGATTTACTTAACCAACAGAACAGACATCATTCACAGTTTGTGTGGGATGGCACGGTACACCTCATTTTCCCAATATCCGTTACAATTTGCAAAAGTCTTGCTGCGTATTTTAAATACATAATTAGATATTTACTTGCAGGGTACTGAGGATCTTTTGCGGCTCCGTTCGAATTTCAAAACATACTGGGATTGTATTGAGGCGAACCCCATACCACAACGTATCCATGATGCCGTAAGAGAAGCTGGTTTCATGGGTGTTCTGCTAACCGGGAGTATGAGACATGATGCTGGGCTCATATCCGCTTTTCTTGATCGCTGGCGCCCGGAGACTCATACTTTTCATCTCCGTTTTGGGGAGGCCACTGTGACATTGGAGGATGTTTACTACATATTAGGCCTACGCAGTGTCGGACGTCCAGTGTTACCTATTGGAGGGGATGTAGGTGCATCTTTACACCATGAGCTTCTTGGTGTTGTCCTAGATCCAGAGCTAGATATGGATGTCATAAAGAAGGGTGAAATTAAGACCAGTTGGTTGGTTCGTCAATTTGGTGATTATTCACGTTTACACTCTTCTGCTGGTCATGACTACGAGCATGAGCTGCTGTACCACACGCGTGCACACTTGCTTCTGCTCATTGGCTCTACTGTGCCGAATTACAGTGGTTACTGCATGCCTTTGAACCTCCTCCCATTTGTTCGGCACGTGGAACACATCAGTACTTACAGCTGGGGCACTGCATGTCTGGCTTATCTTTACCGACGCTTATGCTCCACCGGTATTGGATATAAGTCGGAGCTTTGTGGTTCCATGACTTTATTACAAGTACATATCCACACTACAACCTTCATGCATACTATTATATACATGAACCATGCTTCATACTTAATATTATATGCGTGCAGGTTTGGATCTATGAGCATTGTACAACCTTAGCTCCGATACAGCGAAACGTTTATTTGATGCAGCATCCCGGTGCTCTGAGGTATGCTACATTCTGACTACTTCGTTTGATGTTGACAAATGTTGCAACCATATCGTTAACACAATACATTTTGCTCTAGATGGATGGTCTCATTGAATGCTACGACTGTGCAGACACATTCGTTGCGTGGGATTCGCTATGACCTAGATACCATGTCGGAGGATTCCTTCAGGTGGAGGCCCTACGAGGATTGCGCGAATGAGGCACGAGACATCCCTGCGCTTGAGCTGTCACTTATGAGTGCACCTTCTCCCCTTTTTTACTTGACATGGGTGGAGTGGTGCTACATTGATAGGGTCATTAGACAGTTTGGCTACTTGCAGCAGGTCCCTACCGACTCTCCGCTCGGAGGCCATGATTCTTTCCATAGGGGTCAGAGAGGATGGCCTTTGAAACTCGATAGGGTGCGTGAGCTGTGGGACTCACGCCACAGTGCGGTGCTTCAGCCACCAGCTTACAGGCGCACTCGGAGACCTATATGCATAGTTCAGTATCCTCAGTGGTTTGATAGGGTCACAAGGCGTTTCATGATCAACCCTAGGATGTGGAGGGGCCAACTGTGGCGCCCTCCAAACCCGGGTCAGAAGTTTGGGGTCCACACACACACCTCATTTATAACATGCTTCTAACAATAATAAAGAAAATAATAATATGCAATGACCCTACCTACCAACTACCACGGATCGCAACAGGTTAAAGTATGCACACAAGCCAAACACATCTAATATATTATATACCGATCAAATCCCAACTAGTCAAACTCAACTGAGTATTAAGCATATTACAAACTTTTACAAACTTAAATTATTCCAAGAGAAGCCTACTAGCTCAGCTTCAACAACCTTAATCCCTAGCTCTCGCGCTGGACTGGGGATCCTTGCTACCAACTAGTTTCTTTTTAACTGGAAAGAATATAAACAACATTGCACAAATGAGCTAACTAGCTCAGCAAGTCACAATGACAAAACTGAGAATAATGATCATCAAGTGAATATGGATATGATATCAAGTGAACAATGGATTATGATTTAGAATTGGATATTATACTTTTACTTTAAAAACCAAGGTTAGGCTGCTGATCAGTCACGCACTAACCCCGAGCAAAGCACACAGCATTGCTCTAACTACTGGATCCAAGGCACACATTGGCCTAACTGACCATTATATGGTCTGACCACGAATCTGGTCCACAATTTTATAAAAACAATCAAATTCTAACATAATAACAAAATGAACAATAATAAACAATAACCAGAATCATTAACAACAGTGAGTACTTAACAATGAAAGGATTTCAATACTTGTATGGATCAACAAGGTAATTTCAAAGCTTGGATGCTGGGTAATGAAAGAATTGGATAACAAAGGAATCAATGTTTCAGGGTTTCAAGGATTTGGTCTTTCAAAGCATAAGATATCATGGGTTGAGTATATAAGTAATTCAGTTCAGCGTTTGGTATTTAGTTTGTATGTATTTGTGGAGTAGTATCGCAGATTTGTGATTCGTGTTTGGGTATACAATAATCAATGACTTAGAAAGAATATGGTTCCTGGCTCAAGAACAATCATTGGAATCAGGGTTTAGGTTTCTGTGCTTCAAAGCACTTGCAATATCACAGGATTATCAAGTACTACAATATCCCATGAAAGTTCAGAACACTTGCCTGGTACTAGCTTACTAATCTGCAGTCGCTTCCAATCACAATCGTCTTACTCCTCAACTACCTGTTTCCCTTTCCTACGTCTTGCCTCTTCTGCTCACATATCATAAGCATCTATCAATCATCAACTCATAGGATTCTATTCAACACATACTTCTATTTACCCTTCGTTTTACCCAAATACGATTAATCGGATTGAAAGTTACGCAATAATCAAGTACACACTGAATATATAGATCAATAGTCAATCAACAAGTCACATATAACACATAATATATCACGTAATCAATGATATGTCATTTATAAAGAAGTCTCGGGTCATAAATAGGCTTTCGGGTATTTAAAATGATTTTTAAAATATTTTTTCGGAATTAAAACGGGTCGTTGGATCAATTTTGGGTTAATAAACAGGGTTCGGTTGGCCAATTATGGCTTCGAAACAATTTTATAATAATTATCGAGCTTTGGAAATAATTTAGAATAATATTTTAAAGCTCGAAACTATTTTTCGGAATTTTTAAATCATTTTAAAATAATTAAATCTAATTAAATAATTGATTAAAATCAATTATCAATTAATTAAATCAATTAATCAATTAATTTTCGAATTAATTGACCAATTAATTAATTAAAAATTAACTGAAATTAATTAACTAATTATTTCAGATTTATTTTTGAATTAAAAATAATTTTCGGAATTAAAATAATAATTTTCAGAATTTTCAGAAATTAAAAATGAATTTTTATAATAAAAATAAATAGGAAATATGATTTTTAAACATTTTATAAACAGGAATCCTATTTTTGAAAACTTTGCAAACTACAGGGACTAAACTTCACCATCTTCAAAAATACAGGGACTAAACTGCAATTTTGCAGTTTCAGTCGCCGGAAAAATCGGGGGTGGCCGGAGAACTCACCTCCGGCATCCTCCCACCACCATCACCTCCAGAATTAAACTACACAACACCAGGAACCTATATCTGCAATCAAAATTCATCAATAACCCCGGACTTGGCCGGAATTTGATTAAGAAACTCGCCGGTTTCCGGCGGGTTCGACGTAAACTTCAAAACACAATTCCCTTCTCTACAGACCTCGTTGATTCATGAAACTTGTACGACTAGATTGCAAATTTCACAGAGAATAAAATACACTATACCACAACATCAATCTATTTCAGAATAAGATACCCCCAAATTTCAATTAAGAACATTCATACGGGTTATAAACCCTAATTTTAAAATTCGAAAATCAAACTCAAATTTGAACATGTTATTGAACTCCAAATCAGACGTATAATATATCAAAATCATCAGGAAAACAAGCTCTACAACATGCAATCATCAATCATACAAACAATCATCCGAACAAAAATTCATATTTTTAATAAATTTAATTCGAAAATAAATAAATTTCCAGAAAATAAACCTTTGATTCTGCAGTGAAACAAAGCTCAGAATCTGATAGAACACTTCAAATCCTTCGTTTTGGTTACTCAAGCTTTGAAAACAGAGATCGGTAACGCCTTCGTTTTACTGTTTGATTCTTAGAACAGTTTATGTAATTAGGGTTTTTCTCTGAAAATTATAAAATTAACTATCTGCAAATGATTTTGATACGAAACAAAATACGGTAAAAGGCTATTTATAATTACGGAAAATTAGTATCATGTTGGATCATTCCGGATATAAAACGGTACGTTTATTTATAAAAACTGATCCAAACGGTATCGGTTTTCGGGATAATTATCCAAATCAGTACAATTTGTACTGCGGTCTTGGTCTCAGCGCCTGGTTACACGTACTACGAAGTGATAATTTGGATAGTTTAATAAAAAGCTCCCGTTTATCGAAAATACGGGTTTTATTGATTTACCGAAACGAATATTGTATCGAAAATGTTACGCCGGGACCCGCGCAGAACAAACCGTACGTCGGATCGAAAAAGTCGAAACATGGAATATGCTCGGAATATTACAATTAGGTTAAGAAGGAGTTCTCGGAAGAGTTTCGGGTTCCAAAAACGTAACAACAGATGACGTCGATTGGTTCCCGTTTTTATAAAATAGATTTTAAATACTTGGAAAAAGATTTTATAAATTTCATATGATCCTTATAAATCCATAAATCAACATAAAAATAATTAGGAAGATATGACAATTATCTATATTTTATTTTGGACATATAAAAATTAAAATACTCAATTAATATTATTTTTGAATATCCAAGTACAGATAACACTTAACAATTAACTCACAGAATAGATACTGAACACACATAATAATTATTTAATAGCAAAAATAATTACACGATATATTCCGGATATTACACCAACAAGGCTTCCAGGGGTCGCAGGACTACCTACCTGTGGCTGTAAGATTTATATTCTTAATTAAACTACCTCCATTTTTTCCTTATATGACTTTATGTTCACACTTTTACAATTTGTCAATGCAGGCTAAGGGCTTGTCTGCTACCTACCACCAGATTCGGGGTTCGGGCGTGGCTGAGGATAATGCTACTGTGGATGAGGCACTTCAGGGTTTACATGGCACATTAGATTCCATAGGATTCACTTCTCTTTCACAGAGGCCCCCGCATCCACCTCCTGCTACCCCACGTACTAGCGGTGCTCATGCATGTACGCCACATACCGCTTCTCTTCATGTTCCGGTAGCTCATTTGGATGGTTGGGAGCCTTGGCCTCGCCCATCAGTTGGTGAGGGTTCTTCTCTACACACCTCGTCTGCATCAGGTTGGGAGCAAAGTTCCCCAGGGCATGGACATACTGAGCTTACCTGGGACCACTACGTTCAGGGAGAGGGATCCTCTCATATGTCTACTTGGGGTCGTAGTTCCCAAGTCTATGATGCTGCGGGCTCCTCGTGGGGGCAGATATCTCAGAGCCATGTTGCTGCTACATCTACTTTTGGCCACAGTACTCAGAGCCCTTATTTCGGCACATCTACTATGGTCCACAGTTCTGAGAGCCCTTATGCTGTTCCTAGTGCTGGGGCTGTTGGATCCACTTGGGGCCATTCTACTCAGAGTGATTATGGTCATGTAGTTCAGGCTTTTCCACAGCCTACCTACAATTTTCCACCCGAGACTAGTGGTTCGGGATTTTCTTTTCAGACCCCGGCTAGGGGGTTCGACCCTTGGTTGGTACATGACACCTCCGCACAGAGCTTCGAGCAGGGGCGTCAGATGCATACACCCCATCAGATGCAGGAGGAAGATATGGGGTATGATAGTGATGAGCAGGATGACGCTAGTGAGGAAGCTGATACTCCTGTGCATGTCAGGCAGCAGCCCCGTTAAACAGTAAAAGGGAAAGGGAGGCTATGCCACACCGACGGGAGGTTCTGTGGCTGATCAGTACTGTTGCTCATGTTCCCACCCTTCTCGTCTTTATTATGCCCTGTTTTCAGTTTGTATGCAGTTTAGACTTTACTTTATTAGTTATGGTCACTTTCGGACTTTTTGTATTTTATTATGCCACGATCAACTCACTTTCGTTCCCGGTATTAGTATTCAAAATGCTTTGTAAACTACCTCCAAATGGTGCACACTTAAACAATTTAAAACTTGATCCAAATGAAAATAATGTTACAAGGGAACCATTGGAAAACTAAAATTATACATCAATGATAACGGGAAATATGATATTGCAACACATTGCCAACATGAGACAATAAACTCCATACTTATCTACTCGCATTTTCATTTGTTCTAAGAACTATAAAGCTACTTCGAATGATAGTAATAGACTATACAACCCACTGATAAAAGTAATTCAAACACGCAATGGACTATTAATGACAATCTTATTTTGCTTTCAATCTTTATTCACGCTCTACAGTTGTTACACAATGATATTTCATTTTTCTTACTTTCACTACGACGAGTAGTCATTTCAAAATAATTGAAGATAATTGCATGTTAAAATATGACAACTCAAAGTCTTTATTAAAGGCAATATGGAAAACAACAATGACAACTCAAATCACATATTTGTAAATTAATTGTTGATGTTGCTGATAAGATTTCAGTGGTTGTTGGAAAACATATTAATATTATATTTGTCATTGAGTATAGTGTAAGAATGTAAAATAACCTTTACATTGTACCACTATAAGGCTCATTTTGCCCTATAAATACATCATACTTCATAACTTTAAACCATATGTTCAAACTGTAGGCATCTTATTACACATAAAATGGATAAGGGCAAAGGGCATGCAACGCCTATAAATGTTAAGAGAGGTATGCGTCAACTAAGTTTAGCTGAATCCGTTGAATGTGGAAGGAAAAAGAAAGAATCCAAAACCGCGAAGAAGTATGGTAAGGTTAATCAGAAAATATTGGACGAAATAAAAGCTGATAAAATGAAGATTGAAAGGGCCTATAACGATATGTCCCAAACGGAGGAGGAACGTATCCGTTAGGTGGATGAGGTTTACAAAAAATATGACATAATGGAAATCAACCTTATTGAACAAGACGATAACTTAATAGCAAGGTACGTTGTGGCTCATCAGCAACACCTACAGATGGAGGCTGAGGATGAAGAGTCTGGTGAAGAGTCTGATGAATATGTTGTTAACCTTGCTGATTTTTAGCAAATAATGTAATTTCTTTGCCTCATTGTAATAGTTTTTTTTCTCAAATATCTTCTTCTTGTCCATCACTGCATTAAACACCCCATGTGCGAAGCTCCTCGAAAATAAGATAAGTTGAAACAAATACTGTGTGTTTTCAAAGGTAATGCACATGTAATAATTCAGAACTTTAGTCACGTGCTAATGTTTTAAATGCTTTGAAAACTCAAACTATTAAGTTCACCTTCATCATTATTGCCCCAGTTCAAAGTTTAAAGTTTTACCAGTTCATTTTTTGGCCTATAAATATATGCGAACCTATAAGTCATCATCTCAATTTCACCCCTCTCTAGTTTAACATTCTCCACATTTTTAGATTCATACACTGAGGTCATGGACAAGGGCAAGGGACACGCAAGCTCGGAAATGCGTAACAACGGGGAAGTTAATTGGTATAAATGGACCGAATCTCAGGCATCTACTGAATCTCACAGAGCAAAAATCAGTGAGGTCAAGCAATTTATCCAAGAATGCGAGCTATACGGGCTGCACAAGGATTCGCCGTCCGTGACAACGAACAGTTTATTGGGTATGGGAAAATGCACTTCGAGTTTATGAAATCATCGATCCGGTACGAAGATAACATTAATAAGAATTTCAACGTTGGTAACATTTCAAAGGAAGAACATGATTATGAATTAAAAGAAATGTGTCGATACTACCACTTCATGGAGGACGAGCTTGAGATGAGGAAAAGGGAGGCCGAGGATGTAGTCGCAAGCTGTAGGAGTGAAAAGATACGTGAAGAGGAACAGCAATGGGATAAGAAATATGCTAAGTATATTGTCAAACTTGGGGATTTTTCTCAAGGCCACGATGATGCTGGTATGGCTACAAACATCTGTTATAGCACTCACGGCCCCGACCCGTGGCCACCGCGTCAAACTCGGTCGAGTAGGCACGCATCGACCCACAAAAATGGGGAGGGAGGTCATAAGCATACATCCCCTCACATTCAAGGGGAGGAGGAAGAAAATGATGAGAAAGCTAACGAGATTGAATATCAAGAATTTGATCATTACGTAGTTAATCTTGCGGATGACTAAAGAATTTGAGAGTTCTTTCATTATCCATTTTTCAGTTGCAATGTACTTCCTACTTTATCATTTTCATTATCCCACTTTCCGTTACAACGTACTTTTAAATTTTTTATCCCTCATGACACATATACAGTACAAATATATTTTACATACCTACCAAACAATAGAAAAATGGACCCAACAATTTTTTTGCCAATTACGCACAAACATGCCCTCGCTTGACAATTACGCACTCGCCGCTCAATACACCATTCTCGAAGCAACAAAAGTGTTACTGATATTAGTTTTTAATAAAATAAAATTCCCTAAATATAGGTTTACATTACAACACAACAAAAAAATTTGGAACCCAAAAAATCTATGGTTATTTAAATACGCACATGCCAAAACATGCCCTCACCTAAAAATTTTGCACTCACATTGCACGACACCCTTTTTGGAGCTACAAAAGTCTTATTTATATAGTTTTTTATTTAAATTAAAAAATACACATATGAAATAGGTTTACATTACAACACAAAAAAAAATTAACTACAAACATTTTCCATTTATTTAATATAGGACTCCAAAAACAGCCCTTCACCTAATTTTTTTCACTTCAAAAACACACTAACACAAGTTCATTCCGGGGATTGGGATTTATTTTTTTTAATAAAATAACCCCAGAACGCCACTTATTCTGGGGTCAATGGTTTATTCCCATTAGTATAGACGTTCTGTACCATAATTGGCATTATTTGAACCGATATACCAAATAAATGACTTTTTCATTCAAATATACCAAAAAAGTGACGGAGCCGATGGTTCATTCATACAACTATCCAAGTTATACTAAAGAGCTATGTAGAGATACCTCGTACGGATAACTTAAAACTGAAGAGCATTGTAATGAAAAAGAAATTAAAATTAAGCATGGTTAATGACTACTTGTATATTATCAATATATATTTTAAATATGCAGTGTAATCATAGATTGCACAGTGTTGCAAACCAGCAACCATTTTTCTTGATCAGTTCACATAAATTGTGCATCACAAAATATTCACCAAACAATACAACATATTCGTAGAAGCTGTACACATTTCTTAATCAATTCTTCTGTTCTGCACAAACAAGGTGACAATGTACACGAGTCTAAAAGGACATCAAAAAGTTGGATATATGCTAATTATGTTTTACCTGCCTGATCAAAAGCTAGGAGGGACAAATTGTTAAGAGCAAGCCATAATGGTCGCTAGGCAAAACAGGAAGCATCATTTTCTTCACCTCATTTTTTACTTTCTTTTCTTTGCAATATGATAAGCCCGGTATTGCTTCCATCCCAATCATTTCGATTCTAACTAACTTGAAATCTCGGAGAGAACACAAAAAGCGGTCCAATCGCTTTTGAAGTGTCCGATTACCAGATAGCATCTTGTTGGTCTTGGTATCGTAAGTAAATCCTAGCTCTCCAGGTTTTAGCTCTGTCCAAGCATCAACCCAGCCATCAGGCACAGGAACTTGTCCATCCAATTTGTCATCCCAATTCATATCACCACAAAATATCACATTTTTATGTTGTTTAAGGAAGTTGATAGCCTCTTTTGCCTGATCAACCCGTTCTTTGCTATACATCTGATCCCATTTAGGAGGCCCTGGACATGGACTTTCAAGGTGACTCGTGGCAATGACTAATGGTTTATCTTCCCTGGATACAACTTCAGCAACACAGAGCTCTCTTCCCATAATTGAATTACGATAAGGTTTGCAGCTGAATAGATTTCCTGGCATTTTGCTTAGCTGACAAATATGTGAGAAAAAGATTACCGAGAATTTAATATTTATAAGATACAAGACATGGAACAAGAAGAACCACATAAAGCGAATAATCCATAGAGCACATATTTAGCTTGCCTTATTTCGATTTAATGAAAACATCTTTTAGTAAGCCAAGGGATTAAACACACATAGCATATTGCAATTTCTTCACATTAAGCAAAAAGATACGAGAGGACGTGTCGGGCTCAATATCCTACTTATAAATGAAACATCAAGCAAAGGTTCAATAGATATCCAAGCATATATCAGCTTTCTATAAAATTCCACCTTCAGGCCTCGACAATACAAATTACAATAACATGAAATAAAATGATAAAGTTGGTGTCCAATAATGACTTCACAAAGCTGTACGTGAGATACCGACAAATAAAGGGACTGAAATTTGGGAGCTTGTAGGAAACCTAACCTGCATACAAAAGTATGCTCTTGTGAATGCCATTTCATTAGAAACTGAGCATTTATACAACTTCCACCAGCTTGATTGCTGAAAAATGTCATATATGTTAGGGGTGACTTCCTACAAATGAAGTTGCCGTTGTTAGTATCATACAAAAATAGAGGCTGAAATGGATATAATAAATTAAATTCAAGAGATCTGGGGGAAAGAAAGGACCTGCAAACATATAATATCGGGTGAATGCATTTCAATTAGGTTTCCCAGGGCATTCATCCTCTGACGCATCTCTAAATCCTCTCTAAACCACACATTATAACTCAAAATCTTCAATGTTTTCAGAGCTTCGTTCGTGCAAGTCGTATCTGGAACAAGAAAAAGATATAAGATTTCCTACGAACTAAACAACTTGCATACAAAATGTAAGAAACTTGGGGCTACTTTGAAGGACAAGAAAATTAATTTGGCCAAGTTGAGATTTGTGAAGTATCTAAATTGCACAGACAGGTACAACAACATATAGAGAGACGGAGCCGGGAAACGGAAATTTAAATATTTTAGGGTACAGGTACAACAACAGTAAATATTTTTATACATCATGCATAAGATACATCACGCTTTATTTAATCTCAATACCATATATGAACTCGCTTTCGTTTATGGCTCATTAAGTGAAAATTCTGCCTTAAAAAATCCAATATCTTCGAGAGAATCAAATGCATCTCACCGGCATCCCACATCTTGTTCTTTAGGTATCATATCTGGAAAAAACGCAAGTTGTTGTGGATGAAAACCAAATCTTTGACACAATTCGGATTGAATTAATTCCTCCTAAGCGAATGAATATTTTTTCCGACAATTTAAAACATACAGTATAAGATTTGCTATAGTTTTACACTCATGAATTAAAATTTAAAATTATTTTCATTTCAATTTTGTGACGCCAAGTTTAAGGTGTAAAGCCTTTTTTGGCTATGCTCCAAGCCCATACCATGGCAAAAACATATATATACTTACTACTGCAAGATGCCAAAACATTATACATTTACAGTACAAAATCATCCTCACTCGTAAGTCAAGCACATGTGAGCAAAGAAGCATAAAGGACAAATTTGATGTTTTGGAATAAAAAACTTTAACTAATGTTTAGAGGAACTACCCTGGTTCCTGTAACTGTAGCAAAATTCTTCAAATTGAAATATTATTATTATTAAAATAATAAATTATCATGGTCAATGATATAAATAATCCAGTTCTCTGAAAGATAAGCTTTGACAGTATACCTACCTACCTAGGAATATTAAATATAAAGGTTTTCTCACATCCACACCATTGCCACTACTATAAACAGCCAAAGAAAATTTCTCTATCCGTTCTTCTTGTAACCGAGGAACAAGCAACAAGGTTTTAAAAAAAACGAGCAATTTATGTGATATATAGACTACAACCACTAGGAAGCAAGACATAATAGATCAATCTAATAAATCGTCAACATAATTCTAAGGTGATGCAGTGCCTTTCTTTTTATAATGCAGTGACATAGAAATCTAAGAGCTCACTGCTCCTAGAGTCCACAATATAGTAACCAATTGTATAAACTTCTACATTATACTAAAAGAGAGTACAGCCTTGACATATATCACTCTCTCACTAAGTTGGACACATGTCAATCTCTCCTTGAAAGTAATTAAATATGTATTTAAATAAGATATGAAATGTATATTAATATGTGAAATTATAAAAAAAATCGAAATTTATTTTTAATCAAATAAATATTGTGCGTGTTTGGGCACCACCATTTTCACCTTAAATCATTTAGAAAGCTCTTTCTGTTTTTTGGTGACTGTTTGGGTAAAATAAATACTCATCATATTTTACTACTTATGTGAAGGAATGAGAAAGTGAAAAGACTCTACTTTCTCATTTTCGTTTTTCGTCCCGTTCACTTCCTTTAGTTTCAAATCAGGTACGTAAATGTTTAATTTTATTTTAAAATTTTATCTTATTATATTAATATATTAAAATGATTATGTTTAAGTTCTAATTTTTCTTCTATTTATTTAAGCTATAATTAATTTTTTTGTTTATTTATTTTAGTTAATAAATATGTTCCAAAATATCTATCGACGTGTCAACTAGCTCAAAATATCCACTTGACATACGTTTTACTGTTGTCAGCGGATTTAACATTTTTTTTGTAAATTATATTTTTATTTTATAAAAAATTAAATACGTGGTCATTGGATATTAAAATACACGCACAAGTACAAAGAAAATAAAAAATTATAAATTTTTGTTTTCAGTTTTATCTTTCAATTTTACATTTATGAATTAAATTATTGTTAGAATTTTAATTTATCAAAATAGGAAGTTTAACTTATAAGTTATGATTTACCAAACACTATAAACTTATAAGTGACTTACACGTAAAATTATCCAAACACCTAAATAACTTATAAGTTACAATGTCCATATTACTTATATGCCACTTTTCAACTTTAAGTCATAAGTTACATTTTTTAAGAAACCCCAAACGGGCTCATTATGTGACCGGGGATTTTCCCGGGAACTAATCTAGTTTAATTGCTAAAGCAAAATTCTATCTTTACATAATGCAGCCAACCACCACCAGTAAGTTGTATGACTGATAACACTCTGTTTATAGTAAGTACCGCAACCATGCTACAAAAGAACAATACTTTTATTTAGGATCTTAAACAGAGAAAAACGGTCACCTCACTAAATACAAACAGAACAAGCAACTATAATCAAAACCTAGAACCAGACCGATACTAAGCAAGTAAAGATTAGCCACACACACCCTAAACAAGTACCTAAAATAACAATTATAAATGACAACATAATTATAAATATCATACATTTTCAAAAAATTATAAATGCTAACATAATTACAAATATCATATATTTTCACAATAATAAATGCTAAAATAATTAATATTTTTAAAATAAATCAAGAATCGAAAAATACCCAAAACAGCAACGTCATTTTTGGCAGACTTAATAACATTAACACCGGAAAACAATCCAGAAGCACTAGAACCAGCCAACCCCATATCTTTAACTTGTCCGATTTTTCGCTTACACCGCTGCAAAGGCAAAAACACACTCCCAACACTAGGATCAATCACATCATCATAACCAGTTTCAAGGGCAGTTAGCAAAGAAGCAGAGGCCCTGGTCCCGCAAATCTGACAGTTATTGTTCTTGTAAGAGTTGTGAAAAGTGCAAGACTTGCAAGACCAAGTGGGCTTTGATGAGGAGGGTGAAACAAGGGTTTGGGCTTGTGGGGTTAGGCAGATTTGGCAAGTGGGGTGGTGTGAATTTGGGTTGGTAAATGTGCACTGAGAACATGTCCAAGAAATTGAACTGGGTGATGATGAAGATGAAGACATGGGGAAGTTTAAGGGGTGGAAAAAGATGAGGTGTTTGGGGAGGGAGTGGAGTGTTCTTGAAAGTGTGTGTATATGTGTATGTATTTGATGGATGAGGGACATTTTAAAATTCTATAATACGGGTTAGGTTTACCGCGTTTGGATGATCCGAATATGTATCCGAGCGCATCGGATCGGATGTGATTCAGTTCAGATTTAATTTGAATTAAAATTGAATGAAATTTGAATTAAGATCGGATAAAACTCGGTTCATATTAAAAATTATGTTCGGACATCTTCAGATAATAACTTAATGATTTTTTGATTCTTGAAACTTAAAAATATCATTTTATTTAATTTAGTATTTTCAATATAATATAATGTACTTATACAAAATAATACGATCAAATAAATATGTTATCGTAAACATAAAATTATTTTAAGTATGAATTTTTCTTATTTCGGGTCATATTTGGTTCGGTTAATAAATTATTTGATTTTGATTGTTTCTAATTTATAATCAGATCTTGTATTTCAGATCATTTTCGGTTAAATTTTATGATCGGGTAATTTTTGGATCGGTTTAAATTAATTTTCGGATAATTATCGGATTGCATAATTCAGATTTCGGATCAAATTTCGGTTACATAAATTTCAGTTTGGTTTTTCGAATATAAACCCGTTTTACCACGTACAGTGTATCAATAGTTTTAGGACATAATTTGTTTGCATAAACTTCAACAATTTATTTACAATTGTGGTGTTTCCTCATTAAACATGTTTACTCTCTCTCATTATTCACAAATCTAATATCACAAAAATATATTATTTATTTTCTAATAATCAATGTAATATTTTTTTCTATTTAATAATATAAAAATCTGAAAACATTACAAAAATAGATTGAAACGATATAAGAGGCGCCACCTTACAACTCTCATCTTCTCCTTTACAAAGTATAATATAATGCAATATTGATTTTAAAAAATATTGAGAAAATATATTTATAGATACTTGTTTTTGCAATATTTAATTGGCTAAAAATTAAAATAAAATTTTTAGGAAAATATAATATTGTAAGTTGATTTTAGGAGAAAGAGGAAAAATGATATTAAGAAAAATTAGGAGAATTGTTATGAATATGTTGTGCACTTGATGATTACCTAAACAAAACATCTAAGTAGATTTTACTTAGTGAAATAATGTAGCACTCGACGGATAAGAATTATAGTCCCGACGGATAACTCAGTTTGAGTACCGACGGATGAGTAATTTATTATCCATCGAGTGAGTAGCTTATATAATGATAAGTATGTAGCACAGTGTTGTATGCACCTTTGTATAGAATCTGTAGTAGCATATAAGTCATGTTGACTTTGACTAGATATGCAGAATAGGTTGATTAACTGTACATAAGCAATGTCTTGTAATTCTGTATAAGTGAAATGAAGTCAAGTGCTAAAATAGCTATCAACGGATGCTTAACAAAGCTTCGACAGATGATCAAATGACTTTCAACGGATGTTCAAAATAGCAGTCGACGGATGATCAAGTAAGTCATCGATGGATGATCTGAAAGTCGACGGATGATAATATCAAGATTCAAACATCAGTTGAACAGTGAAAGCTGACACACAGCCGTCGAGATTGGATACAAACACTGTGGAAGCCCATTAACTGGGTAATAGAGGACGAAAAGCAGCAAAGATCAAGACTGTTAGATTTTATATTTATTCAGTTCTTTTGACTTTGTAATCTTGGTAATATATATAAACCAAGAGAGTAGCAAATATAAAATAACTAAGAAAACTAAGTGAGCTCAAAAACAAACACAGAGAAATCTTTGTAAGCACTATCTTTAGCATTTCCTGTGTTCTTAGTTGTTCTATCTTGTAAAAGCAGTTGTGAGCATTTCTGCACACAGAGTTCTCTCGATATATTTATATATATCTCTGGTGGAATTGTTTAAATCCACCAGAAAGTTTTTAAAGACTCTTGTTTTTAATTACTCTTGTTTTGATTCATTAAAGTTTATATTCCGCATTGTGCTAATCAAAACAGATATATCTATAATCGAGTTGAATATTTTTATTTCAAGAAAAAGATAAAGAATTCCATTCAACCCCCCTTCTGTAATTCTTGCTATATTGTTAAGGGACTAACAATTGGTATCAGAGCAAGCTCTTAATCTACAAAGAGTTTAAAGATCAAAACAATTCAGCAAGATGAACAAGAAAGATGTTGGAATCAAGATTCCTTTTCTGGATAAAGATAATTACCATCATTGGAAGGTAAAGATGAATCTTCATATGCTTTCTCAAGATGAGGCCTATGTGGACTGCATAAAAAGAGGCCCTCATGTTCCAATGAGAGCTGCAACAGGAAATGAACCATCAGTTCCAAAGCCAAGGCATGAATGGTCTGATCCTGATCTTGAACAAGTCAGGAAAGATAAAAAGGCCATGAACATTCTGTTCAATGGTGTTGATGCAGATATGTTTGATAACATCATCAACTGCAAGACTGCCAAGGAAGTTTGGGACACAATACAGATAATCTGTGATGGTACTGAGCAAGTAAGAGAAAATAAAATGCAGCTCCTGATTCAGCAATATGAGCATTTTCACAATGAAGAAAGTGAGTCACTCACTGACATTTTTAGTAGATTCCAAAAGCTACTAAATGCTCTTAAATTGCATGGAAGAGTCTATCAGACTAAAGACTCCAATCTGAAATTTCTCAGATCTCTTCCAAAGGAATGGAAACCAATGACAGTCTCATTGAGAAACTCACAAGATTATAAGGAGTTTACTTTGGAGAGACTGTATGGCATTCTGAAGACCAATGAGCTTGAAATAGAGCAGGATGAAAGAATGGAGAGAGGAAAGAAGAAAGGAGGATCCATTGCACTAGTTGCTGAACTGGAAAAGGAGAAGGAAGTGAAGATGGAAGCTGTGGAATCAACTTCAAAGGCCTGTGAAAGCAAGGATAAAGGGCTAGCTGCAGAAAGTGAAGATTCTTTGAGTTAAGATGATATGGAGGACATTGATGAGTACCTAGCATTCCTTTCAAGAAGATTTGCCAAGCTCAAGTTCAAGAAGAACTTTGGAGCTGCCAAGCCAAATAGAAACATGGTGGATAAGTCAAAATTCAAGTGTTTCAAATGTGGCTTGGCAGGGCATTTTGCAAATGAGTGTAGAAAGTCAGATTCTAGTAAGAAGAAATTTGAGTTTGTGGATTATAAGCAAAAATACTTTGATCTACTCAAACAGAAGGAAAGGGCTTTTATTACACAAGAGAATGACTGGGCAGCTGATGGTTTGGATGAAGATGAGGAGATCAGCTATGTCAATCTAGCCCTTATGGCCAAGTCTGATGAAACAGAGACAAGTTCCTCAAGCAATCAGGTAATTACTACAAACCTTGCACATTTATCTAAAGCTGAGTGTAATGATGCAATAAATGACATGTCTACAGAATTGTATCATTTGCGTGTTACACTTAAGTCCCTCACTAAAGAAAATGCTAAAATCAAAGAAAACAACTTGTTTTTGAGTGAGAGGAATAATGTGCTTGAGTCTCAGTTTGTTGAGTTTGAGAAACTAAAAGTTGAGTGTAGAATTGCTAAGGAGGAATTAACTGAGTCCTTGAAAAAGGAAGAAATTTTAAAGAAGCAGCTCGATCGTGAACATGAGGTGATTAAAGCATGGAAAACATCCAGATATGTTCATGCTCAAATCACCAAGGTTTAAGGAATTGAGTCCTTTTGTGATGAAGTCTGGAAAAAGAATAAGGAGAAACTAGAACCTATTTTGGTAGATGGATTGCTGACAGATGTAGACTCGACGGATGATGAGGACTATCCGTCGGATAACAAAATGTGTTATCCGTCGAATGATAAAAATCCTCATCCGTCGGCTGTGAACAAACCCATTAGTAAAGCCAAATTAACCAAGCTAAATGAAAAGTATGGGTCTGTTTCCAAGAACTTTGTTTCAGGGGAGTCAAGTCAAGCCAAGAAAGAAAAGAAGGCTAATGTTGGTCACATGACTGTCAAACAGTTGAGTGACAGA
This sequence comes from Apium graveolens, assembly GCF_009905375.1. Classification (NCBI taxonomy): domain Eukaryota; kingdom Viridiplantae; phylum Streptophyta; class Magnoliopsida; order Apiales; family Apiaceae; genus Apium; species Apium graveolens. The sequence goes on along the minus strand of NC_133651.1, from coordinate 104,046,842 downwards.
CTTGAGAAGATAGAGGTAAAAACAGAAACTAAAAGGAAAAACAATAGGAATGGTAAAGTAGGGATTAACAAACATAACAACTAAAAACCTGACAAATATGCTCCTAGAAAAATCTGTGTCAAATGTGGTAGTGTAAATCATTTGTCTGTTAATTGCAAATCTGCCATGCCTACTCCCATGTCTGTTCAGCCTCAATTCTCTAACATGAATGCCATGCCTCCTATGCCTGTTAATGCTATGCCTACACAGAACATGAATGCACAGTTTGCTAATATGCCATTTGCACCTAATCCATATTATGCTGCATACAATATGCCTCAAATGCCATTTAGCATGCCTTACTGGAATAACATGTTTGCACCAAGCATGCCATTTCCTGTTAGCCATAACATGCATAATAATTCTGTAGCATCTAGTGGTTTCAAAGGCCCAACCCAAATGACTAAGGAAGAATCTGAAATTCCTAAGTCAAATGAGTTAAAGCCTAAGAAACAGAAGAAGAAAGCTAACAAGGCAGGACCCAAGGAAACTTGGGTACCAAAATCAACTTGATTTGATTTTGATGTGTGCAGGGAAACAGAAGGAATCTTTGGTACTTGGATAATGGTTGTTCAAGACACATGACTGGTGATTCTACCCTGCTCACAGAGTTTGAAGAAAGAGCTGGCCCAAGTATCACTTTTGGAGATGACAGCAAAGGTTATACTGTGGGATATGGCTTGATTTCAAAGGACAATGTCATCATTGAAGAGGTTGCCTTAGTGGATGATCTCAAACACAATCTGTTGAGTATCAGCCAGCTTTGTGATAAAGGCAACTCAGTAACCGTCAACAAAGAAACCTGTGTTGTGATTAATAATCAAAACAACAAAGTGGTTCTCACTGGTGTGAGAAGAGGAAATGTGTATCTAGCTGACTTCAACTCAAATAAAGCAGAATCTGTAACTTGTCTTCTCAGTAAAGCAAGTCAAGATGAAAGTTGGCTATGGCACAAGAAGCTATCCCATTTGAACTTCAAGACCATGAATGAGCTGGTAAAGAAAGAGCTAGTTAGAGGCATTCCTCTGGTGGAGTTTACAAAGGATGGACTGTGTGATGCCTGCCAAAAAGGGAAGCAAATTAAAGCATCATTCAGGAAGAAACTTGATTCAGCAATTGAAGAACCTCTGCAACTGCTTCACATGGATTTGTTTGGACCAGTCAATGTTTTGTCAATCTCAAAGAAAAGATTTTGCCTAGTAATTGTAGATGATTTCTCAAAGTTCTCTTGGACCTATTTCCTAAAGTCCAAAGATGAAGCTAGTGAAATCATCATCAATCACATAAGGCAAGTTAACAATCATCCTGATTTCAAAGTTAGAAGAATCAGGAGTGACAATGGAACTAAGTTCAAGAACTATGTCATGAGAGCATTCTGTGAGGAAAATGGGATCCTACATGAGTTTTCAGCAGCAAGGACTCCACAACAGAATGGAGTAGTGGAAAGAAAGAATAGATCTCTTATTGAAGCTGCAAGGACAATGCTTGAAGAATCAAAATTACCAATATATTTCTGGGCTGAAGCTGTCAACACTGCATGCTACACTCAGAACATCTCTCTGATTAATCAAGCAAAATGCAAGACACCTTATCAATTGTTCAAGAACAAGAAGCCAACTCTGAACTTTCTTCATGTCTTTGGCTGTAAATGCTATATTCTAAGAAATCAAACTGATCAAAATAGGAAGTTTGATGCTAAAGTAGATGAAGGAATTTTTGTTGGATATGCTGTTGGTAAAGCATATAGAGTCTACAATCTAAGAACCAACATTGTTGTTGAATCTATACATGTTGTGTTTGATGATAAAAAGATTGAAGGACTAAAAGATGGAGATTATCATGAGAGCCTCAAATTCGACAATGTTGAGATGGTCAGTGAAGAAAGTGATGATGAAAGTGATCAAGAAACAGTGTCTAAGGATAATGCAGACAAATTTACTACAAATGAAGCACAAAACTCAACATCCGTCGAGTTACAAAATGCTTCATCCGTCGGAAGGCAATCTGTATTATCCGTCGGAAGACAACCTGCCTCATCCATCGGTACTCAAAATTCACCATCCGTCGGGTTATCAAAAGGAGCAGGAAGTCAAGGCAGATCACCCATGAAAAGCACCCCAATTTTAAATCAAAGATCCACAAACTCAGGGGGAGTTTCTAGCAATCAAAACTCAATCACACATCAAGACAACATTGAGGTCTCTTCATCTAGGGCTAATCTACCTCAACCAATAAAATGGACAAAAGATCACCCCTTTGAACTGATTATTGGTGATGTTTCTTCCAGAGTTCAAACCAGGAGAGCAACTCAAGAAGAATGTCTATACAGCAGCTTCCTGTCTAAGGAAGAACCAAAGAAGGTAGAAGAAGCCTTATTAGATCCTGATTGGATTTTAGCTATGCAGGAGGAGCTAAACCAATTAGAAAGGAATAAAGTATGGAAGCTAGTACCCAAGCCTAAAGGAAAGAATCCAATAGACAGCAAATGGGTATTCAGAAACAAGATGGATGAAAATGGCATAGTAGTAAGGAACAAAGCGAGATTGGTTGCTAAAGGCTATTGTCAGCAAGAAGGAATAGATTTTGATGAAACATTTGCTCCTGTTGCAAGACTTGAAGCCATCAGAATCTTCTTAGCCTATGCAGCCCATGCCAATTTCAAGGTCTATCAAATGGATGTCAAAAGTGCCTTTCTGAATGGAGATTTGGAGGAAGAAGTGTATGTAAGTCAACCTCCTGGCTTTGAAGATCCAAATTTCCCAGAGTATGTCTACTATCTATTGAAAGCACTTTATGGACTGAAGCAAGCACCTAGAGTCTGGTATGACACTTTATCAAAGTTCCTTTTGGAAAATCACTTCACAAGAGGTACTGTAGGTAAAAATTTATTTTTCAAAAATGTGAATGGCTCTAGCATACTTGTTCAAATTTATGTAGATGATATTATTTTTGGCTCTACAAATGAAAAACTTTGTAAAAAGTTTGCCAAACTGATGCAAAGCAAGTATGAAATGAGTATGATGGGAGAACTAACTTACTTTCTTGGTTTACAAGTTAAGCAAGTTAGTGATGGAATATTCATTAGTCAAACTAAATATATTTTTGATCTTTTAAAGAAGTTTGATCTGATGGATTGCACATCTGCAAAAACTCCCATGGCCACTGCAACTAAGCTTGAACTAAACACTACTGAAAAGTCTGTGGATATTTCAAGTTATAGAGGGATGGTTGGCTCACTTCCGTACTTAACAGCCAGTAGGCCAGATATAATGTTTGCTACATGTTTGTGTGCTAGATTTCAGGCTGATCCTAGAGAGTCTTATTTGATAGCTATTAAAAGAATTTTCAGATATCTCAAAGGAACACCAAACCTTGGCATTTGGTATCCTAGAGATTCTGGTTTTGATCTAACTGGTTATTCAGATGCAGATTATGCAGGTTGCAGAATTGATAGAAAAAGCACAACAGAAACCTGTCAATTTTTAGGAAACAAGCTTGTGTCCTGGTTCAGTAAAAAGCAAAATTCAGTTTCTACTTCTACAGCTGAAGCTGAATATATTGCAGCTGGCAGTTGCTGTGCACAGATTTTATGGATGAAAAATCAATTGCTAGACTATGGTTTGCAAGTTGAAAGGATTCCTATTTTCTGTGACAACACAAGTGCAATTACCATCACTGAAAATCCAGTGCAACATTCAAGGACAAAGCATATAGACATCAAGTACCATTTCATAAGCGAACATGTAATGAATGGTACTGTAGAGTTACATTTTGTTCCAAGTGAGAAGCAACTTGCAGATATTTTTACCAAGCCACTGGATGAATCCATCTTTTCTAGGTTGGTAAGTTAGTTAGGTATGCTTAATTACTCTTGAATTTATCTGAATTATTCTTGCAAGTTGAAAAGAAGCCAGAAATTTAGTTGATTTTTAGTCTTGGATGAAATTTTGGCTAAGTCAAAATTTGTCTCTCGACGGATGACCATTATCCATCGAGTTGAGTCATCCGTCGATATACAAATTGTAAATAAAAATCAATTACTTTTCTGGAATATTTTAAAGCTCGACGGATAACATTTTATCCTCATCCGTCGAAGTGTCTAAATCTTGACCGTTAATTCCCTGAACATTATCCATCGAGTATACTTACAGTTTGTAAGCATTACACGACGGATAATGGGTGGAATTTTTAAAGTTTATTTTAAAACGGTAATTTTAGGCAGTTTCTATTGGGTAATTTATTTCTCTTTATTATTTTCATCCGTTGAGTTTGAGCAAAGTATAAAAGCCTATTTCATTCTAATCATTTTCTTTTATCATTCTCAAATTCAACTGTCGTATTTCATTCTCTCTCAAGCAAAAATCCTCTTTCTCTTCAAAACTTTTCTTCCCTAACAATGGCACCCGTAGTAAAGATCATGTCACAGACTGGGTTCATCTATGAGAAGAACAACTTCACTGCCTTGGTCAATAAGGGGATTCAACAATCTGAAGACTATCATAAGATGATGGACTTCGTGAAGAACTGCAAGTTAAGTTTTGCTATGCTGGAATCACCCACAATTTATTGTGAAGTTATTGAGGAGATGTGGATAACAACAATCTACAACTCTACTGACAAAACCATCACTCTGACCATCAAAGGTAATGTTTTCTGTATCAATAGTGATGTCATAAAAGCATGTTTCAAGATTCCTGATGACAATGTTACTGCACCACACACTGACACTGATATTGTCAATATGCTAAATTTCATTCATTATGCACTTCCTACTGCAAAACTAAGTGAAATTAGAAGACTAGGTCTTAGGAAGGAATGGAGTTACTTGTGTGATGTAGTAACTAAGGTCTTTTCTGGAAAAATCAGTAATTTTGATTCTGTGAACATTTCCATGCTTAACATGCTATACATGCTAGTTACAGACAAATATTACAACTTAAGTGATCTGGTTGTGTATGAGTTAGGTTACAAACTAGGTGATTTAGCCAAAAGAGGAAAGAATATTTACTATGCTAGATTTTTTATGCTTTTGGCTAACCATCTTTGTGAAGAGATTGTACTTGAGAACCCAACCAACAAATTAGCGTGTTGGGTTCAAGAGAGAAGAATCATTGCAGATTTGAACAGAGCCAACCATCACAAGGATGTGCCAATGTTCTATTTTCCTGTAATGCTGGCACCTCAGGTAAGTGAGGTAAGTTCATCTACACTCTCAACTATTCCAATCCCTTCTATTTCTTTGACTTCAGGCATAGCTATGGCAACTGTGACAATGACCAAACATTTGCCTACCAAAGCTGCCAAAATAACTGCAATTCTTAAATCCAAATCAAAGAAAACCCCCTCTGGTATCTCTCAAAAGGTACCAGTTGAAAATTCTACCAAACACAAAGAGGGGAGTGTGAAGGAGGGTAAGATAGGTGAGGGAAGGGGTGAACATCAAAGAAACCCCAAGGATAAGGTTGGAGAGATAAGTGAATCACAGCCTAGCCACACTGCAGTTTCACAATAAACTGCAGTGCTTAAAAAGGACAGAAGCTCACTTCTAGCTGCATCCTTCCAAAAAGATGTGGCTATTGAACAAAGCTCTCATCCAAGAGCACAGGCCAAGAGGGTTAGGGACACAAGCCTACACCAAACTTACACTAGAAAGAAGAAATCCAAAACAACTGGGGATGCACAGGACACACACTTAGTGCAAATTGGTGCTAAAGACACAGTCCCTGCACCTTCTCAAATTCAGATTGATGTGGCTCCAATAAATATGGAGTCACAGCCAAAATCTCTCTTGATAGAAGCCACTGAAACATAATACTCAAAAACCAACTCACTGGAAGTGGACATGATAAACACTTCAATTCCTGATTCCCCTTCTTTAACTCTGTTGGGGAAGCCAAAATCTAGTGCAAGTGAGCATCATCTTTTAGATGATTTGTTGGCTCACTTGCCAATTCTTTCTGATTCTATTGTGACATCTGTGCCTCAAATAACTTCAATCAACACAGAGTCAACAATAGTTTCTCTTCCCACCTCATTCATTTCTACTCTTTCGATGGATATTGCTCATCCGTCGAGTAGTGATTGTATCCCGACGGATAAGCTTAACAGCAGTTATCCGTCGGATAGCTTTACCACTCACCCGACGGATATCATTTATCCGTCGAGTGTCTCTGCACAACTTCAAACTTTAATAATTTCAAGTGCAGAAGATTTGGTGGTAATACAATCACTCTTAGGACTGAGAGAGGAGAGTGTATTGAGTGAGAGGCTGGGTTGCTCCCAGGCAAAAGGAGAGGAAAAGAGTGAATCTCAGCAATCCATTCATTTAGGATTGGCAAAAGTGAGTGAGAGGAGTCCCACCTTAGTAGGTGAAGGTGAGGGTGTGAGGGTGGGGAGCCAGGGTGAGACCCTGATGCAACAAAAGAGAGAACATGAGAGAAAAGCAGGTACTGGAGCAATAAGGATGGAGCCAGCCATTGCTAGTGAGTCAATGATTGTGGATGATGCTGAAAAGGAAAGACAATTTCAGCAACATTACAAAGCTGTAATTGATAACATTTCCTTGGATGCTGACACTTTTACTCACCCTGTTTCAGCCTATCAACTGTTGGCTGCTCAGGGCAATGTGGAGGCAGAGCAGACTTTACACTTAGTGCACACCACAGAATCTCTTCAAAGAGATAAAGCTGATGTCAACAGGATGCCTCCTCAAGCTGGAGAGCCATCTGAAGAATTTGGAGTAAATTCTAATGATGATGACTCTAGTTCTTTGAATGGAAGCATGAACTTAGGGGGAGCTGAAGGCCAAAGTTCTGCTTTAAGTTTACCTGAATGGGCATGGGCAAAGGACTTTACACCAGGACAATTTGAGCTGTCTTTGGTAAGACAACTAACAGCCATTCAGCAAGCCCTTCAGGAAGTTTCGGATGCTGGTACCAAGGCTGTTCTTAAAGCTCATCTAGACTCCTTGCACTTAATGAAGATCCAACACTCCAGACAGAATATCAGTGTGGATGAATTGAAAAAGGAGATAGCTGACTTAAAGACATACAACTCTGAGAAACTGGATTCACTAATGCCTTATGGTACCATGCATGATTTATTACAAAGGTTGAGAAGAGAATCAGATTCTGAAAAGAAGATAGCCAAGCTGGAGACCAGAGTTCAAGTTATTGAGAATTCAGTGGCCCTACTTCTTCAAAATCAACAGACTCAGACAAATCTTCTCATGCAACTGGCTAAAGCACAAGGCCTAACTCCTTCACTTGATGATAACAAAAAGGGGGAGAGAGAATCAAGTAAGGGGGAGAAAGGACTAACTAAGGGGGAGAACATTGTAGTTCAAATCAGCAAAGTAATTGTACCTTCAATTACTATCTCCAAGCCACCAGTTGCAGATGGTATAGATCTTATAAATGCAGCAGCAGCAAGTTTGAAAGATGCTGATAAAGAAGGGTTGAATCTGATCAACTGGAAAAAGATTGATGAGGAAATACAGAGAAAGTTTCAATTAGTCAAGGAACCAGATCATTCAGCAATCCATCACTCTCATGTCAAGCCAATCAATGTGAATGAGATGAGCATGAACTATCTGGAGAAAGGACAATCTTCCTGCATCAAGACTACAAAGGCTAAGATGATTCTTAAACCAAGGGCAAACTATCCAAAGTCATCTTTGAAGAACCCTATGGATACTGTGTATGAGACACCCAAGCCTGATGAAAAGAAGCTTCTGTCAAGATCTATTCTTCTCTACAAAGATCCAGCTGATTCAGTCTCAAGAGAGAGAATTGCAAAGATATTCAGAAATGGGAAGGAAAATTGTGTGGTAGCTGGACATCCACAATTTGCTCAAGCAAAGGAAGAAGAAAAAGCCAGATTGAAGCAGGAAAAGAGGCAAGCTGCTCTAGATGCAAAGAAGTCTAAACAAAAGAAAGAACAGTTTGCTATCTTGACCAAGCTACAGGCTGTGAACTCTTCTCAACAAATTCCCTCTCAACCAACTCAAGCTACTGGATCAAAGAAGAAGATTGAAGAACAGAAGAAATCTCCAAGAAAGAAAGAATTGGCTAAAAGAACAAAAAGAAAGTTGGATATTGTTAACAAGGAATTGGAAGATCAATTTCCAATGGAATCCACTAAAGCTGAAACTCAAGAATCAAAGCCCTCTGTGGTATTTGAAGACATAAGGGTGGTAGACCCCTACAGGAACATACATGGAGAGCCTATTGTGCCAAAGGATGAGCCAATATAGTGGGATAAATTACCAATTCTTGACTTCAACTTGCCAATTCTCACCAAGCCAAGAAGGACAAAATCAAGGGCAGTCAAGAAAGTGAAGCTGTCACATCTCAAATCCAAGGCAGTAGTCAAAGCTCAACCCAAGATCAACAAGGGAGACTACTTGTACTTGTGTTACATCAAGGAATTTTCAGACCTAAACCTTTATCTGGAGGAGCTGGATGAGGTAAGGGCAATTGATGCATACAGAAACCTACCTGAAAGGTTGGTATTCAAGTACAAAGGAGGAAGGGAGATTCAGTGGCCTCTTCACAGGATACTTCAAGAAAGCCAAGCTGTGGTGATCAAAGTCTATTCATCCTTCAAGAAAAACTTTGGGTTTAATGTAACTGCAAGAAGATTAGTATTGAAGAAGATTGAAGAGCTAAGGAGTGTTAGAGCCAAAGATGCACTACCCAAAACTCTTATCATCCCATACACAGGGAGAAGAGTGCATCTAAAGCCCTACTGGCTGATGGAATTCATGGATGACAAGGGTGTGAGAAGATTCTTCAGACTAGAAGACCAATTGAGTATCTCTAGCAATGAGACTCTTTTGGAAATGCAAGAAATGTTAGATCTCTCAGAAGCTGATGAATTAGAATTCCACAGACAGCTCCAGAATCAAATTGAAGAAAACAACAGAAAGCTTGAAAGAAGATCCAGACCTTCAAGAAACTAGAAAAATCTGCTCAGGCTAGAGGAGCATCTTGAATTGACTGTGAGCCAAACCTTGTATACCTTGTTTAAGTTGAAGCACTTTCAGTTTTATCTACTTATCTTTAAAGATATATGTTTAGGATGTTTTGTTATCATCAAGTGTCTCTTAATTTATGGCTACAATTCCAGTAGACATAAATTGGGGGAGATTGTTGTGAATATGTTGTGCACTTGATGATTACCTAAACAAAACATCTAAGTAGATTTTACTTAGTGAAATAATGTAGCACTCGACGGATAAGAATTATAGTCCCGACGGATAACTCAGTTTGAGTACCGACGGATGAGTAATTTATTATCCATCGAGTGAGTAGCTTATATAATGATAAGTATGTAGCACAGTGTTGTATGCACCTTTGTATAGAATCTGTAGTAGCATATAAGTCATGTTGACTTTGACTAGATATGCAGAATAGGTTGATTAACTGTACATAAGCAATGTCTTATAATTCTGTATAAGTGAAATGAAGTCAAGTGCCAAAATAGCTATCAACGGATGCTTAACAAAGCTTCGACGGATGATCAAATGACTTTCAACGGATGTTCAAAATAGCAGTCGACGGATGATCAAGTAAGTCATCGACGGATGATCTGAAAGTCGACGGATGATAATATCAAGATTTAAACATCAGTTGAACAGTGAAAGCTGATACACAGCCGTCGAGATTGGATACAAACACTGTGGAAGCCCATTAACTGGGTAATAGAGGACGAAAAACAGCAAAGATCAAGACTGTTAGATTTTATATTTATTCAGTTCTTTTGACTTTGTAATCTTGGTAATATATATAAACCAAGAGAGTAGCAAATATAAAATAACTAAGAAAACTAAGTGAGCTCAAAAACAAACACAGAGAAATCTTTGTAAGCACTATCTTTAGCATTTCCTGTGTTCTTAGTTGTTTTATCTTGTAAAAGCAGCTGTGAGCATTTCTGCACACAGAGTTCTCTCGATATATTAATATATATCTCTGGTGGAATTGTTTAAATCCACCAGAAAGTTTTTAAAGACTCTTGTTTTTAATTACTCTTGTTTTGATTCATTAAAGTTTATATTCCGCATTGTGCTAATCAAAACAGATATATCTATAATCGAGTTGAATATTTTTATTTCAAGAAAAAGATAAAGAATTCCATTCAATGACCTTCTGTAATTCTTGCTATATTGTTAAGGGACTAACAAGAATATCATGATAGAAAGTTTTTTTTTGTATGGATATCGTGATTAAAAGTTGATTTAAACTGAAAGTAGAAGTTTTAGAAGAATATTACGATAGTAAGTTGATTTCAAAAATCTTAATGGAAGATGTTATGGAAGCCTTGGGAGCATATTACGAATGACGATAAATATTTATTAATACTTGTCTTTTTTCCATAGACTAAAAATTAAAAGAAAATTTTAAGGAAAGGTATAATATAGTAAGTTTTTAGGAGAAAGAGAAAAAACGGTAGTAAAAAAGAAATTTAGAAGAATATAGGAAGATATTATGATGATAAGTTAATTTCAAAAATCTTAATAAAAGATTTTGTAGAAACATTAGGTGAATATTAGGGATGATGATAATATATTTAAGAGAATATAAGGTAATTGTAGGTTTTGGTATTTATAACTCAAAATTTTGTGAAAATTAGAAAAATAAAATAAGACGATTTAAGAAGACACCCCTGTTTTCTCCTTTATATAACTATATTGATAATTATATATTTGAATTGCAATTGGAAGGAATGAAAAAGATGAGTGGAGAGAGATTTGTAAAAAAAAGAAATCATTTTTTTATTGATAGAAATGAAATAAAGCATGTATAATGGTGGCTTAAAAATAAGGCTTGAAAAGGTTGTCCTAATGATATATAAGGCATTACTAAGGCATTGTTTGATCTACTTTTTTGATCAAGTGGCTTAAATTTTAACTTATGACAACATATAAGGTACTTGTTGGACTTGCTCTAGTTAAACACCATAAATCTCATTTAGAGATATATCTTCAAGATCATAGTTATCTCTTATTGATGTGACTTTTCAATCCCACTTTTCAGGGAGTGCAAGAAGAAACTTCAAGTTTGAATCTTCTGGATCATACTCTTTGTCAACAAGTGACAGGTCATTCAGCGATTTTTGAAATCTGTCATAGATTTCAGTCAAAGATTCACCAGCTTTTGAATCAAAGTGCTCATACTCATGAGTTAGTATAGTCTTTCTGTTTTTCTTGATAGCAATAGTGCCTTGACACTTAACTTCCAAAGTATCCCAAATCTCTTTAGTTATTTTAATCTAATCACCCTATTGGATATAACACTGTCTAGACCGCTATGCAGGATGCGTCTAACTATTGCATCTTTTATTATAGATGATAGATCCTCAAAAGTGTAATCATTTTTATCCTTGTCAACCATCTTTTCTTCTTGACCAGGAATAGGAACAACCAGATTTATGGGCCTGTGAGATCCATCATAAATTATGTTCAAGTATTCAGGATCTGTTTCTTCCAGACACATGGTCATCTTAACTTTTTAGATAGGATATTTATTAATTTTTAAGAATGGAATTTTGATGGTTTCATATCTACTCATGTTATGGTTGATTTGATTTGTGGCTGGGGGTGGTTGTTGTTGAGTTTCTGTGTTTGCCATTATTGATTGCTTTCTGGATCTTAAACTGTTTGTGTATCAACAGCAAGCTCTGATACCAATTATTAGGCCATCAAGTATACTGTAGGGGTGAATACAGTAATAACAATCAAATTGAATTAAGGACTCAACAGTGAAGAACATTTTTTATATTAATGTCTAAAAGCTGATTACAAAACCCTCTCAAAGGATGAACAAATATTCTTGAGAGCTGCTAGGTCATATGTATGATAAAATAATGCTCGTCACAATAGTGTTAACCTAATATGTGCTTATATACTGCATAGTTACACAATCAATCTAGTTGATATGACATCAATAAGGATTCCTAGTACATATCCAATTATTGATTGCTACAATTAAGTAAGTCCTACACCGACATATCTCTGTAAATATATCCTTTTATAAAATCTCCTGATTTCCAGCTTGACAATCACTGATATGAACAAACGCCGGTGATAAGTACTGATGAGCAAATAATGATGACCAATATTGATGATATCACATTTGTCAAACTCTGATATCAAATGCTAACTAGAAAACTCTGATAGTTATTACTTATATCATCAATTATATCTAACATAACCAGTTTTCTGCAAACACTAAAAAACAATGCACGAATTTACTGATGATATCCTTCAACATCTTCTTATATCAAAACTCATAGAAATATAGTTGCAACAATGCTGACTAAATTAGCCAATTTCACATGTTGGATGTTGTGCAAAATACACATAGTAAAATTATATATACTGAAACATTTAAACCATCGTATATATAAATAAATTAAACAACGATGAAAAATATACCAAATCACCGACCAATAAAAAATATAAATTCGATGCATATTTGTCGATATTCAGCTTTTGAGTTCATTCGCCTACAAAAATACAATCAAATTATTGGAGATCTTTGAAAGTTTCAAAGCAGGATATAATATAAATACAAAGTGAGTAAATCTTTTGTTCAATAAAATCTATTGTATATATAAAACAACATCAAGGGGGTTTTATGAGCAATTTAATTAATATGTCGATTATACCCCTACATTAATATGTAATAATTATTTCACCTCATCATTCATTTATTAAAAATTATTATAATTAATATGATGATTATACCACTACATTAATATGTAATATTAATTTCACCTCATCATTCATTTATTAAAAATTATTAATTGTTTTTAATTAATATGATATAATATTTATTTCACCTCATCCATTTATTAAAAATTATTAATTGTTTTATAATTAATATGTGCATATATGCATTAATACATACATACATACATACATACATACATATGTGCATATATACATAAAATAAATACATGCATACATATATATATAAATTAATACATACATATATACATACATACATTCATACATATATACATGTATATATATATATACATACATATATGTATACGTATATATAAATTAATACACACATACATACATACATATATACATACATACATATATATATATATACATACACATACATACATAGATACATACATACATGCATGCACATGCATACACACATATATATACATATATATATACACACACACACATATACATACATACATACTCATATATTCTTATTTGTCATCAATTTAACACTGTCCTCCAACACGATGAAATAGCCAAATATTATATTAAATTAAATAAAATAAAAAATAATAAACTATTTATACATATATGAATGATTTATACTTCACTATTAATAATTATGTGAGATATATCATATACTCCTACCGTCTCATAGGTTGTTAACATCGTCAGGGGGTTTGTTGAGAAAATTAATTCATATGACAGTTATGCCCCTATATTAATATCTATATAATATTTAATTCAGCTCGTCATTCATTTATTAAAAAATATCAATTGTTGTATAATTAATATGTACATACATACATACATACAATAAATATGTACATATATATAAATTAATACGGGGACAAAAACACACATACAAACTCGTATATTCTTATTGGTCAACAATCTAAACTCGTCCTCCGACATAATAAAATGGCAAAATGTTATATTAAATTCAATAAAATAAAAAAATTAAACTATTGATACAGATATGTATAATTTATACTTCACTATTAATCATTCTATAACATATATCATGTACTCCCACCGTCCTATAGATTGTTAACATCATTCTTAGACACGGAGATTAAAAAAATAAATTATGTTGAAGAAACATTAAGAAGGCGGGGTAAATTTTGGAGCCATTATAAAGATAATATGTTATTTTAGGAAATATTAACAATCTGTTTGAACATCACAGAATAGAACGTTATTGAAACGGAGAGTATCATATGTCATTCAGTGAATAAACTTACAGTGCTAAAGTCAATTGCATGTATAATATAACTCACCAATCACATTTCTAACACATAACATATTAAATAATTAAAAAATAAATTAATAATTATTTTATATTAGAGTGATTGATATACATCAGGCACACATAATCATTTTTATTTATTTTACTTTCTAAGCATTAACATATTACAAATACTATTTAATTATGAAGTGACAAAAATTGTATACTAACATAATTTATTACTTCTTGCGAATGCACATTGCAAACATACCTCAATAACTCGTGCTCATATGCATAAACAAATAAATTATTCATCCATTAGGTAACAACATAAATATGTCGTCAAGAATTACAGCAAAAACAGTTTCAATTAGCACAATCTAAAGTATGCTCGTGCATTGCACGGGCTATAAAGTTAGTTCTTCTTAGAGAGTTATATAGGCATGTTATTATATAAGGTTCGGACCATGAAAATCTGTTAAATTTTTAAAACGAGACTTTATAACTTATTTTATCAAATAATATGCCTCATCAAGAGGTGCTTATGTGATTAGTGAGTTATATTATACATGCAATTTATTAGAGGCATATTATTTGAACTTATTTAATTTATTTTTTCCTAACTTTATTTGATAAAATCAATATCATCGTGTGTACAACTCATATGATAAATTATTTTTATTTTTATATTTAAAATAACTCATAAATTACTTAATTTTCTAGGTATAACATATTTGTTATTTCCCTCCCAATGTTCTGGTCTCTAATGTCCTCCAAAGTTGAAGTCTGATCGAGACAAACTTTACCTCATGACTCTCCTTCTGAATGAAGGCACTCATTGCCTAATTCTTCATATTCATAAAGATGAAAGAGGGGTCTAACAGATAACTTACTAATTACGTGTGATATCTAATGTATAGTCATGTTTATCAGGACATGTATATCTGACTTATCTTTATATTATTGATTATGTATAATCTTAGTTATAGGATTAATTATCTAGTAACTCAAGGCTACAACACTGATCATCACTTATCATGTAAAGTGTATATATAGAGTTTATAGTAAATAAATGCAAAAAAAATATATTGTTATAACTCTATTAGGGTCACACCATACTGAGCAATATCAGTGTGCTATGGGCAATGTGAAATTATAAAATTTGCTTGTACTATCATGTAAGTCGAGACAAGGCAGAAGAAAGTTAGCTAGACACTGCATTTACTAAAAATATTATATTTTTTGTCATATTCTAGGTTACAATATGATGTTATACTAAGTCCTTGGACACAACGTGAAAGATTTCGACACATTTTATATTCTTAGTATTTTTGTTGTTGTTATATTGGAGATTGAATTATCATATTTTCTAGTGTATATTTTATCTTTAACGATTCAGATGAAGAATGCAAAATTATGACAAAAGATGCGAATAAGTTGCAAGCTAATTAATAATTTAATATACAATGCTTAATACGGTAACATGCAATGGTCCATGCAAAAAAAAAAATCTTAATCAGAGACAAGCATAGTAGCGGTCCATATACATGTCTCTTGTAAAATATCTAATATGCCAACAAATGAAATTAGAAGATAATTATAGACTTTAAAAATTTTGAATTTCACATATCTCATTGTTAAAATTGTGTTTCAAAATATTTTTAACAACCGAACCGCTAGTTCACCCATTTGCCAAATAGATCAATACCAAGAGTACTAACAAAACAAAATATTTTTGTTTAGGAGTCTGGTCCCTGATAACGATTTGTCAATGAAATTTTGTACAACAAATGATTTCTACGTCGTGATGTCCAGAATTTAAAAATTATGTGATACCAATCATGGATCATCTGAACCGCATTCTTTTATCAATTTTGTTTTTTTATTTATTATATTTAAAATGTAAATTTGTGTTATTTTTATTTACTTAGTGAGAGATAAAGTTGATTTTTT
This sequence comes from Apium graveolens, assembly GCF_009905375.1. Classification (NCBI taxonomy): domain Eukaryota; kingdom Viridiplantae; phylum Streptophyta; class Magnoliopsida; order Apiales; family Apiaceae; genus Apium; species Apium graveolens. Next base: position 104,030,877 of record NC_133651.1, on the reverse strand, counting down.
AAAACAAATCACACCACAAGTTTTTTAATATAATTTAAAAAGATTACACATAAAAATTTGATAACACTCATTACAAATAAAGTATAACAGCCCGCAAGGGTTGACTCAGTTGGTTAAAGTGGGGATAACTATCCTTTTGGTCACATGTTTGGAGGAGAATTTATGGTTATGCCTCCTGAGCCAGAGTCGAGCCTGTAGGGTTTACCCAGTGCACACCTGAAGGGTAGCAGCTGCGGGTTACCTACGATAAAAAAAAATAAAGTATAACGAAATATTTTGTATTATCATTTTTAATAGTAGTTTGTATTATTATTTTTATATTTAATAAAAGTTAAATAGATATGTAGTTTAAATTATATACAACTATCTTGTCTTTAATCAAATAACTTTATTGCAACTCTCCATTGATACTGCATGCCTATTCTAATGCTGATTGGGCTGAAAACAAAGACGATTTCACCTCTATAAGTGCGTACTTATTTTATCTTGGAAAAATCCAATTTTCCGGGAGTTCGAAAAAGCAAAGAACTATAACACGCTCCTCAACAGAAGCTGAATATCGCTCAGTTGCTGCCACTACTGCTGAACTTAATTGGGTTTGATATCTTTTTATGATCTTGGTGTTTATCTCTCTGGTTGAGTGAATACTGTGATAATATTGGTGCTACACAGCTCTGTTTTAATCCTATTTTTGATTCTCGAATGAAACATGTTGCCATTGATTTTCATTTTATTCGGAATCAGCTTCAAAGTGGTACACTTCGGGTTGCTCAAGTATCTTCTGCAGATCAATTGGCAGACGCCTTTACTAAGCCACTTCCCAGAACTCAATATTCATATCTCAAGAACAAGATTGGACTCGTTCCTCGAGCTCCATCTTGAGGGGGCCTAATAGATAACTTACTAATTACATGTGATATCTAATGTGTAGCCATGTTTAACTGGACATGTATATCTGACCTATCTTTATATTATTGATTAGTATAATCTTAGTTATAGGATTAATCATCTGGTAACTCTCAGTACTACAATATTGATCATCAGTTATCATGTAAAGTGTATATATAGAGCTTATAGTAAAGAAATGCAGAACGGTTCTTCTATTATAACTTTGTTATGGTATCAGAGCATTATTATTAGATCCACATCTCTTATTTTTATTTTTTTTTCAAAATATCTTCCTACTTCATCTCCTTGTTTCATCTAAATCTTACAATGAGTAATACTAGCTCTTCAACTGCTACTCCAACAACCGATGTATCTTCTATCTCAACCATGACTCACAATTCAAATGACGCTCACAAATCTTTAATTAGCATAAAAGTTTTAGCACAGGCTCCTCTCAAACTGACATCTACCAATTACACTTCCTGAAAACTATAATTACACACTTTATTTATTGGGTATGATCTTTTTGGTGATATTGATGGTTCCAAAGTATGTCCACCAGCGACTATCACTGAAAATAACACCACCATACCAAATCTAGACTATTCTATATGGTATAGACAAGACCAACTAATTTTTAATGTTATTATTGTCTCCATTTCCCCGACCATAATTCCATTTATCGATGCTGCCAAGACTTCCAAAGAAGCATGGAACATCTTATCCAACATATATGTAACGTCTGGGAAAATTACGCTTGTATTATATCATATATATAATAAATTATGTGTGTTAATGTGTCATTTATGTGTAATTAGTAGTAAAACCCTAACTGCTACGTGTTACGTGCATTCTGTATTTCAAATGTGATGTGTTTCAAATGTAAGCAGAAAGGGCACTATTCTAACGAATGTCCAGCGGGAAAAACAGAAGTTACTTGTTTCCAGTGTGGAAAGAAAGGACATATCGCTAGGAATTGCAAAGTGCTAACAATGACAGCTAGTATACCTAAAGTGTTGGCATTACCTCTTCCACCATAGCCTAATCAGCCCAGAGCAAGGATTTTTAGCATGACAATGAAAGAAGCCGTGCAGAGTCCTAGTGTGATTGCAGGTACGCTTTTGGTGAACTCAGTAAATTCAAAAGTACTAATTGATTTTGGAGCTACACGATCTTTTAGTTCTGAAGAATTCCTTGATAAGATATATTGTGAAATTGAATGGTTGGGCGAGACGTTAATTATAAAAGTTTTGAATGACGACCAAGTTCCGATAGATCAGGTATGTCCTGCGTGCGATGTCGAAATAGCCGGACATCATTTCTCCGTAGCCCTGATTCCTTTTAAATTAGGAGGGTTTGATGTTATTTTGGGAATGGATTGGTTAGCTTGTCATAATGCCCAGATCGATTGCGCGAATAAGAAGGTGCAATTGCGAACTGCGGAAAATGCAACAGTAATGTTCAGAGGCGAAAACAGTGAAAGAAATTTTTGACAATAATGCAGACCAAATGATTGTTTTGACAAGGATGTGAGATGTATATAGCCTACGTATTAGATACAGAAAAGGGAAGTCCCAAGATAGAAGATATTCCAGTTGTATGTGAATTTCCTGATGTCTTTTCAGACGAGCTTCCAGAGTTACCGCTGGACCGAGAGATTGAGTTTACAATCGATTTATCGCCAGGTACAGAACCAGTTTGGAAAACTCCATATCGAATGGCACCAGTCGAGATAAAAGAATTATTGACGTAATTACAAGATCTACTAGACAGAGGAATCATAAGACCCAGTGTATCCTCATGGGGTGCACCGGTATTGTTCGTAAAGAAGAAAGACGGCAGCATGCGACTATGCATCAATTATCGGGAATTGAATAAGCTGACTATCAAGAATAAATATTCTCTACCAAGAATCGATGATTTGTTTGATCAACTAAAATGAGCCGCATGGTTTTCTATGATAGATTTGAGATCATGTTACCATCAATTAAAGATTAAAGCTGAAGATATTCATAAGACTACTTTTCATACCAGATACAGACATTATGAGTTTCTCGTAATGGCATTCGGTTTGACCAACGCACCAGCAACATTCATGGATTTGATGAATAGAGTGTTCAAGAGGTACCTGGATAAATTCGTGATTGTATTTATTGATGACATCTTGATTTATTCGAAGACTGAAGAAGAACATTCCTAGCATTTAAGGATTGCTTTGGAAATTCTAAAAAAGGAGTAGTTGTACGTGAAGTTCTCGAAATGCGAATTCTGGTTGAAGGAAGTACAATTTTTAGGGCATATCATTAGTAGGGAAGGTATTCAAGTTGACCCAGCGAAGATTGAAGCTGTGTTAAATTGGGAAAGGCTGAAGATACCAACAGAAGTTCGAAGTTTCTTGGGATTGGCAGGATACTATAGAAGGTTTGTCAAGGATTTTGTGAAAATAGCAACGCCACTGACCAAGTTGACTCGAAAAGTGAAAAGTTCGTATGAGATGACAAATGTGAGGAAAGTTTTCAAGAACTGAAGAATCGGTTAGTAACTGCACCGATGCTTATATTGCCAGTTGAGCATGGAGATTTTGTCATTTACAGCGACGCTTCATACCGCGGACTAGGATGTGTACCGATACAACATGGGAACGTAATTGCATATGCCTCGAGAAAATTAAAACCTCACAAAAAGAAATATCCTACACATGATCTGGAATTAGCAGCGATCGTATTTGCATTGAAACTTTGGAGACACTATCTTTACGGTGAAAAATGCAAAATCTACACGGATCATAAAAGTTTGAAGTACATCTTTACGCAAAAGGAACTTAACATGAGGCAACGATGATGGTTAGAATTGATTAAAGATTACGATGTTACGATTAGTTATCATCCAGGGAAAGCGAACGTTGTGGCAGATGCACTGAGCCGAAAAGAAAGATTGAATCTGTTAACTTCATCTAAAGAATTAGCCAAGGAATTTGACAAGTTGGAAATTGAGATTCGTGTTCTCAATGAATCTACTGAAGCTATTTACGCGATGACTTTTTAACCAGAATTATTGGAAAAGATTCAATGATGTCAAGAAGAAGTGATGGGTCAAGATGACAACTTTATGGGAGAAGAAATCACAAACCAGAAGGATAAAGAAGGAATTCTATGCTTAGGATCAAGAGTCTAGATCCCTAATGTGGCCGAGCTGAAGGAAGATATATTACGAGATGCGCATAGTTTGAAATATTCCATACATCCGGGAAGTACAAAAATGTACTACGATCTGAAAGAAAACTTTTGGTGGCCAAATATGAAGAAGGAGATAGCATAATGGGTAAGTAAATGCTACACATGCTAATGAGTTAAAGCAGAACATCAACATCCAAGTGGATTACTGTGACGCCCTCAATCTCGGGGTTAGGAAATGAGGACCCACACACTCTTAAACTACTAATTAATTAAGCATAAACCCCGATTAGCTACTAACAGGATCAAACAGGATAAAGTATGAGACAAGATTACAACTAACAATCATAAAATATAGCTTACAACCCCAAAATAAAACCAAATATACATAGTCGATCCCGACTTGGAACCGACAGATAACCCATTGTATCTTTACAACTCTTTGGCTAAGCGCTTGCTCACTCAAAAACTTTACTACCTGCTCTGGCAACCGGAAGCCCTCAACACTATAAGGACCACCAGGTACGCTCTTACGAGCAGTGCGCCTAAGCATGGCCATCTTCTTGCTTAACTTCTATGGTTAGATTAAAATAAAACATATGAGTATAAAACTCAGCAAGTAACTAAAAAGCAGTTCTATAATATAAAATCCACAATATACTTTACTGATCTCAGGGCATTCTACTTTAGCAATTCTAGGTGGCAGATTTCTATCTTTTTAGGCTATGAAAGGGGTTATGAAGAAAATTTTGGGCTTCCGAGGAACAAGGCTCAAGGCAGGGTGAAAGCCGACATTCATCATAAATCATTAACAGGATCACAAATGATCTTTCGAGTGGAAAGCGACAATCTTTTCATTATAAGGAATCGATTATGTGATCAACAGAATCAAAAATCAGGGTTCACGAGCTATAAGCTTCACAATATCACAATCAACTCTTTCAAAGCAATATAAACCATTTTCATTTTCAAAGAATCAATTACTGAGCAGGAAGTTTCAATTCCTTTTTAAATAATTATGGAACCCTTGATTGGACCACTTTATCTTTCATTTCATAATAATAATACGGGTGATCAGCCCGTACCGACCTCCATCCGGTCTTTAAGGTACCAACGACATAATTTCAGCCTTAAACTGGACTAGCCCCGCTAGCCTCTTACTATGACTGGACTAGTCCCACTAGCCTCTTACAATCCAATCCATCAGGAATTCGTTTGGAAAACCTCGAGTTGGAAAAAGGTAGGTTTACTAAATTCATTTTATCATTATCAAGAATATGAAATCATTCGGACTCTTTCAAGTCGAAAACTCATTCTTAAGTTCAATTTCAAGAATTCAAAGTTAAGGGAATGAATCAGGAATAAGCAAAGTTCAATTTTAGGGATCTTGATCAATGATAACATGGTACTCAAGTTAGGGAAATCAAAACCGTTTCGAGGATCAATAGAGGATAAGGTAAACAAGGAATGAAGCATCATTACAAGGGGTTCGGAAAGATACTTATAGGGTTTATAACAGTTCCTGGTATAACAAGTGAATAAGGAAAGAAAGTTACTAAGGGTTGGATCAATAAGCTTATCAATAACAAGTTCACAAGATCAATGACAGGGAATCTCAAAATCAATAACAGGGGTCCATTATTTTAGCAGTTCAATACTCTACTTGGCATGAACAATGTCCTCTCTATAACCATTTACACAAGTAAATAGAGTTACTTGCCTGAATCCGCTTTCTTGAAGGTTGAACTACTGCCACCTAGTATATCTTTCCCTTTCCTAGCCTGAATGCCCTCACGCTCCGAATCTACAATCCAAAACCAAAACCTTAATTAGTTTCTCAACTCTCATTCCCGGAATGTTCACTCAATACGATAGCTCGATTATACACTTGACTCGAACTATACGAGTATAGTTTATACACACATGCACATAGCACATAACACATTCTTTTCCCATAGCCCTTATACCTTTATATACTCAATAATCAACTTATACTTGCTTTAATCTCAACTATTCTTCAAATCAAACTAGTATAACTCATACGAGTACACGATTCATTCACAAATAAATCTTTACGACCATAACTATCACTTATAGCTTTTAAAATTATAAAAGCTATAAGTGATTGAGGGCGTCACAGTAATCCAGGGAAAGCGGCTATGGATTTCTTTTAAAATAACATCCGACTATAAACAAATCCATAATCTGTGGGCAGGGTCGAGAGGTGGTAAATCCAGAGCCGCTGGGGGTGCCTCCTCGGTCTGCCTAGGCTCGGGAGTAGGGGTCTCAGAGCTGTCATCATAGGGTCTCCAAGATAGTGGGGGAGGGGTAGGAGCTCTGACCACCGGGAGTGAGGGTAAAGGGGTACCAGTGTACTCTACCATAGCTCCGACATGCTCCTCAGCCACTATGACCTCATACGGGTCCTCCTCATCCGAACTCGCAATAACCTCCATCTCTGACTCCTCTGAGTGGTCCTCCTCCTCCTCCTCCATCTCAGGATCCTCCTGATCCTCGGCATCTAGCAGTGCCTCATCACGCTCACGCTCGAACATCTCTGGGTCCTCTATCTCATGAGCCTACACATTAAACGAGCTAAGTTACTATCATGATACTTATAAGGGTTCCCGTAAGGGTTTTAACTGTCAGTGCTACTTTAAGTAGTCTGACTATGAACTTGGCAAGAGTTCTTATTATCTTTGTGAGTTTATTATTACATCGTCGCATCATCTCTGAGGTTTATAACGCTTAGCCCTGATACCATTTCTGTAACACCCCCAGATCCGGGGTCAGGGATTCGGGTCGTCACGGTCTTTCTTTCCACAATATCACTTAACTTAATTAATAATAAATAACCTCATGCTGTGACCCCACACTAACACACACCACAACACGTTATAGTCTCAGAGATGAAATTGAAATAAGTACAAGTCCTTGAATCCACAATTTAAAAGTTATTACAACCCAAACTGATAACTTGATAAGTTTACAGTTAATTGCCATTATCTGCCACAAATTATAATTATACATAATTGATTCCCAAAAGTAGAATGCCTGATCTACAAATAGATCTACCTCTGCAGCTATAACAGCTATGATATCAACGGGAAGACACGGGACGCTTCCCATGCGCTTGCGCTGGGTCTGCTTGAGTCTGGCCACCTTTCCTAACTGTTGTTGTGTGATGAAGAAATGAAGCAAGAGTGAGCATTACAGCTCGCAAGATAATATATAGTGTAAACAATAATGCAAGTATCTAAATGGATAACTTACTAGAATCCTTTATCAAGTGTAAGGTAATTACTTACTGGATATAAGCTTAAAGGAAGGTGAAGTTACCAATTACTTCACTATACTTATACCATTTTTAGAAAACTACTTGAACTACCACTGTTCAAAGTATAATAAGTTTCAAAAGTTCGTCCCATAGATGAGACCACAAGTTAAGACTTGAATAGATTCAATCTTTGAAATATTATTGAATGAAATGAAGTTAAGAGGTACTTCATTAAGTCCCGATATATATATCCACATATATATCTCTTATACATTTCCAGGAAACCTCTGTCATGTAAAGTATGAACATAGTTTGTAATATCCAATGAATTTTGGAAAGAAAAGAATTTTGGCATAAACCCGATATCTTGCTGATCAGACAAAGATACCAATAAGTAACCTTTTCTACTATTAGATGGATGAATTCCCCACTGGTCATCACCCTGGCCGCAATAGGACCTTATGTTGGACTGCCACTCAGCCACTTACGCATTTGATGGACTCCCACTGAGCCACTTACACTTTCATGGACGCCCACTGAGCCCATGTTGCTTATGTCGACTCAATAGATGGACTTACTTCCCGAACGTTGGGTAAGTAATCAATTCATTTATCAAAACAGCAACCTTGTTGCGAATATAAATACACCACAGAGCCGGATCCCTCAGGTTTTGAGCGAGTATTTAAATCCCCTTTTGAAAGGAAGATCTTAAATATAAAAATGAGTTTTGGGATCCGCTCTAACTTTTAAAATCATTTTGAAGACTCGAAAACACTTTTAAGAATGTTTGGAGTAATGCTGATTTAATGACATAAATCAGTCCCGATATATTAGAAAATATCTGAATATTATTATTTAAATAATATTCCCATAAGGATAATCTCTATATAAATAATTTGAAGTAGAAGTTTTAAAACTCATACTTGAAATGAATATTAAATAACCAAAGATATACTTATACGAAAGTACTATCTTTATTTGAATAATCGAAAATAAACTTGATTATCGAAACATTATTCTTTAATAAAATAAAGAATATTATTTAGTAAATAATCGGAGTCATAAGTCCTCGAATGAATATTCAAAATAATATTCATTAAATAAAATAAACAGAGTCATAAGGCCTCAAATGAATATTCAAAGTAATATTCATTAAATAGAATAAACAAAGTCATAAGTCCTCGAATGAATATTCAAATTAATATTCATTAAATAGAATAAACAGAGTCATAAGTCCTCGAATGAATATTCAAAGTAATATTCATTAAATAGAATAAACAGAGTCATAAGGCCTCGAATGAATATTCAAAGTAATATTCATTAAATAGAATAAACAGAGTCATAAGTCCTCGAATGAATATTCAAAGTAATATTCATTAATAAAAATAAAGTTATCGAATAAACCTTATTCGATTAATAGTTTTGAAAACTAGATATATATATAAATATATATAATATACTCGGGAACATCGACTCCCGGTTTTAAAAAATGTTCACCTTTGGGTCCCCTATACTAAGGGTATACACAATTACTGCTTATCTCTAGCATAGGTATTATACAACTATAAGCATTGGAATCAGCAGATAGATATCAAGATTACGAAACAGACATGCATATATCCCATATCAGTATGCTCCAATATATCGCAAGATTTTCTAATTAACCATCATGCATCTATCACAAGATAATGCATATACATATATACATCACAACAACAGTATAACGGGTAGAAAACTTGCCTGAGCGAATGGGGGTGATAAATGGCTTGGGACGAGTCTGGAAACCTATAAACAACATATAAGTTGGAATTAAACCAAAGTCGCTTATGAATCTATACTTTAACCAATTAGACCCTAACGTTCGCTTTTGCGCTTAACGATTCACTTAAGTCGTTCGAGTACCCTCGGCTCCACCATTTTTAATAAATTAACCATTAAGGGTTTTAAGGAGATTCTTTCGCGAGTACCCTACCAACTGCCTAATCCACTTTACATAATTGTTTCATACCCAATTAGTCATTTAAGGTCCTTAACCAAGGTTTTAAAGTAAGGCGAGGGGTAATGGTTCGGTCTCGAAACGCCGTTACTTAAAATGGTCGTTTCTCCTAAACCGTACATCGGATTCAAGCGAACAACATATCAAAACGAAGCTCGTAACATGAACTATCTAATCATGGCAATTGTCAAAACCTAACAGTGAGTTAACGGGTCCTGTTGTTAAGAACAAAAGCAGTGTAAAGTAAATCGGGCATTACGACGGCTATGTTTACGCGATTACCAAATTTTATACTACTCCAATCTTCTTTCCTTTCAATCAGCCACCTTCTTTTTCTGAACGTCTCCTTAAGTCCAGATATTATCTCCTGATAAATATCTCCTGATAACTTAAGTTCTGACAACTTAAGTTCTGATATCTTAAGTCCTGACTTCAGTATAAGTACTGATTTCCAGTTAAGTACTGATTTGTCCTGTTAAGTAAGATCTGAAAACTAAAGACAAATCATATTAGACATGACATCATAAATATATCTAACAATCTCCCCCAACTTGTAAATTAGCATAATATACAAGTTTAACAGATATTTGATGATGTCAAAAACATTAAGTACAAATGCATGAGAATTTGACTAGATAACTATAACTTACAGTCCTTATAGCTTTACCATCCTCAAAGTTTGATATCAACTTCAGTCTGTATATCCTTCAGAATTTAAGTAGTTGTAGATCTTTGACTTGGCTTCAATTTTTGATCTCTTTGAGATCAGGAGTTGTTCTGAGATAGTTCTTCAACATACATCTCTCAACATATTCAAGTTCATTGACCATCCTCCTTTTAGCATTCTTCAGTTCAACTGTATCTTCACCATTTTGAAAAATAGCAGCCCTGAGATAATTTATTTTAGCTTTCCTCATATCCTGATCTAGTCTGATGATATAGGATTTATCAGACTCTAGATTGAATTCAAGTCCCTTAATACCAGAAAATGTAGTGATGATTTTAGCAGTATTAGGCTTCATTTCAACAATTTCTCCACTGTGAGATCTGTACTTGGGACAGTATGGGATGTCAGACTTTACAGAGTAAAGCTTCTTCTGTCTTTGAATATTTGATTTTAAACACCCTGCAGCACCATCTGTTGATCTATTTTTCACTTGAAGCAGAAATAGAACATGTTCCAGTTCTTCAAAATACTTCAATGAAATTTCATTCTCCCTGATCTGGAATACCCTCCCATCTGTCATAAAGTATAACATGATATCTATTTTCAAAACAGAGTGGTAAACCATTTGTATAGATTCAAGTTGATTCAATCTCTGAGGAGTTGCTCCTACACCTGGTTCACTTAAGGAAGTTGGATCATTGGTAGTGTTGTTTCTCTTCTCTTTAGAACTACCCAATCCTGATTTATCTCTTGCTTCCTTTCCTGTAATAACTCTTGCTTCAAAGCCACTTGATGTAGTCTTCAAAGGTTGAGTCTGTTGAGCTTTGGTGAATCCTGGTAGTAGAATCTTTGAAGGTTTAACATGAGCAATGTCAGAGGTTTCCTTTTCCTTATCTTCTGATATCAAGCCAACTTGAGATATGTCAGAGGTTGCTTTCTTCACTGTCATATCAGAACTTACTACATCTTGACTCTGAACAACTTGAGCCATGTCAGAGGTTGGTTAAGAAATCTTCTTTTTCATCAGAGTAAGACTAGCATCTTCTTCATCAATTATTTCTTCATCCATAATTGGCACATATACCTTTACAGGTTCATCAATTTTTTCTTTGCCCTTGGATCTTGGATCTACCTCCACTTGTGATTTGGCTTTGGTTGCCTCAGAATTTGTCCTCTCCTTAATCACAATACCCTTAGGTTTTGGAAGTTTCTTTTCAACAACAGAAGCTTTAGACTTGGAGTTGACATTTTCTGCTTTAAGTCTAGCTTCTTCTTCCTTTAGACTTTCAAAGTCCATTCCTGGATTTTCTTTGAGAAATAATCTCTTTGAAATTTCTTCATCAAGTTCTAGATGTTCACTAGAACTTATCCTTTTACCAGTATCAGAAATTATTCTTCTCCCAGTATCAGAACTTGTTCTTTGACTTGTAGTTCCAGCTTTGCTTGATGAAAAATCTTTGCCTTGACCATGACCTCTACCAATTCCAGAGTTTCCCTGGTCATCATTTTCATCATCCTTACCCTTCAGTACTTGACTAGATTTGCATTTGGACTTAATTACTTTCTCTCCCTTTTTGGCATCAGCAGGTAAAAGAAGAGAGACAAGCAATTCCACTGAGGATTGGATCTCATTAAGCTGAGTTTGCTGAGAAGCTTCATTCTTTAGAATTTCAGAAATTTGATCTTGTTGCTTTTCCTGAGTCTTTTCAATATACCCAATTCGGTCAAAGGCTGGCTTGAAAAATCTGCTATTTTCCAATTTTATATTCATAACTTGCTGGATCAGAGATTCTTGAATTTTATTCACCTTATCATGAGTTATGGAGCGTTGAACTTGAAGGTGCCTAGTACTCATTGCAGTAACTCTCAGCTATGCCTTGAAATCATCATTAATCAGCATTTCATCAGACTTAGCCAGGTGCTCAGCAAGAATTTTTTCAGTAGGAACAAAACTAACTGTGTTCCATTCCTTAGTCCACTCCTTTCCTCTAGGAGTTTCACTCCAAGGTACTGGGGCATCCTCTCTAACAAACTTCTTGATCAAATCAGCTTTGTTAAATGTTTGTTGAGGTGCATGTCCTGAAGGACCAGCTGCATCAACATCTAGATTAGTAGCAGCTTCACCAGTAGATTCAGCATTGTCAGCATCAGAACTTACAGATCCTGCAGTGTCAGCATCCTCTGATAAAATTACAGTATGTGAGGCTATAGAGGCTTCAACATCATCCTCTAAATTCTGATCTGCAAATAAGTTCTGATCAACATCCAAATCTTGATGCCCACCTAAAATCTGATTTTCATCATCCAGATTCAGAATTGGTGTTGTTGGAATATCTTCATTAAAATCAGTATCTAGAATTGGTGTTGTTGGTGGAGTGAGTTGAGTTGGTGGAGCTTCCAAGTACAGAACCTCAGGCACAATGAAGTTATGAATATCAATTTCAGCACTTGTACCTGGGTCTTCAACCTGTACTGGATTAAAGATAGGAGACACAGGAGGTGTAGACACTTGCTCTGGAATATCCTCTTGCTCTTGAATAGGAGACCTTGGAGCTTGAGTAAAGTCTAATTCAGCTGTGGGAAGTAATTCAATGATTATAGGTTCTGTTGGGATCAGAGATTTCTGACCCCCTTCCTTAGCTGCTTCTTCCAAAACTTCTTCAGAGTGTGATGATTCACTTACAGCCCTCCTGGCTCTTTGCTTTTTAAGTCTCTTTGCAGAATTAGAGACTTTGGGAGCTTCATCATTATAATTTAGCTTTATAAGCCTTTTGAGGGGCCTAGAACTCCCAGTTTCAGTATCTTTCTGAGAAGAGATCTTCTCAGCTTCTACAACAACAGGTTCTGATATGGGAACATGTTCCTCATTATCTGACTCATCTCTCAGAACTATCCTCCTTCTTTTCTGTTGAGACTGAGGTACTATCTTAGTCCTCTTGGGTTTTGAAGATGAAGGCTTCACTGGATGTGCTGAAGGTTGAGGCTTCATTGGATGTGCTGAAGGTTGAGGTTGAGATGGCTGTGTTGGTTTGTAATATGTCCTGATGGAAGGTTGATTTATTTGAGGTTGAGAAGTTTGAGGTGTTTGTGTAGTTGTGGTATGTTCTGATGAATGTTGTGTTGGTTGTGATGAGTTGGTGGGTTGGACATCAGGGTAAACAGATGTGTAAGTTTGTGGATCAGCATTTACCAAGATTTGTTTTACTGACTGAGGAATCTGTAAGGGTCACATCACTTGTTTCTTAGTGTTAGCATTTAACAAATCATTAAAAGCCCTTTTTGCAAGCTTAAAGGGTGGAATTAAAGTACTGGCTAGTTGGGATTCATCAGCACAACAAAAAGTATACATAAGCTGACAGAATCTAGCAAAGTATACTACATTCCTATCCTCTATCAGCCTATCCCCTATGAAACCTAGCACAACACTTGCAAAATCAAAATGAGTTTGATGAATAAGGGTATACCCGATTTGCTGACTCATAATGGGAATAACGTCAAAGTTGGAGCATTTATTGGCGAATGCCTTAGTGATACAATCAAAGAAAAAGCTCCATTCCTTTCTGATATTTGATCTTTTCAGTTGACCCAGCTTTCCCAAACTTTTCTCATAGCCCAGACTGGCCATAAGCTGTTGTAAGACAGGATCCTCCACTGTTGAGAATGTACAACCTTCAGGTAAGTGGAGAGCTTTACGAACTTATCCAGGAGTAACCACATGTTCGACATCTCCTGATGTGAAAACAATGCTTGGAGTACCAGTAGCACCACCATCATCAAATAGCCCAGTTCGCCAAAATGTCAGCACTTGTTTGCTTGAAATAGTTTGAGGTTGGGTCAAAGCATACCCAATCTCACTATTGGCCAATAAATCTTGCACAAAGTGCAGATCTGATGGAGCTTCAGCCTTATTCAAAATTGCAGCATAATTATTAGGTACAAACTTGGCTCCATCAACAATTAAATCCTTGGGTGCCATCAGAAATAAGTGAGAAATTAGAGTGCCTGTATGGTGTTTGAGAAAATGTCTGTAAAGAAAACCGTCAGAAAATGTGAGAGAGAATAAGAAAAGAGAGAGAGTGAGTAGAATAAAAATGAAAATAAAAGATTTGAAAATATTTTATCTCTTTTACTTAGACACCCCACGTGACAGCAGTTAATGAGAAGTGGAACAGACCTTTACACCTGTCAGCCATGCAGCAGTTAAGGCAAAAGTTAATGGGCACGTTAAATAAGTAATTATTACATTGCATGTTCAGTTTTTTAAAAAAAAAACTGTTCCCACTAATCAAATGATTATTACTGCTTTATCTCACATAAACCAATATTCTGAGAAAATATGACCGTTCAAGTAATGACCAAAAATAAACCAAGTAAATAAATAATGCCACGTCAGCATCAGAACTTGATTATTATCAGAATTTAAAAGTCATCAGAATATGGCTCCTTAACTTGAAAAGTTAATGTTTATTTTTGTAATTCTTCACACAAATACTGATATGAGTACATCATAACTTAATCATCAGAACTTCCATCAGAACTTGTCCTCAGAATTTATGCAACTGATACTTAGACTGTTCATCTAAAATAACATTTATCACCACAGTAATTTTCATTATTCATATGGAGTGCAAGTGTGTGCATTAAGCTATATATCAGACAAAGAGTAAAGTCTGATTCACTTCAGTTCATCTTAGAAATAAGGTATAACTAAGAACTTAGCTCAAAATCTGTCATTATTCTAAAGCCTACTATAGAATGAGTTCATGCATGAGTCCACCTCAACTGTTTTGTGCTCATTTTATGCATCTTTTGAAATTCCTTTTTACAGTGGTTTCTCAGTGTAAGTGAGTCACGACTGCTTATAAAAATTTATGCTATTATCAGAGTATTTCTCCAGTAATTAGAGAATGTGAAAAGTCACCAAGAAAATTTTATTTTGCTTTTCTAATGCATATTACTTAATACCAGCAATGCACTTGGGTCTTCCCTTCCACATATAATTTTCTCTAGATATCAAAGGAGTACCTGATATTTATTTCTTTTCTTTTCTTTTTCTTTTGATAAGTGAGGCTTATCAGCACTTAGTACATCCATCAGATTTACTAACATCATAACTTAACAGATAAGAAGCACTATTCTAGTTTTTGACTTAGTAATAAGCTACACAAAGTAAACTTTAACCAAGCTCAATATTAGAATTTGCTTGTGTTAAAAGATTTCCACATAAACAATTACTTCAAACATGGGATTTTTAGTATATTAAAGACTACTAGGTCAGCATCTAGCACAGTTATCCTTATTGGATTGAATAGTCACAGAAACATTCATATCACTATCAGAGTTTAGAGATTCACATCAGACAACAATCAGCACTTAGAAAATTTCAATTTAAGCACAGATTACACAAAGATAGTAATATCTGTAAATACTGATCATAAAGTCTGATGTATCAGAATATAAACTAGGCAGATTTAGAAAAAGAACCTCAAACCATTCCAAGTTCATTTACCAATCTTGTAAAAGTAGCTTCACACAGTGGTTTTGTGAAGATATCTGCTAGTTGTTGATCTGTTGGAACAAAATGCAATTCCACTGTACCTTCATCCACATGTTCCCTTATGAAGTGGTACCTAATGCTGATGTACTTTGTCATTGAGTGTTGAACTGGATTACCTGTCATAGCAATAGCACTTTGATTATCAGAGTAAATAAGGATTTTAGAATCTGTTAACCCAGAATCCAGTAACTGATTCTTCATCCAAAGAATCTGTGCACAACAGCTTCCTGCAACAATGTATTCTGCTTCTGCATTTGATGTTGAAATTGACTTCTGTTTCTTGCTAAACCAAGAAACCAATCTGCCTCCAAGAAATTGGCATCTTCCACTTGTGCTTTTCCTTTCAATTTTGCATCCTGCAAAATCTGCATCTGAGTAACCTATTATCTTAAAGTCTGATTCTCTAGGATACCACAATCCTAGATCAGCTGTACCTTTAAGGTACTTGAAAATTCTTTTTACAGCTGTTAAGTGAGGTTCTATTGGATCTGCTTGAAATCTTGCACAATGACAGGTAGCTTACATGATATCAGGTCTACTTGCAGTTAGATAGAGTAGTGAGCCAATCATACCTCTATAATCAGTAATATTTACTGATGTACCAGTATCCTTCTCCAATTTTGTTACAGTGGCCATAGGAGTGGATGCACTTGAATAATCTTGCATTCCAAACTTCTTCAACAAATTTCTGGTGTACTTAGATTGACAAATAAAAGTTCCTTCTTCATTCTGCTTGACTTGAAGGCCCAGAAAATAGCTAAGTTCTCCCATCACACTCATTTGATATCTTGACTGCATTAGCTTGGCAAACCTTTTACAAAGTCTGTCATTTGTAGAACCAAAAATGATATCATCAATATATATCTGCACCAAAAGTAAGTCATTTCCATGGTTGAGATAAAACAATGTTTTGTCAATAGTCCCTCTGTTAAATCCACTTTCCAGAAGAAACTGAGCTAATGTCTCATACCATGCTCTTGGAGCTTACTTAAGGCCATAAAGTGCTTTATCAAGTCTGTAGATATGATGAGGAAATTTTGAATCTACAAAACCTGGAGGTTGTTCAACATATACTTCTTCTTCCAATTCTCCATTAAGAAAAGCACTTTTTTACATCCATTTGAAAGACTGTAAACTTTTTGTGAGCAGCATAAGCCAAAAATATCCTTATGGCTTCCAATCTAGCAACTGGTGCAAATGTTTCATCATAATCAATTCCCTCATATTGAGAATATCCTTTTGCAACCAGCCTTGCTTTATTACTTGTAATTATGCCATCACTATCAGTTTTGTTTCTAAACACCCACTTTGTATCAACAACAGATCTATTCTTTGGTCTTGGCACCAGGGACCAGACTTTATTTCTTTCAAATTCATTTAACTCTTCCTGAATTGCTTGCACCCAGTCAGCATCTTGAAGAGCTTCTTCCACTTTCTTTGGTTCAGTCTGAGAAAGAAAATAGTGATAGAGACATTCATTTCATGTTGCTGTTCTAGTTCTTATACCTGCTTCGGGATCTCCAATAATCAAGTCAGGTGTATGTGCTTTAGTCCACTTCCTTGCAGATGGAAGGTTATCTCTAGAACTGGATGTTCCCACATGATCCATGTTGTCTCCATCAACATTTTCTGATAATCCCCCTGAAATTATGTTCTCTGAATTGGATCCTTCAGAATTTGAGTTTCTAGAATTAGCAGAATTTGGCCCATCAGAACTTGATGAATCAGAATTTGAGTTTCCAGAATTATCAGAACTTGCCCTATCAGAACTTGACGAATCAGAACTTGAAGAGCTTGTTCTAGGTTCTGATGCTTCTTGAGATGTGGTTGGATCTTCAATATGCTCCCCCTGCACAGGTGCATTTTCCTTTGGCATAGCCACCACAGTTTCAATAACATCAGAGTTTAACCCATCAGAGTTTGCAGTATCAGGATTTAGACTGTCAGGATTTACAGAATCAGAATTTAAAACTTTATTCTCAAATCTCAGCTGATCATGATCATTGAAATCTTCGAGTCCTGTAATCTTCTTATCATCAAAAGAGACATTGATAGATTCCATGACAACCCTTGTTCTTAAATTGTAGACTCTGAAGGTGTTGTGCATATGTTGTGTACTTGATGATTTCACAAACAAAACACCTAAGTAGATTTTACTTAGTGAAATAATGGAGCACTCGACGGATAAGAATTTTAGTCCCGATGGATAAATCTTTATAGTCCCGATGGATAATGATTTATTATCCATCAAGTGAGTAGCTTATGTAATAATGAGTCTGTAGCACATTTCTACATACACCTTTGTATAGATTCTATAGTAGCATATAAGTCATGTTGACTTTAACTAGATATGCAGAATAGGTTGATTAATTGTACATAGATGATGTCTTGTAATTCTGCATAAGTGAAATGAAGTCAAGTGCCTGATTGCTACCCGACGGATAATCTACAAAGCACCCGACGGATGATCAACAATCCAACGGATGATCATTAACTCGACGGATGATCATGAACCTAACGGATAAAGAATTCAAACATTAGTTGACAGTGACAACTGGTCACATGCGTCGAGATGTATGCAAACGGAATGAGGAAGCCTATTAACTGGGTAATAGAGAAGAAAGTAGAAAAGCATAAAAACTGATAATTTTTATAATGATTCTATCTTTTGACTTTGTAATCTTGGTAATATATAAACCAAGAAGTAGCAAATAGAAACTAAGATCTGAGATACAAAAAGTGAGAAACATTTGTAAGCAGAATTATTAGCATTTCTCTGTATTCTCAGTAGTTCAAATTTGTAAGCAGCCGTGAGCATTCTTGCACACAGAGTTCTCTCGATATAATATATATCTCTGGTAGAATTGTTTAAATCCACCAGTCTTTTTTTAAAGACTCTTGTTTTTAATTACTTATGTTTTGATTCACTTAAGTTTTTATTCCGCATTGTGCTAATCAAACACTTATATTTGTATTCGAGTTTGAACATTCTTATTTTAAGAAAAAGGTTCAAGAATTCCATTCAACCCCCCTTATGTAATTCTTGCTATATTGTTAAGGGACTAACAGAAGGCTTTTATGGAAAGTAGATATCCAACAATAATTCCTTCAACAGCTTTTAGATCAAATTTGGATAGGTGTTTAGGATGAGTCTTAAGAACAAAACACTTGCATCCAAATACATGAAAATACTTCAGATTTGGCTTTTTTTTCTTCACCATCTCATATGGTGTCTTTCCATGCTTGTTGATAAGTGTTACATTCTGGGTAAAACAAGCAGTCTGCACAGCTTCAGCCCAAAAGTAGGTTGGTAACTTTGCTTCATCAAGCATAGTTCGTGCATCTTCAATATGAGTTCTATTATTTCTTTCAACAACTCCATTTTGCTGTGGAGTTCCAGGAGCAGAGAATACCTTCTTGATTCCTTGGTCTTTGTAGAACTCTTCCATAATCAAATTCTTGAACTCAATGTCATTATCACTTCTTATGATTTTCACAGAGTCTTTAACCAATTTATCCAGTTGTTTGACATGATCAATCAAGATAGATGCAGTTTCACTTTTTGTGTGCAAGAAATACACCCATGTGTATCTGGTAAACTCATCCACTATGACCATAGCATATTTCTTCTTTGCAATAGACATGACATTCACTGGACAAAATAGATCAACATGTAGTAGGTGATAAGGCTCAAGAATTGAAGATTCAGTCTTGCTCTTGAATGAAGATTTTCTTTGTTTTGCCTTTTGACAGGAATCACAAAGGGCATCAGGAGCAAATACTGATTTTGGCAGTCCTCTCACAAGATCTTTCTTGACTAGTTCATTTATATTGTTGAAATTTAAATGAGAGAGTTTCTTGTGCCAATTTAGCTTTCTTCAATTGATGCTCTACTTAACAGACAGATTGCAGAACCATCAGTACTTGTTGAAAGCTTGGCTTCATAAATGTTACCATGCCTGTATCCTTTCAGAACAACTTTTCCTGTAGATTTGCTTACAACTTCACAGTGTTCTTCAAAAAAATCCACATGATAACCTCTGTCACAGATTTGACTAACACTCAGCAAATTGTGTTTAAGTCCTGAGACTAGAGCTACTTTTTCAATGATGACATTCCCAAGATTGATATTTACATATCCCAGAGTTTTTCCCATGTTGTCATCTCCATAAGAAACACTTGGGCCAGCTTTCTCCATAAAGTCTAATAGCAGGGCTTTATTTCCAGTCATATGTCCTGAACATCCACTGTCCAGAACTAGGATGTTTTTCATGTTGCCCTACAATCACAAAGACCACGAATGATTAGTTTTAAGGACCCAGACTTGCTTGGATCCTTTGGCCTTATTAAGTTTGTTAACATCTGTAGCGAATTTAGCATCAGAGTTTATGTTAACAGTTTTCTTGTTAGGTCACACACACTGTAGAAGGGGGTTGAATACAGTGTTTAGCACAATCAAATCGGATTAAAGAACTCAAGTAACAGAAAACAAACTTTATTCAATATAATAAACTTTGTTATAATATGGAACTGTCCTCTCTCAGTGATGAACAAATATTATGAGAGCTGCTAGGGTTACAATGAATATTATTATCAATAATGATAACACATATAGTGTAAACCCTATGTTTGTGTTTATATACTACACAGTTACAAGATAATCGCTAATTGATATGGAATATAATTCAGCTTCCTAAAATATATCAATCAGATATCTTTTCTTCCAAGTATTCTATTCTTCATAGAATTCCTTCTTCATCCATATCTCTTCTTGCATTTGTCTTGATCTTCTTTCCTTTCAATCAGCCGCCTTCCTTATCTGAAAGTCTCCTTAAGTCCTGATATTATCTTCTGATAAATATCTCCTGATAACTTAAGTTCTGAACACTTAAGTTCTGACTTCAGTATAAGTGCTGATTTCCAGTTAAGTACTGATTTGTCCTGTTTAAGTAAAATCTGAAAACTAAACACAAATCATATTAGACATGACATTATTAAATATATCTAACAATCTCCCCCAACTTGTAAATTAGCATAATATACAAGTTTAACAGATATTTGATGATGTCAAAAACATTAAGTACAAATGCATGAAAATTTGACTAGATAACTACAACTTACAGTCCTTAAAGCTTTACCAACTTTAACTTGTGATAATAGCTTCATTCTGTATACATATCAAAATTTGAGCAGTTGTAGATCTTGACTTGGCTTCAAATACTGATCTCTTTGATGTTAGGAGTTGTTCTGAGATAGTTCTTTAACAAACATCTCTCAGCATATTTAAGTTCATCAATCATCCTCCTTTTAGCATTCTTCAACTCAACTATATCTTCACCAATTTGAAAGATAGCAGCCCTTATATCATTTATTCTGGCTTTCCTTATATCCTGATCCAGTCTGATCAAATATGCCTTGTCAGACTCAAGATTGAATTCTACAGCCTTATAACCCAGAAAGGTAGTTATAATCTTAGCAGAGTTAGGCTTCATCTAAACAATATCACCTTTGTGATCTCTGTACTTGGGACAGTATGTGCTGTCAGACTTTACAGAATAAAGCTTCTTTTGTCTCTGAATTTGAGTCTTCAAATAATTTACAGCACTTTCTGTTAATCTGTTCTTCACTTGAAGTAAGAATAGAACATGTTCTAGTTCCTCAATATACTTCAGTGGTATAACATTCTCCCTTATGTGGTAAACTCTTCCATCTGTCATGAAATATAACAAGATGTGTTCTTTCAAGAAGGTATGGTAAACCATCTGTATAGATTCAAGCTGATTCAATCTTTCAGGAGTTGCTCCAACACCTGGTTCACTTAAGGAAGTTGGATCATTGGTTGTGTTCTGCACTCTTCTTTCATCAGCACTACCCAATCCAGATTTATCTCTTGTTTCCTTTCCTATAACAACTCTTGCTTCAAAACCACTTGTTGCAGTCTTCAAAGGTTGAGCTTGTTTAGCTTTAGTGAATCCTGGTAGGAGTAACTTTGAGGATTTAACATGAGCAATGTCAGAGGTTTCCTTTAACTTATCTTCTGATATCAAGCTAACTTGAGCTATGTCAGAGGTTGCTTGCTTCAGTGTTATATCAGAACTTACTATATCTTGACTCTGAACAACTTGAGCCATGTCAGAGGTTGTTTGAGAAATCTTCTTTAAAATCAGAGTAAGATTAGCATCTTCAACAGATATTTCTTCATCCATAGGAGGCACATAAACCTTTACAGGTTCACCAACTTTTTCTTTGCCCTTGGACCTTGGATCTATCTGCATTTTTGATTTGGCCTTGGTTGCCTCAGGATTTACCCTTTCTTTTATCACAATGCCTTTAGCCTTAGGAATTTTTTTTTCAACAACAGAAGCTTCAAATTTGGAGTTGACTTTTTCTAACTTAAGTCTAGCTTCTTCTTCCTTTAGACTCTCAAAGTCCATTCCTAGATTTTCTTTCAGAAATAACTGTCTTGAAATTTCCTCATCAAGTTCCAGATGTTCATCAGAACTTATCCTTTTACCAGTATCAGAAGTTATTCTTCTCCCAGTATCAGAACTTGTTTTTTGACTTGTAGTTCCAGTTCTACTTGATGAAAGACCTTTACCTTGACCATGACCTCCACCCATTCCAGAGTTTCCCTGGTCATATTTTCCATCATCCTTTCCCTTCAGTGTCTTGATAGGTTTGCATTTGGACTTAATTACTTTCTCTCCCTTTTGGCATCAGCAGGTAATAGAAGAGAGACAAGCAATTCCACTGAGGATTGGATCTCATTGAGTTGATTTTGATGAGAAGCTTGATTCTTCAAAATGTCATCAATCTGAGACTGTTGCTTCTGTTGGGTTTTCTCAATGTAGGCAATATTGTCAAAGGTAGGTTGGAAAAACCTTTTCTTTTCAAGTTTCAGATTCATATCTTGTTGGATCAAGTTTTTTTGAATTTTATTCACCTTGTCATGAGTGATTGAGTGTTGACCTTGAAGGTGCCTTGTACTCAATACAGTAACTCTCAGCTGTGTCTTGAAATCATCATTTATCAGCATTTCATCAGCTTTTACAAGATGCTCAGCAAGAATCTTTTCAAAAGGAACAAAGGTAACTGTGTTCCACTCCTTAGTCCACTCCTGTCCTCTAGGAGTTTCACTCCAAGGTACTGGTGCTTCCCCTGTAACAAACTTCTTGACTATCTCAGCTTTATGAACAGTTTGTTGAGGTGCATGTCCTGATGGACCAGCTGCATCAGCATCTACATTTGTAGCAGTAGCTTCACCAGTACGACTAACTCCTTCGACTGCTAACGAAGAGCACTGCAAGACGGATGATCCGTTCTTGCTGACGGAGATAACGGAGATGTAGATCTCTTTGGACAGTCAACAAGTCATTTTTAATGATCTCTGGAAATTGAATCCAGAGATTATGAGGAATGTTGTTGATATGATATACAGTCGGAATTCCATTTTGGAAAACATGTACAGTTTCAGTGCCATAGTTGTAAAACCAACCAAACTCAGCCATTTTTTTGTTGATATGAAAGAGAAGAGAGAGAGAGTTTGTGAGAAAGTGAAGAATGTTTTGGCGAGAATAAATCATTGGTTTAAATAGCCAATGGAATACCAAGGGACGCGAGAACTGGGAAAAAATTACAAGTAAAGATAATGACCCCTCGATTCCCAAGACTGATGAGTAATAACAACAGCCATTGGAAGCTTAAAACACGAGTTAATGAGCACACGAAACTAGTAAAAATTACTATCCATTTACGAGTACCACTAACCCAAATTATGTTGACTGTTAATATCTCACCCAAACATATTCTGATTTTAAATATGACTGTTTCAGATTTTAACCACAAATAAGTCAAGTAAAGAATCAGGATTTAATATCAGAACCTAGACTTATATCAGAACTTAACAGTCATCAGAACATGATTCCTTAACTCGAAAGGTGAATGCCTATTTCTGTAATTCTTCACACAAATTCTGATTTTGTTTTTTCAGAATTTAATCATCAGAATTTCCATCATTACTTGTCCTCAGAATTTTTACAAGTGACACTTAACCTGTTCATCTAATACCACATTTATCACCACAGTAATTTTCATCATTCATATGGAGTGTATGTGTGTGCAGTAAGCTAAATATCAGATAAAGATTAAAGTCTGATTCACTTTAGTACATCTTAGAAATAAGGCATAACTAAGAACTGTGCTCAAAATATGTTAGTATTCTGAGGTCTACTTTAGAATGAGTTCATGCATGAGTCCACCTCAACTATTTTGTGCTCATTTTATGCATCTTTTGAAATTCCATTTTACAGTGGCTTCTCAGTGTAAGTGAGTTACGACTGCTTATCAGAATTTATGCTATTATCAGAGTATTTCTCCAGTAATCATAGAGTGTGAAAAGTCACCAAGATAAATATTTATTTTGCTTTTCTGATGCATATTACTTAATACCAGCAATGCACTTGGGTCTTCCCTTCCACATTTTTACTCTAGATCTCAAAGGAGTACCTGATTTTTATTCTCTTTTTCTTTTGATAAGTGAGGTTTATCAGCACTTAGTACATCCATCAGATTTACTAACATCAGAACTTAACAGATAAGAAGCACTATTCTAGTTTTTGACTTAGTAATAAGATACACCAAGTAAACTTAACTAAGCTCAATATCAGAATTTGCTTGTGTTAAAAGATTTCTACATAAACAATTACTACAAATATGGGACTTTAGTATATTGAAGACTATTAGGTCAGCATCTAGCATAATTATCCTCATTGGATTGAATAGTCACAGAAATATTCATATCACTATCAGAGTTTAGAAAATCACATCAGAAAACAACCAGTACTTAAGCAATTTTCAATTTAAGCACAAAATACACAAAGATAGTAATATCTGTAAATACTGATCATAAGGTCTGATGTATCAGAATATAAACTAAGCAGATTTAAAGAAAGAACCTGAAATCATTCCAAGTTCATTTACCAATCTTGTAAAAGTAGCTTCACACAGTGGTTTTGTGAAGATATCTGCTAGTTGTTGATCTGTTGGAACAAAGTGCAATTCCACTGTACCTTCATCCACATGTTCCCTTATGAAGTGGTACCTAATGCTGATGTGCTTTGTCATTGAGTGTTGAACTGGATTACCTGTCATAGCAATAGCACTTTGATTATCACACTAAATAGGGATTTTAAAATATGTTAACCCATAATCCAGTAACTGATTCTTCATCCAAAGAATCTGTGTACAACAGCTTCCTGCAGCAATGTACTCTGCTTCTGCAATTGATGTGGAAATTGACTTTTGTTTCTTGCTAAACCAAGAAACTAATCTGCCTCCAAGAAATTGGCAGCTTCCACTTGTGCTTTTCCTGTCAATTTTGCATCCTGCAAAATCTGCATCTGAGTAACCTATTAGCTTAAAATCTGATTCTCTAGGATACCACCATCCCAGATCAGCTGTACCCTTAAGGTACTTGAAAATTCTTTTCACAGCTGTTAAGTGAGGTTCTCTTGGATCTGCTTGAAATCTTGCACAAAGACAGGTAGCATACATGATATCAGGTCTACTTGTAGTTAGATAGAGTAAGGAGCCAATCATACCTCTGTAATCAGTAATATCTACTGATGTACCAGTATCCTTATCCAATTTTGTTACAGTGGCCATGGGAGTGGATGCACTTGAACAATCTTGCATTCCAAATTTCTTCAGCAAATTTCTGGTGTACTTGGATTGACAAATAAAAGTGCCTTCTTTATTCTGCTTGACTTGACGGCCCAGAAAATAGCTAAGTTCCCCCATCATACTCATTTCATATCTTTACTGCATCAGTTTGGCAAACTTCTTGCAAAGTCTGTCATTTATAGAACTAAAAATGATATCATCAACATATATTTGCATCAAAAGTAAGTCATTTCCATGGTTGAGGTAGAACAGTGTTTTTGTCAATAGTTCCTCTGTTGAATCCACTTTCCAGAAGAAAGTGAGCTAAAGTCTCATACCATGCTCTTGGAGCTTGCTTAAGGCCATAAAGTGCTTTATCAAGCCTGTAGACATGATTCGGAAGTTTGGAATCTATAAATCCTGGAGATTGTTCAACATATACTTCCTCTTCCAATTCTCCATTAAGAAAAGCACTTTTCACATCCATTTGAAAGACAGTAAACTTTTTGTGAACAGCATAAGCCAAAAATATCCTTATGGCTTCCAATCTAGCAACTGGTGCAAATGTTTCATCATAATCAATTCCCTCCTGTTGAGAATATCCTTTTGCAACCAGCCTTGCTTTATTCCTTGTAATTATGCCATCACTATCAGTTTTGTTTCTGAACACCCACTTTTTACCAACAACAGATCTGTTCTTTGGTCTTAGCACTAGGGTCCAGACTTTGTTTCTTTCAAATTCATTTAACTCTTCCTGCATTGCTTGTACCCAATCAGCATCTTGAAGAGCTTCTTCCACTTTCTTTGGTTCAGTCTGAGAAAGAAAAGAATTATAAAGACATTCATTTGATGTAGTTGTTCTAGTTCTGACACCTGCATCAGGATTTCCAATAATTAAGTCAGGTGTATGTGATTTAGTCCACTTCTTTGCAGATGGAAGGTTTTCTCTAGAACTGGATGCTCCCCCATGATCCATGCTGTCTTCATCAACATTTTCTGATGCTCCCCCTGAAATTATGCTCTCTGAGTTGATCCTTCAGAATTTGAGTTTCCAGACTTATCAGAACTTGGCTCATCAGAACTTGATGAATCAGAACTTGAAGAGCTAGTTGTAGGTTCTGATGCTTCTTGAGATGTGGTTGTATCTTCAGTATACTCCCCCTGCACAGGTGCATCTTCCTTTGGCGTAGTCACCACAGTTTCAATAACATCAGAGTTTAATCCATCAGAGTTTGCAGTATTAGGATTTAGATTGTCAGGATTTGGACTGTCAGGATTTTCAATGTAACACCCCCAAATCCGGGGTCGGGGATCCAGGTTGTCACGAGTTCCATTTCCCTTAATAATACTTAATCTTAATAATCAACCAACTACTGCGTACTGTGACCCCACAATATACACACACACACCACAAGTTATAGTCTCAGAGATGAATACCAAAAATAACACAAGTCATTTTATTCCACAATTATAAACTGTTTCACCTTAAAAAGGGTTTCTGAATAATTTACATATTCCTTGCCATTATTACAATTCATAAATATACATAAGTCTGGTACATCAAAAGTTGAAAGCCTAGCCTATTGGTAGATCCTACCTCAGCTACAACGGCATCAACGCCTATAGGAAACTGCGGAACGTTTCCTATCCGCTCGTGAATTGGGATCTTGATCCTGTTCATCTTGTCTATCTGTTGTTGTGTGATGAAAGAAGAAAGCAAGGGTGAGCAACAAGCCCACCGAAATAATATGTATAATAATTAACAATATATGAGCATTCTCATAGTACTCATGAAAGTCTTGGTCAAAAGAAATGAACCAAGTTTGATATCTTAATACGATGAAGTCGCAAAATATTCAGTATATATACATATATACTTTTCAAAATCTTGGAAGTCCTCTTCCATGCATAATACACACAGAGTTCCAGTGTATAACTGTATAAAAATATCGTTGCAAGGTGATCTCATATATCTAACCTTGTCTCAACGTTTTTGTGAAAATCTTTGTCATGCATAAGATGATCATTAACCAGATATAAGTTGAAAAGATGAAGTTACAAGATACTGCAATACACTTATATCTTTTCCGAATACTACTTGAACTACCACCGTTCAAGTTATAATTAGTTTCAAAAGTTCATCACATAGATGAGACTACAAGACAAGATTTGAATAGATTCAATCTTTGAATATTATTATAAATAATGAAGTTACGAGATACTTCATTAAGTCCCGATATATATATCTATATATATATATCTCATACATTTCCTGAAAACCTCTGTCATGTAAAGTATGAACAGAGTTTGTAACATCCAATGAATTTTTGGAAAGGAAAAGAATTGTGGCATAAACCCGATATCTTGCTGATCAGGCAAAGATACCAATAAGTAACCTTTTCTACAGTAGATGGATGAATTCCTCGCCGGTCATCACCCTGGCCGCATTCGGACCTCGCGCTAGACCGTTACCCGGCCACTCACGCATGGATGGACTGTCACCCAGCCTCTTACACCTCTATAGACCGTACCCCGGCCTGTCGCTTATGCCGACTCAATTAGATGGACTTACTTCCCGAACATTGGGCAAGTAATCAAGTTGTTTTCTCAAAACAGCAACCACGTTGCGAATATAAAATACATCACAGAGCCGGATCCCTCAGGTGTTGAGCGAGTATTTAAATCCCCTCTGAAAGGAAGATCTTAAATATATAAAAAATTGAGTTTTGGGATCCGCTCTAACTTTTAAAATCATTTTGAAGACTCAAAAACATTTTTAAGAATGTTTGGAGAAATGCTGATTTAATGAAGTAAATCAGTCTCGATATATTAGAAAATATCTGAATATTATTATTTAAATAATATTCCCATAAAGAATAATCTTTAAAAATAATTGAAGTAAAAGTTTCAAAACTCATACTTGAAATGAATATTAATAACCAAAGATATACTTATACGAAAGTATGATCTTTATTTGAATAATCGAAAATAAGTTTGATTATCGAAACATTATTCTTTAATAAAATAAAGAATATTATTTAATAAATAAGCGGAGTCATAAGTCCTCAAATGAATATTCAAAATAATATTCATTAAATAAAATAAATAGAGTCTTAAGTCCTCGAATGAATATTCAAAATAATATTCATTAAATAAACTAAACGGAGTCATAAGTCCTCGAATGAATATTCAAAGTAATATTCATTAAATAAAATAAACCGAGTCATAAGTCCTCGAATGAATATTCAAAGTAATATTCATTAATAAAATATAGTTATCGAATAAACCTTATTCGATTAATAGTTTTGAAAACTAGATCAATATATATATATATATGTAAATATATATATATATATATATATATATATATAATATACTCGGGAACATCGACTCCCGGTTTTAGAAAATGTTCAGCTTGGGGTCCCCTATACTAAGGGTATACGCAATTACTGCTTATCTCTAGCATAGGTATTATGCAACTGAATCAACAGATATATGTATCAAGATTACGAAATAGGCATGCATATATACCATATCATATGCTCCAATATATCGCAAGAATTTGCTAATTAACCATCATGCATCTATCACAAGATAATGCATATACATATGTATACATCACAACAACAGTATAACGGGTAGAAAACTTGCCCGAGTGCTCCCGGATAGACTTAAGCTTAGAGTGGGTCCGATAACCTATGAACAACAACATAAGTCGGAATTAAACCCCGGTCGCTTAAGAAACTAGACTTTAACCAATTGAACCCTAACGTTTGCTTTAGCGCTTAACGATTCACTTAAGTCGCTCGTGTACCCTCGGCTCCACCATTTTTAATAAATTATCCATTAAGAGTTTTAAGGCGATTCTTTCGCGAGCACCTTACCAACTGCCTAATCCACTTTACATAAATGTTTCATACCCCAATTAGTCATTTAAAGTCCTTAACCAAGGTTTCAAAGTAAGGCGAGGGGTAATGGTTCGGTCGCGAAACGCCGTTACTTAAAACGGTCGTTTCTCCTAAACCGTACATCGGATTCATACGAACCACATATCAAAACGAAGCTCGTAACATGAACTATCTAATCATGGCAATGGTCAAAACCTAACATTGAGTTCTCGGGTTCTGATATTAAGAACAAAACAGTCTAAAGTAAATCGGACATTACGACGGCTATGTTTACGCGATTACCAATTTTTATTCTACTCCAAACCAATCCACAATTCAACCCACAATAAACATTACAACCAAAATCCCTCCAAACCTCACCACATCAGTTCATTACTTCATGTTTTATCCAACTTATTCAATCACAACAAAAGCTACTAACCATACTAAGGTTCATTAACTAATAACCAAGATTCAACCATCAAAATCTCTACAAACTCAACCAAACTTTAAACAAACAAGCATCATGCTTCTCATATACTACATCAATCATAACCATTCCTAATTACTCAAAACTAAAGCTAGGGTTTGGAGTTTATACCTTCTTGAAGCTTCTTAACACAACACAAGAGCTTTGAATGCCTAAAAGAACCTTGATCCTTGCTTGTATAACCTTAAACTTTCATAAAAATTCAAGAAAACTAAAGTTATTTTTTGAAAGTTACTATTCACCATCTTCTTCCTTGAATTATTGGAAGAGATTGTGAAGGAAATTGAAGCTTAGATTTATGGGATAGCTATATCTATGTATAAGGAACCTTGGATAATTACCTCATGATTTAACAATGCTTGGATCTTGGATTTTGATTTTTTTCTCCTTGAAAATGAAGGAAAGCCGAGAGCTTTCTTGAAGAATGAAGTCAACTTTGTGTTTTTTGGTGAAATGAATTGTTTTGGCTTGGTTGATGTTGTTTTGTTTTGATTTATTACTTTTAACCATGGTAACTTTTGCATGGCCAAGAATCAACCAACAACACACTTCCTTTTTGTCATGCTTATGTCACCTTGTTATGCCAGCCTCCCACACTTGTCCTCTTCTTATTGGTTTGATGACATCATCCTCACTAACCTCTTTGATTAGCTTCTAATTACTTGGCTAATGACCGCTGATTTGTTATGCGATTCGCTTAACTTCCGTTTTCGTTTATCGTTTGAGGGATCATACCCGGGATCTTATTACTTGGGTTCCCCTAAACCTTTCTCAATATATTATATTCCTTTTATGATCCTCTCTTATAATTCTTGAATTTAAATCCTTTTTATCTTGTTCCCTTATACTTAATTCTTTCGGTATCTGGTGGATTTTCGGGAAAAATCAAAGTGTTCGAATTTGGATTCTGACGATCTTTACATACACTTATATCCCATATAAAGTACTAATAAGATCTCAGAATAACAATAGAAGAACCCCTACATAGTGTGGCATGAAAGGTTTTCTTATTCAGCATAATCAGCAAAATCACTATTCATAAAGGTTTCAAAAAAATTCCAAAAATTGGGGTTATTACATTCAGTATCTGAATTTAAATCTTTATTTTCAAATCTCAGCTGATCATGATCATTGAAATCTTCAAGTCCAATAATCTTCTTATCATCAGAAGAGACATTGATAGATTCCATGACAACCCTTATTCTTAAATTGTAGACTATGAAGGCTTTTGTGGAAAGTGGATATCCAACAAAAATTCCTTCATCAGCTTTTAGATCAAATTTGGATAGCTGTTCAGGATGAGTCTTAAGAACAAAACACTTGCATCCAAATACATGAAAATACTTCAGATTTGGTTTCTTTTTCTTCACCATCTCATATGGTGTATTTCCATGCTTGTTAATGAGTGTTGCATTCTGAGTGAAACAAGCAGTTTGCACAGCTTCAGCCCAAAAATAGGTTGGTAGTTTTGCTTCATCAAGCATAGTTCGTGCAGCTTCAATAAGAGTTCTGTTCTTTCTTTCAACAACTCCATTTTGTTGTGGAGTTCCAGGAGCAGAAAATTCCTGCTTTATTCCAAGGTCTTTGCAGAACTCTTCCATGATCAAATTCTTGAACTCAGTGCCATTATCTGTTAGTCCCTTAACAATATAGCAAGAATTACAGAAGGGGGGTTGAATGGAATTCTAGAACCTTTTTCTCGAAATAAAAATGTTCAACTCAAATATAGATATAAATGTTTTGATTAGCACAATGCGGAATAGAAACTTAATTGAATCAAAACATAAGTAATTAAAAATAAGAGTCTTTAAAAACTTTCTGGTGGATTTAAACAATTCTACCAGAGATATATATTATATATCGAGAGGACTCTGTGTGCAAGAATGCTCACAGCTGCTTACAAATCGAACTGCTGAGAATACAGAGAAATGCTAAGGATTTTGCTTACAAAGATTTCTCTGTTTTTATGTCTCAACTCTTGTATTTCTATTTGCTACGTTCTTGGTTTATATATTACCAAGATTACAAAGTCAAAAAGACTGAATAAATATAAAAACTATCAGACTTAAGCTTTGCTGCTTTTCGTCCTCTATTACCCAGTTAATGGGCTTCCACAGTAGATTTGTATACATCTCGACGGCTGTGCTCAGCTTTCACTGTTCAACTGCTGTTTGAATTCTTTATATAATCATCCGTTGGATTTTATGAACATCCGTTGGATATATGATCATCCGTCGACTTTCTGAACATCCGTTGATGACTTCATTGATCATCCGTCGACTGCTATACTGAACATCCGTTGATAGTCATTTGATCATCCGTCGATGGCTTTGTTAATCATCCGTCGGTAGCTATTTTGGCACTTGACTTTATTTCACTTATGCAGAATTACAAGACATCATTTATATATAATTAATCAGCCTATTCTGCATATCTAGTTAAAGTCAACATGACTTATAGGCTACTACAGAATCTATACAAAGATGTATACAGAACTGTGCTACAGACTTATTATTACATAATGTGGCGCCCTCCAAACCCGGGTCAGAAGTTTGGGGTCCACAACACAAACACAATATATCAACCTGTATAAGAAATATTATTTGCAATGACCCTGCTTTACAAAACCACGGATCGCAACAGGTTAAAGTATGAAAACAAGCCACAACCTTAATTATTACATCGTACCAAATCCCAACTAATTTAACTTACAATTGATAATAAAATCATTCTTACAACCTTGCTATCTCACTACTGCCATAAGCTCCTGCTAGCTCGATCAATCATAATCTGAAATCCTAGCTCGAACATTGAACTGGGAGACCTTGCTATCAACCGTATCCTTCTTAACTGTAGAATATATAAAACGATTCGCAAGAGTGAGCTAACTAGCTCAGCAAGTCATATTATCAATAACTGAGGTTAGACAATAATAAATGAGATGATTCAAAGGAATCAAGTTTCTTGTCAAACAACCAATAGAATTGGATTATTCATTTTAAGTTTTTTTTTAAACCAAGGTTAGGCTGCTGATCAGTCACGCACTAACCCCGAGCAAAGCACACATCACTGCTCTAACTACTGGATCCAAGGCACACATTGGCCTAATTTGACCATCGATATGGTCTGACCACGAATCTGGTCCATACAAAGAAAACTATCCAATTCTAAAGCATTTCAATATGATAAACAATAGAGTTCAATAAAACCAGATCATAATCAATAACCATAAAACATTTGTAAAAGAGCATGGTAAAAGTTCATAGTTACCAAAAAGGGTATGTCAAAATACATAAAAGAAGTGGCCTCCAGCCGGTAGGATAATCGGGTATTAGATGAATAGTGTTTTTCCAAAGTTTTAGTGCTTTGATATCACAAGGTATGGTTAAGTATAAAAGTTTTTGTATATATAAACAATTTTGTTCCAGTGTTTGGTATATGATGGATATATATTTATGGAGTAGTATCGTATTTGTGTGGTTTAATATTTGGTAAATCCACAAGAAATGGTTCACAAAGAATAAGGCTTACGGCTCAAAGATCAAATGATATGGCTCAGGTTCAAGGCTGGAGGATTTAACGTATTTCCAATATAAAAGAGAGCTATTTTGAATATTAATAATAGGTCACAAGAGAATTTAGAAATATTTGTAATAAATCTCGAGAAAGGTTTAGAAGTACTTGCCTTATTATAATCGATTCCGATTTCACTTTTATTCGTCAATTGACTCTCTTCAACAATCACTCGTCTACTTTTCCTACGCCTCGATTCTATTTTCTGATTACTGGCTGTATTTTCTACATGTCGATTCTATTTTCTGATCACCTGATTTCCTTTCTTATGCCTTGCTTACTCTGCTAGGCATCATAAGTATCTATCAATATTTAACTCATACAATTCTATTCGACATACACTTCTATCTACCCTTCGTTTCACCCAAATCCGACTAACGGATTGAAGGTTACGATATAAACAAGTAAACACCGAACATGTAGACCGACAGTCAACCAACAAGTCATATATAGCACATAACACGTCAAATAATCAATGACATATCATTTATAAAGAAGTCCCGGGTTATAAATAGGCTTTCGGGTATTCAAAATGATTTTTAAAACATTTTTCGGAATTAAAACGGGTCGTTGGATCAATTTTAAAGTAATAAACAGGGTTCGGTTGGCCGAATATGGCTTCAAAACCATTTTATAATAATTATTGATCCTTGAAAACAATTTAAAATAATATTTTAAAGCTCGAAACTATTTTTTGGAATTTTTAAATCATTTAATAATAATTAAATCTATTTATTAAATCAATTAAAATCAACTAATAATTAATTAAGTTAATTAATCAATTAATATTAAATTAATTAACTAATTAAAATAATTAAAAACTAATTAAAATCAATTAATAAAATAAATCAGATTTATTTTTGAATTAAAAATGAATTTTGGAATTAAAATAATGATTTTAGGAATTAAAAATAAATTTTAGGAATTAAATAATGAATTTTTGAATTATTTCTAAAAAGAAATTCCAGAAACAGATTTGGATAATTGGAATTGGGGGAAAATGAATCAAACTCGGGTTTGAGAACCGGGTCGTGATGAATGTCACCGGGTCGGGTATGAACTCGCCGGTTTCTGGGGACGAACCCAGTTTCCGGCGGTTCTTGCCGGACTCCGGCGACCTTCATTCATCCCTAAAGCCACTTGGTTTTACGAGTTTATCATATCTAAATCGTTCTTCGTCACGCCGGCAATTCAGTTTGCTTAACAACACGCATAAACATACAATCCAGGCCGTTCTCCGATCAAATCCGCCATGAAAACCGGCAAACTCGGAGAAATCCGGCGAAGTCACGACTTTCTTAAATAATGAACAAAAACCCGCGATTTATACATCAAAATAACGCTCTAATCATCTACAACCTATTCACATAATCAAATTCAATCACCAACTCAAGAACAACAATAAAATTCGAATTAAAAACTGGGAAAAAACCGAAAACTCGTTTTCACCCAATACTGGACCAAAATTAACGAGTTTATACACTAAATCAATCCTCAGGAACTCAGGAATCATAATCCATCATCAAAACATTCAAACAATCCTTCAAACTTAAAAACCGAATTTAAAGGAAAATATGAAAATACGAAATTAATAAATATTCAACCTTATTCAACGATTTTGATACGGAACCGACCGTCTCGTCGAGAGCTTCGTTTTGACTATTCATACGCCTCCATCGGATTCCAATAACGTCTTCAAATTCTCGTTTGATTGTGAAGAACACGAAGAACACGGTTCGTTTTTCTGGATAATTATATAATTAACTGATTGCAAATGAATTTCTGTACAAAATAAGATACGGTAATGACTATTTATATTTACAGAATGTTGGTACCCCGTTGGATCATACCGGATATAAAATGGTACGTTTATTTATAAAAATTGATCCAAACGGTATCGGTTTTCGGGATAATTATCCAAATCAGTACAATTTGTACTGCGGTCTTGGTCTCAGCGCCTGGTTACACGTACTACGAGGTGATAATTGGGATAGTTTAATAAAAAGCTCCCGTTTATCGAAAATACGGGTTTTATTGATTTACCGAAACGAATGTTGTATCGAAAATGTTGCGCCGGGACCCGCGCAGGACAAACCGTACGCCGGATCGAAAAAGTCGAAATATGGAAAATGCTCGGAATATTGCAATTAGGTTAGGAAGGAGTTCTCGGAAGAGTTTCGGGTTCCAAAAATGTAAAAACGGTTAACGGTGGTTGGTTCCCGTTTTCATAAAATAGGTTTTAAATACCCTGAACAAGAGTTTAAAAAAAATCCGTATGATTCCTATAAATTCATAAATTAACATAAAAATAATTAGGAAGATATGACAATTATCTATATTTTATTTTGGACATAAAAAAATTGAAATACTCAATTAATAACATTTTTAAACATTCAAACATTTTTAACACTTAACAGATAATTCACAGAATAGATACTGAATACATATAATAATTATCTATTAGCAAAAATAATTACACGATATATCCCGGATATTACATCCTTCCCCCCTTAAAAGGATTCTGTCCTCAGAATCTTCTAAGAAAACAAATGAGGACACTTTTCTCTCATATCACTTTCTAACTCCCAGGTTGACTCTTCAACCTTTGGGTTTCTCTACAATACTCTTACTAACTTTACCACTTTATTTCTCAATACTTTCTCTCTTTCCTCTAGAATCTCTATCGGACTCTCTACATATGATAAATCTGCCTGAAGCTCTATTGGCTCATATTCTATTACATGCCTGGAGTCTGTATTATATTTCTTGAGCATCGATACGTGAAAAATATTGTGAATGTGCTCCATGTGCGGGGTAACGCCAACTCGTCAGCTACTTTACCAATGCGCTTTAGGATTTCAAAAGGTCTGACATATCTTGGGCTTAGCTTCCCCTTTTTTTTTCCAAACCTCGTTAGTCCTTTCCACGGTGATACTTTCAATAATACCAAGCTTCCTTCTTCAAATTCCATGTCTTTTCTTGGCTGGTCTGCATATTTCCTCTGATGATCTTGTGCGGCTATTAATCTCTTCTGGATAATTTCAACAACTTCCTTTGTCTGCTGCACCAATTTAGGTCCGAGTATTTTGCGTTTTCCTACTTCGTCCCAATACATTGGAGATCTGCATTTCCGTTCCTAAAGGGCTTCATAGGGTGGCATCCCAATACTGGCGTGATAATTGTTAATGTAAGCAAATTCTACCAGAGGTAAATGCTTGTCCCAATTTCCTTTAATATCAATACACAAACACGTAGCATGTCCTCAATTGTTTGGATCGTTCCTTCACTCTAGCTGTCCGTCTGCGGGTGGTAAGTCGTACTCATATTCAATCTTGTTCCTAAACATTCTTGAAAACTCTTCCAAAATCTCGAATTACATCTTGGATCTCGATCAGATACGATAGACACAAGAATTTCATGACGAACTACAATTTCCTTCAGGCACCTATGGATCAACTTATCGAGCGAAAATCTTTCGTTTATAGGCAGAAAATGAGCTGACTTGGTAAATCTATCCACTATAAGCCAAATGGCATCATGATTAGTTTTTGTGCTTGGTAACCCCAACTATGAAATCCATGGTGATATGCTCCCACTTCCAAACTTCCAGTGACTGTAGCAATCCACTTGATCTCTGATACTCTACTTTAACTCTGTTGACATATACAACATCTGCTAATTCATTCCACAATTCCTCACTTCATATCTAACCACCTATAATTTCCTTTAAATCTCTATACATCTTGGTACTCCCTGAATGGATTGAATACCTCAAATTATGAACTACCTGTAAAATTTCATTCTTCAGTTCCATCACTGGTGGAATCCAAATTCTAGAATAAATCCTAAGAATACCTTGATCGTCCTTTTTGCGTGCACTATTCTTCCCATACTAAATGATTTATATCCTGATCTACTACCTCTTCCTGACACTTCTTTATCTTTTCTAACAATCCCGACTGAAAAGTTATACTTATATATTCTCACTCCTTTTTGGATCATGCACTCTGACTTCCAATTCCAACTTCTAGAATTCCATAGATAATTCTTCTGGTACAGTCTCTATGTTCATTCTCTCTCCTTCTTGCTCATCTCTTGCCACTACATTTGCTTTTCCTAGAGAGTTCATACTTCAACTCTTGTGGTCCGTATATATCTCACATCTTTCTCTATACTTATAATATTTCCCAATCTTTCAAAATAAATATTATTGTTGCTTTTAATTCCCAGTTATGAGTAGGGTACTTCTGCTCATAAGGTTTCGGTTATCTGGATGCATATGCAATAACTTTATTGTTTTGCGTCAACACACATCCTATTCCCTTACGAGAAGTATCATTATAAACTACCAAATCTCCCTGATGATTTCAAAGTGATAAAATAGGTGTTGTAACCATTCTTTCATTTAACTCCGCAAAGCTTTCTTCACCCTTCTCCATTTCATATAACCTTCTTGCTTTTCCTGGTTAACTTCATCTCTAATATTACAACTTTCAAGAAATCTTGCACAAATTTCCAATAATAACTGGCCCATGATAAAACTTTGTTGGTGCTTCTGGTCTTTCTTCATTCATACTATCTTTAAATTTTTCTGCTGAATCCCCTTTTGTCTCCTCCTTACTGACTGTCTATACTAAGAATTATACCTCCTGCCATTAAAGTTTTCACCTGGTAAACTCTTTTTATACTGCTTCTTTCTTCTTTGACTCCTCAGCTATCATTGTATAGGTTGCATGGTTCTTCTTAATTAACGCAAGTATATCTTATCCAAATTCTTCCTTCAAAATTCTATTCATCAAATTTAAATATCACTGGTATATCAGTTCATCCCACTAACATTTCTAGAATTTTATAACAACAGTACTGAGTTCTGAAAATCATCTTTGATATGTCCATAAGTTCAATCTTGACTTGGTAATATACCCAGTCTTAAATCAATCTTATAAAAATACCTTGCTTCGTTCATTTAGTTAAACAAATCATTGGTTTCGAGGTAACAAATATCTGCTCTTGAGAGTAAACTTGTTGAGCTTTCGCTAACACATAATCTCACCCTTCCATCTTTCTTATTAACACATCGTGTCGGTGCACTTTAAGGGGGTACGCTAGGTCCAGTTGCTTTTTCTTCTAATTATCTCCTACGTTTGCTCTGGTAACTCCTTTATTTTATCTGGTACCATTCTGTGCGGGGCTTTGGACACTGGCTTCATTTCAGGTGCTAAATCAATCATAAACGCATTTTCTTTATCTAAAGGAAATATTGGTAACTCGTCTGGAAACATATCTTGAGACTGTAAAATCTTCAAGTTCGGTTTGCTCCTGACTCTTATTTATAATCGCCATAGCACTTATATTTTGGTCACTGTAATCTTAAATTATTTTTAACAAATTCTTTACTTTCCTTTGTCCTTTAAACTTCTTCATGTTCTCCTTTGGTGTCTCCAGAACTATCTTCCGTCACGACGGTTTACCTGGGCATTACACTTGAATAGTTAATCCACTCCTTATAATAATATCAAATCTTCTTATCTCAAATGATATCAATTCTTCACATCTTAATGCCAGAAATATCGATTTCCACTCCTTATAATAATATCAAATCTTCTTATCTCAAATGATATCAATTCTTCACATCTTAATGCCAGAAATATCGATTCCGTCATTGGTACTTGTTAGGAATATATGTGCATTAGTTTGATGATATGTTTAACAAAACACTTAAGTAGAAATTTAGTGTCTGTAGCCTCAACGGATAAGACCACTTTGGCTATCCGTTGATGGTGTAGCTTTACTTAGAAATAAGTCTAGTATTGTAGCATATTTCAGTCTCTGTATTTAAAATGTAATTCTTAGAAGTTGAGAGAAACTATAAGTCATGTTGACTACTAGATGATATGCAGATAGGAAGGCCAATTGTAAATATTTCATGCCTTGTAATTTTGTATAAATGAAGTGGTATCAACGGATGACTTAAAGACCTTCAACGGATGAGAAGCTAAGCTTCAACGGATGTCTCTAAAGCTTCAACGGATAACATCCTTCAACGGATGAGAGCATCAACGGATGAAAGCTTCAACGGATAACATCCTTCAACGGATGAAGTCATCAACGGATGAAAGCTTCAACGGATGTTCTGCTAATTAGCCGTTGATAAGTGGTAGTTGTACCTACAAACAGAGGCACATGGGTTGACAGAGAAAAGTGAGATGTGGTAGCCGAATTTCAGGATCAACAGAAAAAGCAGCCGTTCTTCTTTAGTACAAAGATGCAATAGTCAACAAAGTACTTGAGTGAACAGGAAAAGAAGCAAGTGAAGAACTTATTTTACTATTGTAATTTTATATTGTTTTTCACTTGTACACTTGGTAATATATAAACCAAGAAGAAGCTAGTAATTAGTGTGAGATTTTCCAGAGCTGTTAAGAAATATCTTGAGAGAAAATTCATCTAGTTTGTACTAGGATACAGCTGTGATCAACATTGTTGAACACAGATTTTCTAATATACCATCTCTGGTGGAACAACAAATCCACCAGAAAAGTTTTTAAAGTTTGTTGTGTTCTTTACATTTTGTGTTTGAATATATATCTGTCTGCATTAGCTCAAAGCAATTCATACACTTGTTCATCTAGAACACACTGCTTTAATAAACTTCTCAAAACCTGAAAAAGTTTTGAGATTTACATTCAACCCCCCTTTTGTAAATCTCATTGTTAGTCCTCTAGGAATAACAATTGGTATCAGAGCAGGCTCTTGACATACAAAGAGTTTAAAGATCTTGGAATCTAACAAAGATGAGTAAGAAGGATATTGGAGTAAAGATCCCAGTTCTTGACAAAGACAGTTATCACCACTGGAAGGTGAAAATGCACCTTCATCTACTCTCCCAAGATGAAGGTTATGTAAACTGCATTGAGAATGGTCCTCACATTCCCCACAAAGTAGCCACAGTTGCTACGGCCACAATTGCTGTTGGTCAATCCATTCCAAAACCTAGAGCAGAATGGACAATGGAAGACACAGAAGAAGTCCACAAGGATAAGAAGGCTATGAACATTTTGTTTAATGGTCTTGACAAGGATATGTTTGATAATGTGATAAATTGTTCAACTGCCAAAGAGGTTTGGGACACAGTTCAGTTGCTGTGTGAAGGTACAGAACAAGTAAAAGAGAACAAAATGCAGCTTCTCATTCAACAGTATGAGTACTTTCATTTTGAAGAGAATGAATCTTTAAATGACACATTTAATAGATTCCAAAAGCTGTTGAATGGACTGAAGCTGTATGGTAGAGTGTACCAGGTGAAGGATTCAAATCTTAAATTTTTGAGATCCTTACCAAAGGAATGGAAACCCATGACTGTTTCCTTAAGAAACTCTCAGGATTATAAGGACTTTACTCTTGAAAGATTATATGGAATCTTGAAGACTTATGAACTAGAGTTGGAACAGGATGAGGTATTGGAGAGGGGGAGAAAGAAAGGAGGTTCAGTTGCATTGGTAGCTGAAAATGAGAAAGAATGCAGAAAAGAAACTGTGAGATCTACATCAAGCTCCAAAGATGGTGTAAGAAATCCAGAATCAGACAAGGGTAAAGAGCAAGTTGCTGAAAATGAAGAAAACTCCAGTCAAGATGACTCTGATGGTATTGATGAGCATCTTGCATTTCTGTCCAGGAGATTTGCAAAGATGAAGTTCAGGAAAAACACTAGAGCCACTAAACCCTATAAGAACATGGTGGACAAATCCAAGTTCAAGTGTTTTAATTGTGGTATAAGTGGACACTTTGCAAGTGAGTGCAGAAAGCCAACCTCTGAAAAGAAGAAATTTGAACAAGTAGATTACAAAAAGAAATATTTTGATCTACTCAAACAGAAGGAAAGGGCTTTCATTACTCAAGAAAAGGACTGGGCAGCTGATGGAGATGAAGAGGATGAAGATGTGGATTATGTCAACCTTGCTCTCATGGCTGATTCTGAAGAAAACGAAGTTAGTTCATCAAGCAATCAGGTAATCACTACTGATTTAACACAGCTTACTAAAGAAGAGTGCAATGATGCTTTCAATGACATGTCTACTGAATTGTATCATTTGCGTGTGTCTCTTAAATCTCTTGCTAAAGAAAATAGTAGGATCAAAGAGAACAATCTGTTTTTAAGTAATAGAAATACTGTGTTAGAAAATAAGTTGATTGACCTAGAGAAAACCAAATTGCATTGTATATCTGTTGAAAATGAACTAGCTGAATCTGTTAAGAAAGTAGAAATACTTTCCAATCAATTAGAGAAAGAGCAAGAGGTGATTAAAGCCTGGAAAACATCTAGGGATGTAAGTGCTCAAATTGCCAAAGTCCAAGGAATTGAATCATTCTGTGAAACTGCCTGGGATAAAAATAAAAAGAAACTGGAATTAATTGATGGACTGTCAACGGATGTGGAATCAACGGATGATGAAAGTTATCCGTTGAAGGAAGAAAAGGAACATCCGTTGAAGGTTCCTCAATTAAAACAGGCAGATGTTTCTAAAAGAGAAAATCTAAAGAAACTCAACAAAAAGTTTGGTTCAACTTCAAAGAACTTTGTCAAAGAAGGAGCAAGCACATCCAAAGATGTCAGAAAGGTGAATGTAGGGCACATGACCTTAGAACAGTTAAACAATAGGCTCAAGATGGTTGAGGATAAAAAGGAATCCAAAAGGAAATCCAACAGAAATGGGAAGGTAGGAGTTAACAAACATAACAATTACACACCTGACAAGTATGCTCCTAGAAAAAGCTGTGTGCATTGTAGTAGTGTTAATCATCTATCTGCTAATTGTAAATCTATTAAGAAATCTCCCATAACTGTACCCTCTTCCATGCCTAACATGTCTGTATCACCTCTACATGCTATGCCTGTTATGTCTCAACAAAATCCTTATGCACATTTTGCAAACATGCCATATTTTAACAATCCTTATCTTGCTGCATTCAGTATGCCTCAAATGCCATACAATATGCCAATGTGGAATAACATGTATGCACAATCCATGCCTAATAATTCTATAAATGTGCTGGATAATGTTGTGACTAACCCTACACCTCAACCAACCACATCTAAGACCAAGGTTGACTCAAACTCACCTAAGTCTAAAGATGCAGGAGGAATGAAGTCTAGGAGAAAGGCTAACAAGAATGGACCCAAGGAAACTTGGGTACCAAAATCAAATTGATTGATTTTGTGGTGTGCAGGAAAATAGAAGAAATCTATGGTACTTGGACAGTGGCTGTTCAAGACACATGACTGGAGATTTCTCCCTGCTCACAGAGTTTAAAGAGAGAGCTGGCCCCAGCATAACCTTTGGAGATGACAGCAAAGGGTTTACTATGGGATATGGCTTGATTTCAACAAGGAATGTCATTATTGAAGAAGTTGCATTAGTTGATGGTCTCAAGCACAACTTACTGAGTATCAGTCAACTATGTGATAGAGGGAATACAGTTTCCTTCAATTCTGAAGCCTGTGTTGTCACTAGTAAGGAAGACAACAAAGTGGTTCTAACTGGAGTTAGAAAAGGAAATGTGTACTTAGCTGACTTCAACTCTACAGATGCAGAATCTATTACTTGTCTCTTCAGCAAAGCAAGTTCAGTTGAGAGTTGGCTATGGCACAAGAAGCTATCCCATTTGAATTTCAAAACAATGAATGATCTAGTCAAAAAGGACTTAGTAAGAGGAATTCCTCTTGTTGAATTCTCAAGAGATGGTCTGTGTGATGCTTGTCAGAAAGGCAAACAAAGGAAAGCATCATTTCAGAAGAAGCTTGAAACAACAATTGATGAACCATTACAGCTGCTACATATGGATTTGTTTGGACCAGTCAATGTATTGTCAATAGCAAGAAAAAGATATTGCTTAGTGATTGTAGATGATTTCTCAAAGTTCTCATGGGTCTGTTTTCTTGGATCAAAGGATGAAGCAAGTGAAATCATTATCAATCACATCAGGCAAGTCAATAATCATCCTGACTTGAAGGTAAGAAACATCAGGAGTGACAATGGAACTGAGTTCAAGAATTTGATATTAAGGCTGTTCTGTGAAGAAAATGGAATCATGCATGAGTTCTCAGCTCCAAGAACACCTCAGCAAAATGGGGTAGTTGAAAGAAAGAACAGATCTTTAATTGAGGCTGCCAGAACAATGCTTGAAGAATCAAAGTTACCAACATATTTTTGGGCTGAAGCTGTTAATTGTGCCTGTTTCACTCAAAATATTTCTTTGATCAATCAAGCTAAAGGCATGACTCCTTATCAGTTGTTCAAGAAAAGAAAACCAACTCTAAACTTTCTTCATGTCTTTGGATGTAAATGTTTTATACTAAGGAATCAATCTGACCATAAAGGGAAGTTTGATGCAAAGGCTGATGAAGGAATATTTGTTGGTTATTCAGCTGGAAAATCTTATAGGGTCTACAATCTAA
Organism: Apium graveolens; assembly: GCF_009905375.1. Lineage (NCBI taxonomy): Eukaryota > Viridiplantae > Streptophyta > Magnoliopsida > Apiales > Apiaceae > Apium > Apium graveolens. The sequence goes on along the minus strand of NC_133651.1, from coordinate 103,987,253 downwards.
GAACCAACATTGTTATGGAATCTGTGCATGTTGTGTTTGATGATAAAAAGATTGATGGACTAACAGATGAGGGACATAATGAGAGACTCAAATTTGACAACATTGAGATATATTGTGATGATAGTGAAGAGGAGACTGATGGAGATGACACTTCAAAAGGGATTCAAAACATGCCCCTGGATAATGCACAAAATACTGCATCCATTGATAGAAGCAATGCAGTATCCGTTGAAAGACATAGTGCATCATCCGTTGAAGTACAAAATGAAGCATCCGTTGATCATAGTTCATCAACGGATAATCGATTTACATCATCAGTTGATAGAACTCCAAGTTCCCTGCAAAGGACCAACAACTCAGGGGGAGTTTCAACTAGTCAACACTCTGTCTCACATCATGACAATACTGAGGCCACCTCATCTAGAGCACATCTTCCACCACAAAGGAAATGGACCAAGAATCATCCCTTTGAACTGATCATTGGTGATGCATCATCTAAAGTGCAAACAAGAAGAGCTACTCAAGATGAATGTCTGTACAGTAGTTTTCTATCTCAGGAGGAACCTAAGAAAGTGGAAGAAGCTCTATTGGATCCAGATTGGATATTAGCTATGCAGGAAGAGCTAAACCAATTTGAGAGAAACCAAGTTTGGAAGCTGGTACCCAAACCAAAGAACAAGAGTCCTATTGACACAAAGTGGGTATTCAGAAACAAGATGGATGAAAATGGCATTATCATAAAGAATAAAGCCAGACTGGTTGCTAAAGGCTATTCTCAGCAAGAGGGAATAGATTTTGATGAAACATATGCTCCTGTTGCAAGACTTGAAGCCATCAGAATATTTCTAGCCCATGCAGCCCATGCCAATTTCAAAGTCTATCAAATGGATGTCAAGAGTGCATTTCTAAATGGGAAATTAGAGGAAGAAGTCTATGTAAGTCAACCTCCAGGATTTGAAGATCCAAATTTTCCAGACTATGTGTATTATCTGTTGAAAGCACTCTATGGACTGAAGCAAGCACCTAGAGCCTGGTATGAAACCTTATCAAAATTTCTTTTGGAGAATCACTTCACTAGAGGTACTGTTGATAAAACTCTCTTCTTTAGGGATGTTAATGGCTCTAGTATACTTGTTCAAATTTATGTAGATGACATAATATTTGGCTCTATAGATGATAAACTTTGCAAAAAGTTTGCTAAGCTAATGCAAAGTAAATATGAAATGAGCCTAATGGGAGAACTAACCTATTTTCTTGGTTTACAAGTTAAACAAGTTAGTGATGGAATTTTCATTAGTCAAACTAAATATATTTATGATCTTTTAAAGAAGTTTGACTTAATGGAATGCTCATCTGCAAAAACTCCCATGGCCACTGCCACCAAACTTGAATTAAATAAGACTGAAAGGTCTGTGGACATTACAAGTTATAGAGGCATGGTTGGTTCACTTTTATATTTAACTGCTAGCAGACCAGATATAATGTTTGCTACATGTCTGTGTGCTAGATTTCAAGCTGATCCTAGGGAGTCTCACTTAATTGCTATCAAGAGAATTTTCAGATATCTCAAGGGTACACCAAATTTAGGAATTTGGTATCCTAGAGAATCTGGCTTTGATCTAATTGGTTATTCAGATGCAGACTATGCAGGTTGCAAAATAGACAGGAAAAGTACAACAGGCTCCTGCCAATTCCTGGGAAACAAGCTTGTATCATGGTTTAGCAAAAAGCAAAATTCAGTCTCTACTTCTACAGCTGAGGCTGAATACATTGCTGCTGGAAGTTGCTGTTCTCAAATGTTATGGATGAGGAATCAACTCCTTGATTATGGACTTCATGTTGATAGAATACCTATCTTTTGTGACAACACAAGTGCCATAGCCATAACAGAGAATCCTGTGCAGCACTCAAGGACCAAGCACATTGATATTAAGTACCACTTCATCAGGGAGCATGTCATGAATGGTACAGTGGAACTACATTTTGTTCCAAGTGAACAACAAATTGCTGACATATTTACCAAGCCACTTGATGAATCAACATTCACAAGATTGGTAAGTGAGCTAGGTATGCTTAATTACTCTTAAAATTCATGTCTTCTTTGCAATTTGATGAGAAGCCTGAAATATATTAGTTGCTAGAACAAATTTGACTTTTAACAAAGTTTATTCCATCAACGGATGTTCCCTATCCGTTGAAAGTCAAAATTGCTCTATCAACGGATATTCATTATCCGTTGAAAGACAAGTATATCTCTGGAACTTTTATCCGTCAACGGATAAAGCTGAAGTACCTTTCAACGGATGACAATTTACATTATCCGTTGAAATGTCACATCAGACGTTTGAGGTGTTTCACAGCCGTTGATTCTATTTTCTTAACCGTTGATACCATACATACATCTGTATGTATTGGTTTTAAAGGTAGTTATTAGAATACCTACAGTTTATTCTTAAACGGCTGAAATTCACTAACACCTATTTATTGATTAATCCTTTATTTATTTCTTTTTCTTTGAAAGCATATAAGCCCTTCTGATTGTTCATTATTACTTTACGCTTTCTTAGAATTTCAAGCATTTACCATTTTCTCTCTGCAAAACCTTCAAGTTATTCTCTGCAATTTCTACTCACAACAATGGCACCAGTCGTGAAGATTATGTCTCAATCTGGGTTCATCTACGAGAAGAACAATTTCATAGCTCTGGTAGAAAAGAATGAAGCCCACTCAGATTATCACAAAATGATGGACTTCATCAAAAACTGTAAACTTAGCTATGCAATGCTGGAAGCCCCAACGATTTTCTGTGAAGTAGTTGAGGAGATTTGGACAACTGCTGAGTTCAACTCCATGGATATGACTATCTCCTTCACTCTCAAAGGTAAAAATCACTGTATTAACTGTGATGACTTACAAGCATGTTTTAAATTACCTGAGAACAATGCCATGACACCACACACTGATAGTGATGTATCCAGCATGTTAGATTCCATAGGTTACTCTCTTAACTCTGCTAATTTAGGGGGTATTAGACGAAAAGGCCTTAGGAAAGAATGGAGTTTTCTTGGGGATGCCTTCATAAAGGTTTTCTCTGGGAAAATTAGTAATTTTGATGCCATAACTTCATCTCTTGTTAATATGTTCTATATGCTTGTTTCTGATAGGTACTTTAACTTTAGCAACTATGTGATGCTAGAATTAGGTACTAGATTAGGTAACAAAGCTAATAGACCTAATAACATCTATTATGCTTGATTCTTTATGTTATTGGCTAACCATGTTGCTGAAGGTTTAGTCATTATCAATGAGAATAATAAACTCAAGTGCTGGGCACAAGAGAAAAGAGTTCTTGCAGACTTATTGAGAATGGATCTCAACAGCAGTGTGCAATTGGTATATTTACCAATCATGAATGCACCCCAGGTAGGTGAGGTAATTGCTTCTACAACTCCTACTTCTTCCAACCCCTCTATTTCTTTATCTTCTAGTGTGGCCATGAAATCTGTGTCAATGCCCCAACAGATTTCTACCAAGGTCACCAAATCTAAACTTTCAAAATCCAAGACAAAGAAAACCACCTCTGTTGTTTCTCAAAAGACAACAGTTGTAACAACAACCATTAACCCTGAGGGAAGTGAACAGGGTGTGAGTGGTGAGGGGAGGGGTGAACATCAAAGAAACCCCCAGGATAAGGAAGGAGAGTTGAGTGCTTCCCAAGCTAGCCAAGCCCCAGTTTCTCAAAAAGCTGTGGTGGTTGAAAAGGTTTCTAGCACATCCCTAGTAGCATCCTCCCAAAAGGATGTTACTATTGAAAAGAGTTCCCAACCAGGAACACAGAACAAAAGAGGGAGGGACACTAAAGCCAAACACTCACCTACAAAAGCTTTTATTAGAAGAAAGAAGGCTAGAACCCAATCTTCTACACAGGGTGCACACACTGCACAGATACATCCATCTGTCTCTGTGCCTTCTCAAACTCAGTTTGATGTGACTCCAATAAATGTGGAGTCACAGCCCCATTCTCTCACAATAATCACACATCAATCACCAAACACTTCATCACCATCTCTGGATGTGGATATGTTATTCCCATCAATTCCTGATTCTCCCTCTTTACAACTCAGGGAGGAGCCCCACTCAAATACAGGTGATCATCATCTTTTAGATGATTTGTTGGATCACCCGCAAATTCTTTCAGATATAATTGAAGGATCTGTATCAACACATATCAAATCAATCTATACAGATTCAACAGTTATATCACTTTCAATTTCATCTTCTTTTCCTTCTTCAACGGATATCACTCATCCGTTGACAAGTGGTTGCTCTTCAACGGATAAGCTTAACAGCAGTTATCCGTTGATAACAACAGTTTCAACTTCAACGGATATTCCACATCCGTTGATAGTCTCTACACAAATAACTGAAATGATTCCAAGTGTAGAAGACATGAATACTATGCAATCACTTTTAGGATTGAGGGCAGGGAGTGAAAATTTGAGTGAGAGGCTGGGTTGCTCCCAGGCAAAAGGAGAGATTGAGAGCACAAAAATGCATGCTATTTCTTCCAGCATGGCAAAAGTCAGTGAGTGGAGTACCACCTTAGAAGGTGAAGGTGAGGGAGTGAGATGTGTGAGCCAGGGGGAGCCCCTGATGCAAGAACATAGAGAAAAAGAGAGAAAAGCAGGTACAGTTGATACAAGGGTGGAACCAGCCATTGCTCATGAGTCAATGATTGTGGATGATGCTGAAAAGGAAAGACAATTTCAGCAACATTACAAAGCTGTAATTGATAACATTTCCTTGGATGCTAACACTTTTACTCATCCTGTGACAGCCTATCAAATGTTGGCTGCTCAGGGCAATGAGAAGGCAGAAAGGACACTACATCTAGTGCACTCAACAGAATCTCTTCAAAGGGATAAAGCTGCTATTAACAGGATGCCTTCTACAGCTGGTGAGCCATCTGAGGAATTTGGAGTAAATTCTGATGATGATGACTCTATTTCTTCTGATGGAAGCATGAACATAGGGGGAGATGAAGACCCTAGTTCCATTCCTAATCTACCTGAATGGGCCCTGACTAAGGAGCATAGAACAGGTGAATTCAATGTCCACTTGGTCAAACAAATCATCACTATTCAACAGGCCATTCAGAACACTTCAAATGCAAATATCAAGGCTATCCTCCAAGCTCACCTGGACTCACTGCATCTCATGAAGTTGCAGAAAGTAAAGCAAAATATGAGTCTAGATGATCTCAGGAAAGATATTGCTGACTTGAAATCCTTCACTTCAGAAAAATTGGATTCAGTCATGCCCTATGGTACTTTGCAGGACTTGGTTTCGAGATTGAAAAAGGAATCAGTTACTGAACAAAGGCTGGCCAAGTTGGAAGACAGAGTTCAAGGAATTGAAGACTCTGTGGCCACCCTTCTTCTCAACCAACAATCTCAAACCAATCTCCTAATGCAGCTGGCAAAAGCACAAGGCTTGACCCCTCTCCTTGATGATAACAAAAAGGGGGAGAATAAAAGGGAAGGGGAAGGAGAGCCCTCTACAAAGATTCAGATATCTAAAGTGCTAGTTCCTGCCATCACTACCTCTCCAATCATTCAAATCAAGGGAAAACCTGATGGAATTGATTTGATTCAGCTAGCAGCAGCTGAAATACAAATGAAAGAACAATGGAGGAGAATTGATGAAAGGTTGCAATTGGTGTTTGGTTCTACACAAAATAAATCAACATCTGTGAAATTTAGCACAAAGATTGAACCAATCAACATGGAGCTCAAGCCAGTAGGGAGAAATAAGGTTGGAGAGACTTCTTTCAAGAATTTAAAACCTATGGTTCTAAAGCCTAACACTAGATCCAGTATGGACTCCACAAAGAATCCCCTAGACTTTGCTCAGATGCAGGAAGTAGACTTTCCTCTTCCAAAACCTGATGGAGACAAAGTTCTAAGTGCAAGCATCATAAAGAAGAAGGAGACCAAGGACAAGGGTGAGAGAATGGACATGGCCTTTATCTATAGAGAGGGAAAGAGTATCTGTGTGATGCAAGGACATCCCAAATTTCTAAAGGCCAAAAGGGAAGAAACCAGAAGGTTGAAGAAAGAAGCTGTAAAACTCAAGGCTGACAAAAGAGCACAAGCAAAGCTTGAAAAACAGCTAAAGTCAAGCCAAGTTGAAGAAATGAAAGGAATTGAAGTCAGGGGTGAAGAAAAGATTGCTAACTTAGATGAGGTTCTTGGGAGCATATTTGGTGAAAATATGGAAGAAAGAGAGGAATGGCAGAAGGGAAACAGAAGAAAGGCCAAGGCACACAGAAGGAGTGAAGATAACCCTGAAGATACCAAATCTATATCTAAACCACTACCTTCCATACCTAAACCTTTTGTTGCTGATCCCTCTATAAATATCCATGGTGAACCAATCATTCCAAAAGAGGAACCTATTGATTGGGACAACATCACATTGCCTACCTTTTTAACCACTCTACCACTACCAAAGAAACAGAAAAGAAAATCTAAATCTACACCTCCCCTAACCTCTAAGAAATTCACTCAAAAACAAAAACCTAACCCTAAGCCACCCATTTCTAAAGATGATTATGTTCACATCTGTGACATAAAAGAAGCTTCAGACATTAATCTCTATCTGGATGAGCTGGAGGAAGTAAGGGGAATAGTTTCCTACAGACAGCTACCAGAGAGATTGGTTTTCAGATATAAGGGAGCTGGGGAAAGAACATGGCCTCTCTACAGGATTCTAAATGAAGGCTACTCTACCTTGATCAGAGTCTTTTCAGCCATCAAAAAGGATTCTGGCTTTACCAGAACAGCCAAGACTGAAATTCTCAACAAGATTGCCAACATAAGGAAGACTTGGAGGGAACCAAATGCTTTGCCCAGAACCTTACTCATACAAGAAAGGGGAACTAAAATTCACAAATCACCTCATTGGTTGATGGAATTTAGAGATGACAAAGGAGTCAGAAGATTTTTCAGACTTGAAGACCAACTCAAGATTGCCAGCAATGAAACTCTCAAGGAAATGCAATCTAAGTTGGATATCAGTGATGAAGATGAAGCTGAATTCTTCAGACAACTCCAACTCCAATTTGAGGAAAATGACAAAGGGCTAGGAAAGAAAACCAGGGAACAAAGAAGAAAATGATGATTTGCTCAGGCTAGAGGAGCACCCTTGGAAATACTGTAAATCTTCAATTACCTCCTAGTACATACACTTTTGCAGCACTTTTATATTTCTACTTAGTTTCAATTCAAATATTTGTTAAGTGTTTTGTTATCATCAAGTTAACCCTGAATTTATGCCTACAATTCTTATAGACATAAATAGGGGGAGATTGTTAGGAATATATGTGCATTAGTTTGATGATATGTTTAACAAAACACTTAAGTAGAAATTTAGTGTCTGTAGCCTCAACGGATAAGACCACTTTGGCTATCCGTTGATGGTGTAGCTTTACTTAGAAATAAGTCTAGTATTGTAGCATATTTCAGTCTCTGTATTTAAAATGTAATTCTTAGAAGTTGAGAGAAACTATAAGTCATGTTGACTACTAGATGATATGCAGATAGGAAGGCCAATTGTAAATATTTCATGCCTTGTAATTTTGTATAAATGAAGTGGTATCAACGGATGACTTAAAGACCTTCAACGGATGAGAAGCTAAGCTTCAACGGATGTCTCTAAAGCTTCAACGGATAACATCCTTCAACGGATGAGAGCATCAACGGATGAAAGCTTCAACGGATAACATCCTTCAACGGATGAAGTCATCAACAGATGAAAGCTTCAACGGATGTTCTGCTAATTAGCCGTTGATAAGTGGTAGTTGTACCTACAAACAGAGGCACATGGGTTGACAGAGAAAAGTGAGATGTGGTAGCCGAATTTCAGGATCAACAGAAAAAGCAGTCGTTCTTCTTTAGTACAAAGATGCAATAGTCAACAAAGTACTTGAGTGAACAGGAAAAGAAGCAAGTGAAGAACTTATTTTACTATTGTAATTTTATATTGTTTTTCACTTGTACACTTGGTAATATATAAACCAAGAAGAAGCTAGTAATTAGTGTGAGATTTTCCAGAGCTGTTAAGAAATATCTTGAGAGAAAATTCATCTAGTTTGTACTAGGATGCAGCTGTGATCAACATTGTTGAACACAGATTTTCTAATATACCATCTCTGGTGGAACAACAAATCCACCAGAAAAGTTTTTAAAGTTTGTTGTGTTCTTTACATTTTGTGTTTGAATATATATCTGTCTGCATTAGCTCAAAGCAATTCATACACTTGTTCATCTAGAACACACTGCTTTAATAAACTTCTCAAAACCTGAAAAAGTTTTGAGATTTACATTCAACCCCCCTTCTGTAAATCTCATTGTTAGTCCTCTAGGAATAACAGTACTTACATATTTAATGACTGCACGTTCTTAATTTGCTAGTCCTTTAGTCCTAGACTTATTGATTCGACAGGATAATTCATCTTATCAATAAAACCTTGAGAAATATATGATCAAGTTGCTCCCATATCTTTTAATACTTTAACACATAAGGTATCCGTAATAATCTTCCACGTCATCACATCCATATTCTAAATAACATATCGCAAATTCTCGTTCTCGGAGACGTATCCCTTATTGAAGTAGATCCCCTTAACTGTTAATGCATCCCGGGCTAGGGACAGTGATTTGTAATTTTTACCATATGCCCTTGTTTCCTTCCCATGCATGCGAGGTAGATGAGACTTTGCCCGCTGAGTGTATAATACGTTAACTTTTGTTTGAAAAACTCTCGCAAGGAACAACGGTACAACGAAACAAATAGAAGGATTCACAATTTTAATAAACTTAGAGTTGAAGAGAAAGAAGAAGTAATGATTTGAATATGAATGAGACAACCACATTAGTACTGAAGATGGCCAGTCTTTCATACCGTGTGGCATACAGCATATGATTAGGTGGCGTCCCACCCGACTCTTTGTCATTCCGACAAAGTGTTTCATCATAACACTGTTTGTCCCAAATCAGAAAGCAAAACTTGAGAGAAACAATTAAATTTGAAAGGGAATGCAAAATCCTCCTTTTTGATATTATCAGAAAGAATTTATTAAGAAAAGGAGTTCATACATTTTTAGGAATTAAAAAGGAATATACGCTGTAATGTTGAGGACAAGGATGATACCATTGGTCACCATCCATATTTTACTGGTATTCATCTTTCGAGCTTGTTCAATCATGTCCCACTTGTGTTATATAACAACTTTAGAAAGTATGCTGAAATGCCTTCACAACTAAGAATTATGGTAGATTCTTACTTGTTAAGTCCCGCGTCTGCAACATCGTATCTACACGTATAATACTTTAACCATTCGATCATAATGGCGTTCTTATCAAATAATCCTTGAGTTTTCTCTTTTTAATTTAGAATAACCATGAATTATTCAACATAACGATCTTTTTATTAATAATATTCTTCTTTTAGAAAAAAATCTGGGAATCTTCCCAATCTTCTTCAGTCATGCCCAGGCTCCTGTTAAATCAATGAATTCCTTGAAGTCTGATAGTCCCAGTGAGTGGATGAATAATTACTCCATACGCTGATTCTGTTATTAACCTTGTCAAACAACATTTACACCTTACTGTTAGGAATAATCAACTTCTTCATACTCGCGGATCACTTTATTCTCTGAATTAATAATACTAAATCTAAAATAATATCCTTCCAGCTAATCCGAGCCTTTTGACAAACAAGAAACTCAAGTAGTAACTTGACAACCGATGTTTAAAACTTATTTTATTCGAAAAGGCTTTTAGAAATGTTGTGAGGAAAAATCTTTTTCGAAAACTTGTTAAAAATTTTGAAAATTTTGAAAATCACACCTCTGGTTGTCCTCACTATATGAGTTGGTTGTCGTCCTTCTTATGACCAAATACCAAGTTAAAGAAATGATCACTCAAAGGTCCATTCACTTCCATTTATCTCCTCTCCTTCATTGGGTCTATTATCTTCCTTAATCGATGTAAACTTCAACTGTCGTTGCATGTTATCTTATTCGCAGCTTCACATTAAGGCTCCCATACTGGTAGTACTCCCGTTAACCACTTTGCAATCATTGAGTGGAACAGACTATCCCATAGTCAACAAGTCAGTTAATATCACATCATTACAACATCATTAATTTCAAGAAATCTTCAGATCCCTCATCTCCTCTAACCCTCTTTCTTCAACACTTATCTACTCCATTCCACAAGCTAGTCATGAGTGGCCTAATTACTAATAGCTTCTTTTAACCGGATACAGCCATCCTCCAGAACACTTGAATCTTCTTTCTAAACTCCTTCTCACCTTAATTTATATCTCAATACTCACCGTTTACTGCCGCTATCGCGTCCCTTCTCGCAAACACTGTTGTTTCAGTAGAAAGGTTTTTAAACTAAGGATATAGAATATGGTGTATAATAGACGAGAAAAGATACATTCATAGTTAAATGTTCAAAAGAACAAGAATAAGCAAATGAAGGTTCTTGAATAGGTAGTCTCATATCGAGAGATGATAGAATAGCGTTGAATAACTTGGAGAGGCGCAACTGTCATAACAGAAAGTAATACCATTAATACTGATGGAGAACAAGGCGCAAATCGAATCTGGGAGAAGATGACGATCCTTAAACGGAAGGTTCCAAAAGATCAGTTGATGCAGGGAAATCAGGATCTGCCATTGCCATTGCCTGGATATCACGTCGCTGGTCAAGAATCCCGAATCGAAACACGAACCGTGCCGGAGACCTACTATACAGTCGCACTCAACCTCACAATGACCTATCTTTCTATTTCCTATTCCTAATCCTAACCCTCTACCTAATCCCGACAATCTAGGCTTGTTTCAGTGACTTATAACCTGTAGCTCTGATACCAACCTGTGGCGCCCTCCAAACCCGGGTCAGAAGTTTGGGGTCCACAACACAAACACAATATATCAACCTGTATAAGAAATATTATTTGCAATGACCTTGCTTTACAAAACCACGGATCGCAACAGGTTAAAGTATGAAAACAAGCCACAACCTTAATTATTACATCGTACCAAATCACAACTAATTTAACTTACAATTGATAATAAAATCATTCTTACAACCTTGCTATCTCACTACTGCCATAAGCTCTTGCTAGCTCGATCAATCATAATCTGGAATCCTAGCTCGAACATTGAACTGGGAAACCTTGCTATAAACCGTATCCTTCTTAACTGTAGAATATATAAAAAGATTCGCAAGAGTGAGCTAACTAGCTCAGCAAGTCATATTATCAATAACTGAGGTTAGACAATAATAAATGAGATGATTCAAAGGAATCAAGTTTCTTGTTAAACAACCAATAGAATTTGGATTATTTATTTTAAGTTTTTTTTTTAAACCAAGGTTAGGCTGCTGATCAGTCACGCACTAACCCCGAGCAAAGCACACAACACTGCTCTAACTACTGGATCCAAGGCACACATTGGCCTAATTTGACCATCGATATGGTCTGACCACGAATCTGGTCCATACAAAGAAAACTATCAAATTCTAAAGCATTTCAATATGATAAACAATAGAGTTCAATAAAACCAGATCATAATCAATAACCATAAAACATTTGTAAAAGAGCATGGTAAAAGTTCATAGTTACCAAAAAGGGTATATCAAAATACATAAAAGAAGTGGCCTCCAGCCGGTAGGATAATCAGGTATTAGATGAATAGTGTTTTTCCAAAGTTTTAGTGCTTTGATATCACAAGGTATGGTTAAGTATAAAAGTTTTTGTATATATAAACAATTTTGTTCCAGTGTTTGGTATATGATGGATATATATTTGTGGAGTAGTATCGTATTTGTGTGGTTTAATATTTGGTAAATCCACAAGAAATGGTTCACAAAGAATAAGGCTTACGGCTCAAAGATCAAATGATGTGGCTCAGGTTCAAGGCTGGAGGATTTAAAGTATTTCCAATATAAAAGAGAGCTATTTTGAATATTAACAATAGGTCACAAGAGAATTTAGAAATATTTGCAATAAATCTCGAGAAAGGTTTAGAAGTACTTGCCTTATTATAATCGATTCCGATTTCACTTTTATTCGTCAATTGACTCTCTTCAACAATCACTCGTCTACTTTTCCTATGCCTCGATTCTATTTTCTGATTACTGGCTGTATTTTCTACATGTCGATTCCGTTTTCTGATCACCTGCTTTCCTTTCTTACGCCTTGCTTACTCTGCTAGGCATCATAAGTATCTATCAATATTTAACTCATACGATTCTATTCGACATACACTTCTATCTACCCTTCGTTTCACCCAAATCCGACTAACGGATTGAAGGTTACGATATAAACAAGTAAACACCGAACATGTAGACCGACAGTCAACCAACAAGTCATATATAGCACATAACACGTCAAATAATCAATGACATATCATTTATAAAGAAGTCCCGGGTTATAAATAGGCTTTCGGGTATTCAAAATGATTTTTAAAACATTTTTCGGAATTAAAACGGGTCGTTGGATCAATTTTAAAGTAATAAACAGGGTTCGGTTTGCCGAATATGGCTTCAAAACCATTTTATAATATTTATTGATCCTTGAAAACAATTTAAAATAATATTTTAAAGCTCGAAACTATTTTTCGGAATTTTTAAATCATTTAATAATAATTAAATCTATTTATTAAATCAATTAAAATTAACTAATAATTAATTAAGTTTATTAATAAATTAATATTAAATTAATTGACTAATTAAAATAATTAAAAACTAATTAAAATCAATTAATAAAATAAATCAGATTTATTTTTGAATTAAAAATGAATTTTGGAATTAAAATAATGATTTTAGGAATTAAAAATGAATTTTAGGAATTAAATAATGAATTTTTGAATTATTTCTAAAAAGAAATTCCAGAAACAGATTTGGATAATTGGAATTGGGGGAAAATGAATCAAACTCGGGTTTGAGAACCGGGTCGTGATGAATGTCACCGGGTCGGGTATGAACTCGCCGGTTTCTGGGGACGAACCCAGTTTCCAGCGGTTCTTGCCGGACTCCGGCGACCTTCATTCATCCCTAAAGCCACTCGATTTTACGAGTTTATCATATCTAAATCGTTCTTCGTCACGCCGACAATTCAGTTTGCTTAACAACACGCATAAACATACAATCCAGGCCGTTCTCCGATCAAATCCGCCATGAAAACCGGCAAACTCGGAGAAATCCGGCGAAGTCACGACTTTCTTAAATAATGAACAAAAACCCGCGATTTATACATCAAAATAACGCTCTAATCATCTACAACCTATTCACATAATCAAATTCAATCACCAACTCAAGAACAACAATAAAATTCGAATTAAAAACTGGGCAAAAACCCAAAACTCGTTTTCACCCAATACTGGACCAAAATTAACGAGTTTATACACTAAATCAATCCTCAGGAACTCAGGAATCATAATCCATCATCAAAACATTCAAACAATCCTTCAAACTTAAAAATCGAAATTAAAGGAAAATATGAAAATACGAAATTAATAAATATTCAACGTTATTCAATGATTTCGATACAGAACCGACCGTCTCGTCGAGAGCTTCGTTTTGACTATTCATACGCCTCTATCGGATTCCAATAACGTCTTCAAATTCTCGTTTGATTGTGAAGAACACGAAGAACACGATTCGTTTTTCTGGATAATTATATAATTAACTGATTGCAAATGAATTTCTGTACAAAATAAGATACGGTAATGACTATTTATATTTACGGAATATTGGTACCCCGTTGGATCATACCGGATATAAAATGGTACGTTTATTTATAAAAACTGATCCAAACGGTATCGGTTTTCGGGATAATTATCCAAATCAGTACAATTTGTACTGCGGTCTTGGTCTCAGCGCCTGGTTACACGTACTACGAGGTGATAATTGGGATAGTTTAATAAAAAGCTCCCGTTTATCGAAAATACGGGTTTTATTGATTTACCGAAACGAATGTTGTATCGAAAATATTGTGCCGGGACCCGCGCAGGACAAACCGTACGCCGGATCGAAAAAGTCGAAACATGGAAAATGCTCGGAATATTGCAATTAGGTTAGGAAGGAGTTCTCGGAAGAGTTTCGGGTTCTAAAAACGTAAAAACGGTTAACGGTGGTTGGTTCCCGTTTTCATAAAATAGGTTTTAAATACCCGGAACAAGAGTTTAAAAAAAATCCATATGATTCCTATAAATTCATAAATTAACATAAAAATAATTAGGAAGATATGACAATTATCTATATTTTATTTTGGACATAAAAAAAATTGAAATACTCAATTAATAACATTTTTAAACATTCCAACATTTTTAACACTTAACAGATAATTCACAGAATAGATACTGAATACATATAATAATTATCTATTAGCAAAAATAATTACACGATATATCCCGGATATTACACATAAGCTACTCACTCGATAGATAATTAGTTAACATCCGTCGGGACTATAATGACTTATCCGTCGGGACTATAAATCTTATCCGTCGAGTGCTACATTATTTCACTAAGTAAAATCTACTTAGATGTTTTGTTTATGAAACCATCAAGTACACAACATATGCACAACAATCTCCACCAATTTATGTCTACTGGAATTGTAGCCATAAATTAAGAGGTACTTGATGATAACAAAACATCCTAAACATACAGCTTTAAAGATAAGCAGATAATACTGAAAGTGCTTCAACTAAACAAAATGTACAAGGTTTGGCTCACAGTCATTTTTAAGACGCTCCTCTAGCCTGAGCAGATTTTTCTAGTTTCTTGAAGGTCTGGTTCTTCTTCCAAGCTTTCTATTATTTTCATCAATCTGATTTTGGAGCTTCCTGTGGAATTCCAGTTCATCAGATTCTGAGAGATCTAGCTTTTCTTGCATTTCTAAGAGAGTCTCATTGCTAGAGATACTCAATTGGTCTTCTAATCTGAAGAATCTTCTCACACCTTTGTCATCTATGAACTCCATCAGCCAGTAGGGACTTAGATGCACTCTTCTCCCTGTGTATGGGATGATTAGAGTCTTTGGGAGTGCATCTTTAGCTCTAATACTCCTTAGTTCTTCAATCTTCTTCAATACTAGTCTTCTTGCAGTTACATTGAACCCAAAGTTCTTCTTAAAGGATGAATAAACTTTAATAAGTACAGCTTGGCTCTCTTGAAGAATCCTGTGAAGAGGCCACACAATCTCCTTTCCTCCTTTGTACTTGAACACTAACCTTTCAGGTAGGTTCCTGTATGCATCAATTCCCCTCACTTCATCCAGTTCATCCAGTTAGAGGTTTAGATCTGAAAAATCTTTGATGTCACACAAGTACAAGTAGTCTCCCTTGTTGACTTTGGGGTGAGCTTTAACTACTGACTTGGATTTGAGTGGTGACAGCTTCACTTTCTTGACTGCCCTTGACTTTTTCCTTTTTGGCTTGCTTAGGATTGGTAAATTGAAGTCAGGAATTGGTATTTTATCCCACTCTATTGGCTCATCCTTGGGCACAATAGGTTCACCATGAATATTCTTGTAGGGATCCACCACCCTTATATCTTCAAATGCCACAGAGGGCTTTGATGCTTGAGTTGTAGCTGGTGTGGGTACCTTAGGAAATTGATCTTCCAATTCTTTGTCAACAATATCCAGTTTCCTTTTTGTTCTTCTAGCCAATTCTTTCTTCCTTGGGGATTTCTTCTATTCTTCAATTTTCTTCTTTGATTCAGCAGCTTCAAATGGTTGTGAGGGAATTTGTTGAGATGAATTCATAGCCTGTAGCTTGGCCAAGATAGCAATCTGCTCTTTCTTTTGTTTAGTATTCTTTGCATCTAGAGCAACTTGCTTCTTTTCCTGCTTTAATCTGGCTTTTTCTTCTCTCTTTGCTTGAGCAAATTATGGATGTCCAGCTACCACACAAATTTCCTTTCAATTTCTGAATATCTTAGCAATTCTCTTTTTTGAAGCTGAATCAGCTGGATCTTTATAGAAGACAATTGATCTTGACAGAAGCTTCTTCTCATCAGGCTTGGGTGTCTCATACACAGTGTCCAAGGGGTTCTTCAAAGATGATTTCGGATAATTTGCCCTTGGTTTAAGAATTGTTTCAGCCTTTGGAGACTTGATGCAGGAAGATTGTCCTCTTTCCAGATAATTCATGCTCATCTCATTCACACTGATTTGCTTGAATTGAGAGTGATGGATGACTGACTTAACTGGCTCCTTGACAAGTTCAAACTTTTTCTGTATCTCCTCATCAATCTTCTCCCAGTTGATCAAACTCAACTTTTCTTTCTCAGCAACTTTCAAATTTGCTGCTGCTGCTTGAATCAGATCTATACCATCTGCAACTGGTGGCTTGGAGACAGTAATTGAAGGTACAATTACTTTGCTGATTTGTACTTGAAGTTTCTCCCCCTCACTTGGTCCTTTCTCCCCTTACTTGATTCTCTCTCCCCTTTTTGTTATCATCAAGTTGAGGAGTTAGGCCTTGTGCTTTAGCCAGTTGCATGAGAAGATTTGTCTGAGTCTGTTAATTTTGAAGAAGGGTAGCCACTGAATTCTCAATAACTTGAACTCTATCTTCCAGCTTGGCCAGTTTCTTTTCAGAATCTGATTCTCTCCTCAGTCTTAGTAATAGTCCTGCATGGTACCATATGGCATGACTGAATCCAGCTTCTCAGAATTATAGGTCTTCAAGTCAGCTATATCCTTTTTGAGTTCATCCACAGTCAGATTCTGTCTTAACTGCTGGATCTTCATGAGATGTAGAGAGTCTAGGTGAGCTTAAAGAATAGCCTTGGTACCAACATCTGAAGTTTCCTGAAGGGCCTTTTGAATAGCCATAACTTGCTTATACAAGGATACACCAAATTGTCCTGGTGTAGATTCCTTTGTCCATGCCCATTCAGGTAAATCTGAAACAGAACTTGGGCCTTCATCTCCCCCTAAGTTCATGCTTCCATCCAAAGAAACAGAGTCATCATCATTAGAATTTACTTCAAATTCTTCAGATGGCTCACCAGCTTGGGAAGGCATCCTATTGACAGCAGATTTATCTCTTTGAAGAGATTCTGAGGTGTGTACTAAGTTCAAAGTCTGTTCTGCCTCCACATTGCCCTGAGCAGCCAACAATTGATAGGCTGACACAGGATGAGTAAAAGTGTCAGCATCCAAGGAAATGTTATCAATTACAGCTTTGTAATGTTGCTGAAATTGTCTTTCCTTTTCAGTATCATCCACAATCATTGACTCACTAGCAATGGCTGGATCCACCTTTATTTCTCCTGTACCTGCCTTTCTCTCATAATCTATCTTTTGTTGCATCAGGGTCTCACCCTGGCTCCCCACCCTCACACCCTCACCTTCACCTACTAAGGTGGGACTCCTCTCACTCACTTTTGCCAATCATGAATAAATGGATTGCTGATTTTCACTCTTTTCATCTCCTTTTGCCTGGGAGCAACCCGGCCTCTCACTCAATACACTCTCCTCTCTCAGTCCTAAGAGTGACTGTACAACCACTAAATCTTCTGCACTTGAAATAATTGAAGTTTGAAGTTGTGCAGAGATACTCGATGGATAAGTGATATCCGTCGAGTGAGTGGTAATGCTATCCGACGGATAACTGCTGTTAGGCTTATCCGTCGGGATACAATCACTACTCGACGGATGAGCAATATCCATCGAGAGAGTAGAAATGAATGAGGTGGGAAGAGAAACTATTGTTGACTCTGTGCTGATTGAAGATATTTTGGGCACATATGTCACAATAGTTTCTGAAAGAATTGGCAAGTGAGCCAACAAATCATCTAAAAGATGATGCTCACTTGCACTAGATTTTGGCTTCCCCAACAGAGTTAAAGAAGGGGAATCAGGAATTGAAGTGTTTATCATATCCACTTCCAGAGAGTTTGTTGGTGAGTATGGTGTTTCAGATGCTTCTATTATTAGAGATTTTGGCTGTGACTCCACATTTATTGGAGCCACATCAAACTGAATTTGAGAAAGTGCAGGGATTGTGTCTTTAGCACCAGTTTGCACCGTGTGTGTGCCCTGTGCATCCCCAGAGGTTTTAGATTTCTTCTTTCTTGTGTAAGTTTGGGGTGAGCTTGTGTCCTTAACCCTTTTGGCCTGTGCTCTTGGCTGAGAGCTTTGTTCAATAACTGCATCCTTTTGGGAGGATGCATCTAGAAGTGAGCTTTTATCCTTTTTAAGCACTGCAGTTTGTTGGGAAACTGTAGTGTGGCTAGGCTGGGATTCACTCAACTCTCCAACCTTATTCTTGGGGTTTCTTTGATTTTCACCTCTTCCCTCACCTAACTTACCCTCCTTCACACTCCCCTCTTTGGTTTTGGTGGATTTTTCAACTGGTACCTTTTGAGAGATACCAGAGGGGGTTTTCTTTGATTTGGATTTAGAAATAGCAGTAGTTTTGGTAGCTTTGGTAGGCAACTGTTTGGTCATTGTCACAGTTGTCATAGCTACTCCTGAACTCAAAGAAATTGAGGAGGTTGGAATAGTTGTAGGGATGGATGAACTTACCTCACTTACCTGAGGTGCCTGCATTACAGGAAAATAGAACATTGGCACATCCCTGTGATGGTTGGCTCTGTTCAAATCTGCAATGAGTCTTCTCTCTTGAACCCAACAAGCCAGTTTGTTGTTTGGATTCTCAAGGCCTCATAGGCAGTCTTTCTATGCAGTCCACATAGGCCTCATCTTGAGAAAACATGTGAAGATGCATCTTTACCTTCCAATGATGGTAATTATCTTTATCTAGAAAAGGAATCTTGACTTCAACGTCTTTCTTGTTCATCTTGCTGAATTATTTTGATCTTTAAACTCTTTGTAGATTAAGATCCTGCTCTGATACCAATTGTTAGTCCCTTAACAATATAGCAAGAATTACAGAAGGGGGGTTGAATGGAATTCTTGAACCTTTTTCTCGAAATAAAAATGTTCAACTCGAATATAGATAAAAATGTTTTGATTAGCACAATGCGGAATAGAAACTTAATTGAATCAAAACATAAGTAATTAAAAACAAGAGTCTTTAAAAACTTTCTGGTGGATTTAAACAATTCCACCAGAGATATATATTATATATCGAGAGGACTCTGTGTGCAAGAATGCTCACAGCTACTTACAAATTTAACTGCTGAGAATACAGGGAAATGCTAAGGATTTTGCTTACAAAGATTTCTCTGTTTTTGTGTCTCAACTCATGTATTTCTATTTTCTACGTTCTTGGTTTATATATTACCAAGATTACAAAGTCAAAAAGACTGAATAAATATAAAAACTATCAGACTTAAGCTTTGCTACTTTTCGTCCTCTATTACCCAATTAATGGGCTTCCACAGTAGATTTGGATACATCTCGACGGCTGTGCTCAACTTTCACCGTTCAACTGCTGTTTGAATTCTTTATATAATCATCCGTTGGATTTTATGAACATCCGTTGGATATATGATCATCCATCGACTTTCTGAACATCCGTTGATGACTTCATTGATCATCCGTCGACTGCTATACTGAACATCCGTTGATAGTCATTTGATCATCCGTCGATGGCTTTATTAATCATCCATCGGTAGCTATTTTGGCACTTGACTTCATTTCACTTATGCAGAATTACAAGACATCATTTATATACAATTAATCAGCCTATTCTGTATATCTAGTTAAAGTCAACATGACTTATAGGCTACTACAGAATCTATACAAAGATGTATATAGAACTGTGCTCCAGACTTATTATTACATAAGCTACTCACTCGATGGATAATTAGTTAACATCCGTCGGGACTATAATGAGTTATCCGTCGGGACTATAATTCTTATCTGTCGAGTGCTACATTATTTCGCTAAGTAAAATCTACTTAGATGTTTTGTTTATGAAACCATCAAGTACACAACATATGCACAACATTATCACTTCTTATAATCTTCACAGAATCTTTGACTAATTTATCTAGTTGCTTGATATGATCAATCAAAATAGATGCAGTTTCACTTTTTGTGTGCAAGAAATACACCCATGTGTATCTGGTGAACTCATCCACTATGACCATAGCATATTTCTTCTTTGCAATAGACATGACATTCACTGAACCAAATAGATCAACATGTAGTAGGTGATAAGGCTCAAGAATTGATGATTCAGTCTTGCTCTTGAATGAAGATTTTCTTTGTTTAGCCTTCTAACATGAATCACAAAGGCCATCAGGAGCAAATACTGATTTTGGCAGTCCTCTCACAAGATCTTTCTTGACTAGTTCATTTATATTGTTGAAATTTAAATGAGAGAGTTTCTTGTGCCAATTCCAGCTTTCTTCAAATGATGCTCTACTTAACAGACAGATTGCAGAACCATCAGTACTTGTTGAAAGCTTGGCTTCATAAATGTTACCATGCCTGTATCCTTTCAGAACAGCTTTTCCTGTAGATTTACTTACAACTTCACAGTATTCTTCAAAGAAATCCACATGAGAACCTCTGTCACAGATTTGACTAACACTGAGCAGATTGTATTTAAGTCCTGAGACCAGAGCTACTTTTTCAATGATGGCATTCCCCAGATTGATATTGCCATATCCCAAGGTTTTTCCAATGTTGCCATCTCCACAAGAAACACTTGGGCCAGCTTTCTCCACAAAGTCTGATAGCAGGGCTTTATTTCCAGTCATATGTCCTGAACATCCACTGTCCAGAACTAGGATGTTTTTCCTGTTGCCCTGCAATCACAAAGACCATTAATGATTAGTTTTAAGAACCCAGAGTTGCTTGGATCCTTTGGCCTTATTAAGTTTGTTAACATTTGCAGCGGATTTAGCATCAGAGTTTATGTTAATATTTTTCTTATCTGCATTTACACTATCAGACTTTGTATCAGAACTTACACTAGAAGGAACAATGCTAACTTTCTTTAAAGAAGGTTTTATTTGATAATAGTCATAGTACAAACTATGATATTCCTTACAAGTATAAATGGAATGCCATAAACTACCACAATGAAAACAAGGATTTTGTGGCTTATATCTAACAGACTGACTCTTAACTCCTGACTTTGAAGGTAAGGAGTTTATGTTCTTATTTTTCCTGCAAAAAGAAGCCAGATGGTTAGAATTTCCACAGTTATGACATATTTTTCTAGGAGCATTAGGAACAGGCTTGTAATCATTACTTTTATTCACACCCGCCTTTCCATTCCTATTTTTCCTAGGTGACTTTCCCTTGTTGACATTCTTAACATCTTTCAGCTTATGCTTAAGCTGCTTCTTTGTCATTAAGCCTGTGTTTACTTTAGCTGGCTCACCCTGTTTTGGTTTGTCAGAAGTGAATTTCTCTTTAACTTCTGATTTATCAGTATCAGACTTTACAGCTACAAACTTAACAGGTTCTACCTTTGGCTTTTGTTTAACAACTATAGGCTCAATTTTTACAGTTCCCTTATCATTCTTGTCATCTCCATAACCTAAGCCCTCTTTCCAGTTTCCACTACTTAATAAATTATGAGTTGTTCTGCTAGAGTTAGTCCAAGTTCTGATAATCTCTCTTTCCTTTTCTAACTCAGTTTTTAGAGATTCATTCATTTTAAGTACTTCATCCCTAACATAGAAAGTATCAACTCTATCTTTCTGAGTTTGATGGAACATGACTAACTCTTTTTCTAAATAATCATTCCTCTTTTTACAAGCAAGATTTTTAGAAGTTAATCTTTCACATGTTAAATTTTGATCACTATAACTAATGAACATGGTTTTAAGATATCTTCTCAACTCATTAATATCATCAGTATGAAAGGCATAAGTAGTTTGAGGTACCTTTAACTCAGCAGCATCAGAATTGCTATCAGCATTTGCCATCAAGGCATAGTTCTCCTCACTTTCAGAATCTGAAGTGCCTGTCCAGCTTTTCTTCTTTGTGACAAGAGCCTTGCCTTTGTCACTCTTCACTTTCTTGCAATTAGGAGATATGTGGCCTTTCTCACCACAGTTATAGCATTTGACATTTGTTTAATCTCCTCTGTCAGACTTCCCTCCTTTGCCTTCAGATTTTCTGAAGCTCTTCTTATCAGAACTTGCACCTTTCCTGGAAAACTTCTTTCCCTTCCTGAATTTTCTATATGCAATCCTTGTGATTCCTTTCACCGTGAGAGCACACAGCTTCATCATCTCTTCATCAGCATCCATCTCAGGCAAGCTTTCAGTTTCTGAGTCATCATCACTATCAGAACTTGATGACACAGTATCATACTTTGTGATGAGAGCTTTTCCCTTGCCTTTCCTTGAGGTAGCTGGTTTTGGAGATTCCTCCTCAGCCTTAAGAGCAACTATCCTTGACTTTCCTCCTTTCCTCTTGCTTCTTTGTTCCATCTCAAGTTCATGAGTCTTGAGCATCCCATAAATTTCATCAAGAGTTGTTTCTTCAAGATTATAGTTGTCTCTTATAGTGGTGGCCTTCAAATCCCATCTTTCAGGAAGTGCTAACAGGAATTTAAGATTTGAATCCTCAAGATCATATTCCTTATCGACTAGTGACAAATCAATCAAGAGTTTGACAAATCTGTCATATAAACCAGTTAATGACTCATCAGGCTTTGAGTCAAAGTGTTCATACTCTTGAGTGAGTATTGTCTTCCTGTTCTTCTTAACTGATTCGGTTCCCTGGCATCTTGTCTCCAAAACATCCCATATCTCCTTTGCAGTCTTACAGTTAATTACCCTATTTGACATGACATTATCAATGGCACTATGCAGCAAGTGTCGTACCTTAGCATCCTTAGCAATTGAAGAGATATCTTCAGCAGTGTAATCACTCTTCTCCTTTGGTACAGACTTTGCTGGTTCACCTGCAACTACAACAGCGAGTTTGGTTGGCTTATGTGGTCCTTCATTGATTCTGTCAAGGTATTCTGGATCAGTAGCTTCCAGAAACATAGACATCCTCACCTTCCATATGGAATATTCAGATGGTTTCAGTATGGAACTCTAATAGTCTCATATCGACTATGGATTTGAGTCTTTGGAGGTTCTTCAGTTTTGGTGGGCTTGGTTGGAGTTTCTTCTTCAGACATGATTGTTTTTGGATCTTAAACTGTTTGTGTGTTAACAGATCTGCTCTGATACCACTTGTTAGGTCACACACACTGTAGAAGGGGGTTGAATACAGTGTTTAGCACAATCAAATCGGATTAAAGAACTCAAGTAACAGAAAATAAACTTTATTCAATATAATAAACTTTATTACAATATGGAACTGTCCTCTCTCAGTGATGAACAAATATCATAAGAGCTGCTAGGGTTACAATGAATATTATTCTCGATAATGATAACACATATAGTGTAAACCCTATGTCTGTGTTTATATACTACACAGTTACAAGATAATCGCTAACTGATATGGAATATAATTCTGCTTCCTAAAATATATCAATCAGATATCTGTTCTTCTAAGTATTCTATTCTTCATAGAATTCCTTCTTCATGCATATCTCTTCTTGCGTTTGTCTTGATCTTCTTTCCTTTCAATCAGCCGTCTTCCTTATCTGAAAGTCTCTTTAAGTCCTGATATTATCTTCTGATAAATATCTCCTGATAACTTAAGTTCTGAACACTTAAGTTATGACTTCAGTATAAGTGATGATTTCCAGTTAAGTACTGATTTGTCCTGTTTAAGTAAAATATGAAAACTAAACATAAATCATATTAGACATGACATTATCAAATATATATAACATTTCTTATCAGAATTTACAATATCAGACTTTGCATCAGAACTTACACTAGAAGGAATAATGCTAACTTTCTTTAAAGAAGGTTTTATTTGATAATAATCATAGTACAAACTATGATATTCCTTACAAGTATAAATGGAATGCCATAAACTACCACAATAAAAACAAGGATTTTGTGGCCTATATCTAACAGACTGACTCTTAACTCCTGATTTTGAAGGTAAGGAGTTTATGTTCTTATTCTTCCTGCAAAAAGAAGCCAGATGGTTAGAATTTCCACAGCTATAACATTTCTTTCTAGGAGCATTAGGAACAGGCTTATAATCATTGCTTTAATTCACACCTTCCTTTCCATTCCTATTTTTCCTCGGTGGCTTTACCTTGTTTACATTCTTAACATCTTTCAGCTTATGCTTAAGCTGCTTCTTTGTTATTAAGTCTATGTTAACTTTAGTTGGCTTATCCTGTTTTGGTTTGTCAGAAGTTAATTTCTCTTTAACTTCTGATTTATCAATATCAGACTTTACAGCTACAAACTTAACAGGATTTACCTTTGGCTTTTGTTTAACAACTAAAGGCTCAATTTCTACAGTTCCTTTATTATTCTTATCATCTCCATAACCTAAACCCTCTTTCCAATTTCCACTACTTAATAAATTCTGAGTTGTTCTGCTAGAGTTAGTCCAAGTCCTGATAATCTCTCTTTCCTTTTCTAACTCAGTTTTTAGAGATTCATTAATTTAAACACTTCATCTCTAACATAGAAAGCATCATCTCTATCTGTCTGAGTTTGATGGAACATAACTAACTCTTTTTCTAAATAATCATTCCTCTTTTTACAAGTAAGATTTTCAGAAGTTAATCTTTCACATGTTAAAGTTTGATCTCTATAACTAATGAACATGGTTTTAAGATATCTTCTCAACTCAATAATATCATCAATATGAAAAGCATAAGTTGTTTGAGGTACCTTTAACTCAGCAGCTTCAGAACTGCTATCAGGATTTTCCATCAAGGTATAGTTCACCTCACTTTCAGAATCTGAAGTGTTTGTCCAACTTTTCTTCTTTGTGACAAGAGTCTTGCCTTTGTCACTTTTTCCTTTCTTGCAATCAGGAGATATGTGGCCTTTCTCACCACAGCTGTAGCATTTGACATTTGAGTAATCTCCTATGTCAGACTTTCCTCCTTTGCCTTCAGATTTTCTGAAACTTTTCTTATCAGAACTTGCACCTTTCCTGGAAAACTTCTTTCCCCTTCTGAATTTCCTGTATGCAATCTTTGTGATTCCTTTCACCATAAGAGCACACAGCTTCATCATCTCTTCATCAGGGTCCATCTCAGATAGACTTTCAGTTTCTGAATCTTCATCACTATCAGGACTTGATGACTCAGTATCAGACTTTGTGATGAGAGCCTTTCCTTTGCCTTTCTTTGAGACAGCCACTTTAGGGGATTCCTCCTCAGCCTTAAGAGCAACTGTCCTTGACTTTCTCCCATGCCTCTTGCTTGTTTGATCCATCTCAGGTTCATGAGTCTTGAGCATACCATAAATTTCATCAAGAGTAGTTTCATCAAGAGCATAGTTGTCTCTTATAGTTGTGGCCTTCAAATCCCAACTTTCAGGAAGAGCTAAAAGGAATTTAAGATTAGTATCTTCAAAATCATATTCCTTATCCACCAGTGACAGATCATTCAATAGTTTGACAAATCTTTCATATAAACCAGTTAATGACTCATCAGGTTTTGAGTCAAAGTGCTCATACTTTTGAGTGAGTATAGTCCTCCTGTTCTTCTTAATTGAATCAGTTCCCTGACATCTTGTCTCCAAGGCATCCCATATCTCCTTTACATTCTTGCAGTTAATTACCCTGTTTGACATGACATTATCAATGGCACTATGCAGCAAATGTCTTACCTTTGCATCCTTTGCAATAGATGAGATATCTCCAGCTGTATATTCACTTTTCTCCTTTGGTACAGTATGTGCTGGCTGATCTGCAACTAGGGCTGTTCACAAACCGAGCCGAACCGAGTTTTAAGATAAACGAGCCGAGCTTTCATTTTTTTTCTGATGAACCGAGCCGAGCCGAGCTTGCTTATCGAACAAGAAAACATGTTCGAGCTCGAGCTCGTTAACTAACGTGCCGAACACGAGCTTGTTCGTGAACAAAAATGAGCCTAGCCGAGCCCGAGCTCTAACCGAGAAGCTCGTTAACAAATTAAAATAAAAAAAAACTTCGCGGGCCTAGACTAACTGATTGAAGCCCAACTTATATGCAAGCCCAGGTGAGACCCAACCCAATTATCCTAAATTCTAAACCTAAACTTATACTACTACCTACTTCGTCTCTAACCTCTCTCATCTGTGCTATTTTTTTCCTAAATTCTAAACTTTCAATCCTCACCACTCACAAGCCAATCTTTACGGCCTGATTCCTGAGCACACACAAACACAATTAGACACAAAATAAATATAATTGTATCAGTAAATTATAACAAGGGTCGAAGAGGATTAGGTCAGAGTTGATGGTGAGAGTTCGGTTGTATCGAAGGATATGATGAAGGATTTTGAATACATGGATTTGATTGAAGATGAGAATGATAGGTAGGATTGTCATGGATTTTTCAGATTTGGGTGTAGATGAAATTGTACTTGTATTATATTCATTCAGTTACTTTCTCTGTATCTGTTCATCTATCTAATCTAAGGGTTATTTTCTCGAGTTTTTAACGAACGAGCCCGAGCCGAACGAGTTCGAGCCGAGTTCGAGCCGAGCTCGAGTCGAACATATTAAAACTCGGCTCGAGCTCGTTTTGCTTAACGAATACATTTATGTGTTTGAGCTCGAGCTCGATTTCACGAAAGAGCCGATCCGAACGAGCCGAGCTCGAGCCTGTTCGCGAACAGCTCGGCTCATAAACAGCCCTATCTGCAACTATAACAGAGAGCTTGGTTGGCTTATGTGGTCCTTCATTAATTCTGTCAAGGTATTCTGGATCTGTAGCTTCCAGAAACATAGACATCCTCACCTTCCATATGGGATACTCAGAAGGTTTCAGTATGGGAACCCTAATAGTCTCATATCGATTATGAATTTGAGTTTTTGGAGTTTCTTCAGTTTTGGTGGGCTTGGTTGGAGTTTGTGGTTCTTCAGACATGATTGTTTTTGGATCTTTACTGTATGTATGTTAACAGATTGCTCTGATACCACTTGTTAGGTCACACACACTGTAGAAGGGGGTTGAATACAGTGTTTACTACAATCAAATCGAATATAAGAACTCAAGTAACAAAACACAGATTTTATTTAACACAATAAACTCTGTTACAAAGAACTGTTCTCTCTCAGTGATGAACAAATTAACACGAGAGCTGTTAGGGTTATAATGAATAATAATCTTGATTAAGATAAAACATATAGTGTAAACCCTATGTTGTGTTTATATAGACACACAGTTACAAGATAATCTTCTAATTAATATCGAATATAATTCTACTTCCTAATATATATCAATCAGTTATCTTTTCTTCCAAGTATTATATTCCTTATAGAATTCTTCTCCATGCATATCTCTTCTTATGTTTGTCTTGATCTTCTTTCCTTTCAATCAGCCGCCTTCTTTATCTGAACGTCTCCTTAAGTCCTGATATTATCTCCTGATAACTTAAGTTCTGACAACTTAAGTTCTGATATCTTAAGTCCTGACTTCAGTATAAGTACGGATTTCCAGTTAAGTACTAATTTGTCATGTTAAGTAAGATCTGAAAACTAAACATAAATCATATTAGACATGACATCACAAATATATCTAACATAATTCTATCATTATTGCTTGTTCTAACAACTTAACTTCGCAATGCAGCTTATCGACAAAACTTTGAGAAATAAATGACCTTGTAGCTCCAGAATCAAATAAAACTTTAGCATCTACGGAGTTGACTGGAAGCGTACTTACAACCATGTCTGAACTCTGAACAGCATCCTTCATAGTAATGTTAAATGTCCTGGCCTTTGGCTGGTCCTTTGCTGGTGGTCCTTCAATCTTTGGCACATTCTGAGATGGAGCACCTGTAATCCTTGGTGTGTTACTCGTGGTACCTTGTGTTGGGCAATTTCTAGCGATATGCCCTGGCATTCCACACTTATAACAACCAGTTCCCAAATTCTGACCTTGAGTCGGATTTTGACACACATTGGCAAAGTGTCCATTCCTGCCGCATTTGAAACACGTCACATTGGCATTATAATTCCCAAAGTGCTTTCTACCACAAAACAGGAAATTTGGTACTGGTGGACGATTGGGCCTCTGCTGATTTGAATTCTGAAAACGGTTGCCTTGTCCTCTATTTCCTGATTGTGGTCTTCTGAATCCCATATTCCTATTACCCTAAAACTATGGCCTTTTGTTGAAACGGCCCTGAAAATTACCTTGCTGCTGACCTCCTTCTGAGGTTTCTATTTTCCTTTTCTTCACATCCTTTCCTTTCTGAGACATGTCACTTTTACTTTCGATCACCATTGCTTTCTGAACCACTGCCACATATGAAAGTCAACTCAATCGTGGCCACTCTGTTCTGAATCCAAAACTTCAATCCCTTTTCCAATCTTCGGCTTTCTTTTCATCTGTGTCAACCTGATCTGGCACAAACCTCGCTAACTCAGTAAACGTAGCTTCATACTCAGCGACAGTAAGATCACCCTGGGTCAGGTTCAAGAACTTGATCTCCATTTAATTCTTCATGTATCCCGGGAAATACTTCTCCAGGAACAGCTCTGTAAACCTTTCCCAAGTTATAAACTCACCCCCTTCCAATGCTCGCGTGGATCCCCGCCAATAGTTCACCTCGCCCTTCAGAAAGTAGTTTGCAAACTTGGTCTTCTGTTCAATTCCTGCTCTGACTAATTCAAAAGCCTTTTCCATCTCCTTGAGCCATGCATTGGCTTCCACTAGATCAGCACTTCCCTTGAACTCAGGTGGCTTCACTGCTTGAAACTGCTTAAAAGTTACTGTAGGTGGTGTTGCTACTTGTTGTTGCTGTTGTTGCTGCTGTGTAAGATGTAACATCTGTTGTTGCATCAGTCCCAACATCTGGACAATCGCTGGATCTGTCCGGCTATCGGTACGATCCTCTCCTGAATTGTTCCTCCTCTTTGGTGCCATTATTCTGATAAGAAACAAGCAAAATATATAACAATCTGTCAAGCATTGTGTCAAATATGTAGTAATTTTTAGCATATCAAAATTCTCAAGCATGATCTCTTCTCAAAATATCATAAACTTGCTACCATATTAACACAAGCGACATGATTATCACATAATCCTGCTTATTATCTCGAGAATAATAACACAAAGAAAATTGATGAAGAATGTTAGTCCCTTAACAATATGACAAGAATTACAGAAGGGGGGTTGAATGGAATTCTTGAAACTTTTTCTTGAAATAAAATGTTCTAACTCAAATATAAATATAAGTGTATTGATTAGCACAATGCGGAATAAAACTTAAGTGAATCAAAACACAAGTAATTAAAAACAAGAGTCTTTAAAAACTTTCTGGTGGATTTGAATGATTCCACCAGAGATATATATTATATATCAAGAGAACTCTGTGTAATGTTCACAGCTGCTTAAAAATGTTGAACTACTGAAAATACAGAGAAATGCTGAGAATTCTGCTTACAAATATTTCTCTATTGTTGTATCTCAGATCTATGTTTCTATTTGCTACTTCTTGGTTTATATATTACCAAGATTACAAAGTCAAAAGACAGGATCATCATAAAAACTGTCGAGTCTAACACTTTGCTACTTTGTTCTCTATTACCCAGTTAATAGGCTTCCTCATTACATTTGCATACACTTCGATGCATGTGACTAGTTGTCACTGTCAACGGATATTTGAATTCTTTATCCATTGAGTACATGATCATCCATCGAGTTTATGATCATCCGTTGATGGCTTTATTGATCATCTGTGGACTGCTATATTGATTATCCGTTGATAGCTATATTGATTATCCGTTGATAGCTATTTGATCATCCATCGATGGCTTTGTTAATCATCCGTCGATAGCTATTTTGGCACCTGACTTCAATTCATTTATGCAGAATTACAAGACATCATCTATGTACAATTAATCAACCTATTCTGCATATCTAGTTAAAGTCAACATGACTTATATGCTACTACAGAATCTATACAAAGGTGTATGCAGAAATGTGCTACAGACTCATTATTACATAAGCTACTCACTCGATGGATAATAAGTCATCATCCATCGGGACTATAATGAGTTATCCGTTGGGACTATAATTCTTATCCGTCGAGTGCTACTTAGGTGTTTTGTATATGTAATCATCAAGTACACAATATATGCACAACAATCTCCCCCAATTTATGTCTACTGGAATTGTAGCCATAAATTAAGAGATACTTGATGATAACAAAACACCCTAAACATACAGCTTTAAAGAAAAGTAGATAATACTGAAAAGTGCTTCAATTAATCAAAATGTACAAAGTTTAGCTCACAGTCATTTTCAAGATGCTCCTCTAGCCTGAGCAGATTTATCTAGTTCCTTGAAGGTCTGGATCTTCTTCCAAGCTTTCTGTTGTTTTCATCAATCTGATTTTGGAGCTGCCTGTGGAATTCCAGTTCATCAGATTCTGAGAGATTTAGCTTTCCTTGCATTTCCAAGAGAGTCTCATTGCTAGAGATGCTCAATTGGTCTTCTAATCTGAAGAATCTTCTCACACCTTTGTCATCCATGAACTCCATCAGCCAGTAGGGCCTTAGATGCACTCTTCTCCCTGTGTATGGGATGATTAGAGTTTTTGGGAGTGCATCTTTAGCTCTAACACTCCTTAGTTCTTCAATCTTCTTCAATACTAGTCTTCTTGCAGTGACATTGAACCCAAAATTCTTCTTGAAGGATGAATAAACTTCAATCAGTACAGCTTGGCTCTCTTGAAGAATCCTGTGAAGTGGCCACTAAATCTCCCTTCCTCCTTTGTACTTGAACACTAACCTTTCAGGTAGGTTCCTGTATGCATCAATACCTCTTACTTCATCTAGTTCATCCAGATAGAGGTTTAGATAAGAAATTTTTTTAATGTCACATAAGTACAAGTAGTCTCCCTTATTGACTTTGGGCTGAGCTTTAACTACAGATTTGGATTTGAGAGGTGACAGCTTCACTTTCTTGACTGCTCTTGACTTTGTCCTTTTTGGCTTGCTAAGGATTGGTAGATTGAAGTCTGGAATTGGTATGTTCTCCCATTCTATTGGCTCATCTTTGGGCACAATAGGTTCACCATGAATATTCCCGTAGGGATCCACCACCCTTATATCTTCAAATACCACAGAGGGTTTTGATGCTTGAGTTGTAGATGGTGTGGATTCCTTAGGAAATTGATCTTCCAATTCATTGTCAACAATATCCAGTTTCCTTTAGTTCTTTTAGCCAATTGCTTCTTTCTTGGAGATTTCTTCTGTTCTTCAACTTGCTTCCTTGATTCAGTAGCTTCAGATGGTTGAGAGGGAATTTGTTGTGATGAGTTTACAGCATGTAGCTTGGCCAAGATAGCAATTTGATCTCTCTTTTATTTAGCCTTTTTAGCATCTAGAGCAGCCTGCTTCTTTTCCTGCCTCAATATAGCTTTTTCTTCTCTCTTTGCTTGAGCAAATTGAGGGTGTCCAGCCACCACATAAATTTCTTTCCCGTTTCTGAAAATCTTAGCAATCCTCCTTTTAGAAACTGAATCAGCTGGATCTTTATAGAAGGCAATTGATCTTGACAGAAGCTTCTTCTCATCAGGCTCGGGTGTCTCATACACAGTGTCCAAGGGGTTCTTCAAGGATGATTTTGAGTAGTTTGCCCTTGGTTTAAGAATCATTTCAGCCTTTGGAGACTTGATGCAGGAAGATTGTCCTCTTTCCAGATAGTTCATGCTCATTTCATTTACACTAATTTGCTTGACTTGAGAGTGATGGATAGCTGACTTAACTGGCTCCTTGACAAGTTCAAACTTCTTCTGTATCTCCTCATCAATTTTCTCCCAGTTGACAAAACTCAACTTTTCTTTCTCAGCAACTTTCAAGTTGGCTGCTGCTGCTTGAATCAGATCTATACCATCTGTGACTGGTGGCTTTGAGATAGTAATTGAAGGCACAATTACTTTACTGATTTGTATCTGAAGCTTCTCCCCCTCACTTGGTCCTTTCTCCCCTTTTTTGTTATCATCAAGTTGAGTTGTGGAGGGAGTTTGAGCTGCCACCAGTTTTTGAAGTAGATTAGTCTTTTGGGCTTGATGGAGATGAATGGCAGTCAAAGATGCTTCCATGGCTGACATTCTTGTATCCAAGGCATCTATCTTGGTTGAAAGATCAAAATTTTTCCTTAATTGCCTCTTGATGCCAAATATTGTAGCTTCTGGAAGTTTAGAATCTATCTTGTCTGAAATAGCCTTCTTCATCTCCTCAATATCACCCTTCATAGAATCCATATCTCTAGCATGTTGGAGGCCTTGTATTTGCTGAAGTTGCAGGGAGGCAAGATGTGCCTGAAGGAGCTTCTTGGTGCTTGCATTGGTCGTGGTTTGAAGAGCAGTATTTGTCTGATTGATTAACTGGATCAGGGTTGTCTTGAAGTAATGTTCATCACAGTTCTTTGAGAATGCCCATGATGGCATAACTGACCTTGAGCTTGAGCCTACTTCTCCCCCTATGTCCATTGCTTCATCTTCAACATCCCCACTCCTATCTTCAAAGAAATCAGCTGAACCGCCAGTCTCATAGTCCACATCACCAGCTGTAGAAGACAAAGCTGTGATGGCATCCTTAGCCCTTTGCATAGACTGGGTGGTATGCACCAGATTGAGCATCATTTCTGTATTGTCATTGCCCTGTTCAGCTAGAATTTGATAAGCTGGAACAGGGTGAGTAAATGCCTCAGCATCAAGGGAAGTAGAATCTATAACAGCTTTAGGATGCTGAGATAGTCCTTCCCTGTCTGCATCCTGGACATTCATTGACTCACTAGCAATGACATCCATCCTTATTGCTCCAGTACCTGCATTTCTCTCAGTTTCTCTCTTTTGTTGCATCAGGGTCTCACCCTGGCTCCCCACCCTCACACCCTCACCTTCACCTACTAAGGTGGGACTCCTCTCACTCTCTTTTACCAATCCTGAAGAAATGGATTGCAGATTTTCACTCATTTCCTCTCCTTTTTCCTGGTAGCAACCCAGACTCTCACTCAAAACACTCTGCTATCTCAATCCTAAGAGTGACTGTACAACCACTAGATCTTCTGCACTTGAAATAATTGAAGTTTGAAGCAGTGCAGAGATACTCGACGGATGAGTGATATCTATCGAGTGTGTGGTTTTGCTATCCGACGGATAACTGCTGTTAGGCTTATCCGTCGGGATACAATCACTACTCGACGAATGAGCAATATCCGTCGAGAGAGTGGAAATGAATGAGGTGGGAATAGAAACTATTATTGACTCTGTGCTGATTGAAGATATTTTAGGCATAGATGACACAACAGTTCCTGAAAAAATTGGCAAGTGAGCCAACAAATCATCTAAAAGATGATGCTCACTTGCACTAGATTTTGGCTTCCCCAACAGAGTTAAAAAAGGGAAATTAGGAATTGATGTGTTTATCATAACCACATCCAGAGAATTTGTTGGTGAGTATGGTGTTTGAGGTGCTTCTATAACTAGAGATTTTGGCTGTGACTCCACATTTATTGGAGCCACATCAAGCTGAATTTGTGAAGGTGCAGTGACTGTGTCTGTTGCACCAGTTTGCACTGTGTGTGTACACTGTGAATCCCTAGAGGTTTTTGATTTCTTCTTTCTGGCATAAGTTTGGGGTGAGCTTGTGTCCCTAACCCTCTTGGTCTGTGCTCTTGGTTGAGAGCTTTGTTCAATAACTACATCCTTTTGGGAGGATGCAGTTAGAAATGAGCTTTTGTCCTTTTTAATAGCTATTAAGTGATATTCTCTAGGATCAGCCTGAAATCTAGCACATAAACATGTAGCAAACATTATATCTGGCCTACTAGCTATTAAGTACAGAAGTGAGCCAACCATGCCTCTATAGCTTGAAATATCCACAAACTTTTCAGTAGTGTTAAATTCAAGCTTAGTTGCAGTGGCCATGGGAGTTTTTGCAGATGTACAATCCATTAGATCAAACTTCTTTAAAAGATCAAAAATATATTTAGTTTGACTAATGAATATTCCATCACTAACTTACTTAACTTGTAAACCAAGAAAGTAAGTTAGTGCTCCCATCATACTCATTTCATACTTACTTTGCATCAATTTGGCAAACTTTTTGCAAAATTTCTCATCTGTAGAGCCAAAAATAATATCATCTACATAAATTTGAACAACTAAACTAGAACCATTAACATTTCTGAAAAATAAAGTTTTATCTACAGTACCTCTTGTGAAGTGATTTTCCAAAAGGAACTTTGATAAAGTATCATACCAGGCTCTAGGTGCTTGCTTCAGTCCATAAAGTGTTTTCAGAAGATTATATACATATTCTGGAAAATTTGGATCTTCAAAACCAGGAGGTTGACTGACATAAACTTCTTCCTCCAAATCTCCATTCAGAAAGGCACTTTTGACATCCATTTGATAGACTTTAAAATTGGCATGGGCTGCATAGCTAAGAAGATTCTGATGGCTTCAAGTCTGTAACAGGAGAAAATGTTTCATCAAAATCTATTCCTTCTTGTTGACTGTAACACCCCCAAATCCGGGGTCGGGGATCCGGGTTGTCACGAGTTCCATTTCCCTTAATAACACCCAATCTTAATAAATAATCAACTACTCTGTACTGTGACCCCACCATAAACACACACACTACAAGTTATAGTCTCAGAGATGAATATCCAAAAATAATCACAAGTCATTTTATTCCACAATTAAATGCCAATACACCTTAAAAGGGTATCTGAATAAATTTACATTTCTTTGCCATTATTACAATTCATAAATATACATAAATCTGGTACATCAAAAGTTGAAAGCCTAGCCTATTGGTAGTTCCTACCTCAGCTACAGCGACATCAACGCCTATAGGAAACTGCGGAATGTTTCCTATCCGCTCGCGAATTGGGAGCTTGGTCCTGTTCATCTTGTCTATCTGATGTTGTGTGATGAAAGAAGAAAGCAAGGGTGAGCAACAAGCCCACCGAAATAATATGTATAATAATTAACAATATATAAGCATTCTCATAGTACTCATGAAAGTCTTGGTCAAGAAGAAATGAACCAAGCTGATATCTTAACGCGACCAAGTCGCAAAATATTCAGTATATATATACATATATACTTTTCACAATCTTTGAAATCCTCTGACATGTATAATATACAAAAAGTTCCAGTTTATAACTGTATAAAAATATCGTTTCAAGGTGATCTCATATATCTAACCTTGTCTCAACGTTTTTCTGAAAATTTTTGACATGCACAAGATAATCATTTACTAGATATAAGTTTAAAAGATGAAGTTACAAGATACTCCAATATACTTATATCTTTTCCGAATACTACTTGAACTACCACCGTTCAAGTTATAATTAGTTCAAAAGTTCATCACATAGATGAGACTACAAGATAATACTTGAATAGATTCAATATTTAAAATATCATCAAAATAAAATGAAGTTATGAGATACTTCATTTGATGCAAACATCATTTTGAAAACTTGACCCTGCCAACACTCAACAATCGCCCAACCGTAGCCTTTCTATCGAAGTGCTCTGGGTAGTGTTGCAGAAATATCCAATTGGATGATGAACTCATTACGGGAGTTTGCCGCGCCAGGAAGACCACTTACGATGATCAGTCGTAGTAGTGCAATCCCACCATTTTCTACATGTAGAGGAGAACCTGTCGGATTTACTTGTCAACCGAACACTGGACTCCTAAGGAATGGACCGTCTTAGCGGAACTTCCAGGCCATTTGGGCCAATATAATTAGGCTGGGCCGGCGCCACTCGACCACTTACGCCACTCCTAGTTCAGATGAAATCCATGACTCTGAAACGTAAAGCTCGTCCCCACTTTCCCCAAGTAGAAACTTGTTGATACGGCTCCACCAAGAAGTCGTATCTAGTTGGAAAGGAAAACTCACCGATATTTCCCAGGCGATGCCTGTTAATGGATTAACTTGTTCCAAGATTTTTACTTCCCGAGTGTTGGGTAAGTAATCAAAATTCTTTTATCAAGACAGCAACCTTGTTGCGAATTTAAAACACACCACAGAGCCGGATCCCTCAGGTTTTGAGCGAGTATTTAAATCCCCTTCGAAAGGAAGATCTTAAATATAAAAATGAGTTTTGGGATCCGCTCTAACTTTTAAAAATCATTTTGAAGACTCGCAAAATATTTTTAAGAATGTTCGGAGTGATGCTGATTTAATAAAATAAATCAGTCCAATATCTTAGAAAATATCTGAATATTATTAATTAAATAATATTCCCATAAAGGATAATCTTTATAAAAATAATTGAAGTAGATGTTGTAAAACTTATACTTGAAATGACTATTAAATAACCAAAGATATACTTATACGAAAGTAATATCTTTATTTGAATAATCAAAAGTAAGTTTGATTACCGACACATTATTCTTTAATAAAATAAAGAATATTAATTAGTAAATAAATCGGAGTCATAAGCCCTCGAATGAATATTCAAAATAATATTCAATAAATAATATAAAGTGAGTCATAATTCCTCGAATGAATATTCAAATAATATTCAATTAATAAAATAAGCTGAGTCATAAGCCCTCGAATGAATATCCGAAATAATATTCATTATAATATAAAGTTATCGAATAAACCTTATTCGATTAATAGTTTTGAAAACTATAACCATATATATATAAATATATATATATATATATATATATATATATATATAAAATCTACTCGGGATCCTCGACTCCCGGTTTTAGAAAATATTTTCACCTTTTTATCCCCTACTAAGGGTAACTCAAATACCGCTTATCTCTAGCATAGGTATTATGCAACTATAAGCATTTTAACCAACCGATATATAATTCAAGAATATGAAACAGGCATGCATATATACCATATCACATGCTACAATATATCGCAAGAATTTGCTAATAACAAATATGCATTTATCGCAAGATCATGCATATACACATATACATCACAACAACAGTTATACGGGTAGAAAACTTGCCTGAGTGCTCCCGGATAGACTTAAGCTTATAGTGGGTCTGATAACCTATGAATAACAACATAAGTCGGAATTAGACCCCGGTCGCTTAAGAAACTAGACTTTAACCATTTAGAGTCCTAACGTTCGCTTTCGCGCTTAACGATTTACTTAAGTCACTCGAGTACCCTCGGCTCCACCATTTTTAATAAATTAACCATTAAGGGTTTTAAGGCGATTCTTTCATGAGTGCCTTACCAACTGCATAATACACTTTACATAAATTATTCGTACTCCAATTAGTCCTTTAAGGTCCTTAACCAAGGTTTCAAAGTAAGGCGAGGGGTAATGGTTTGGTCGCGAAACGCCGTTACTTAAAACGGTCGTTTCTCCTAAACCGTACATCGGAATCAAACGAACTACATATCAAAACGAAGCTCGTAACATGAACTATCTAATAATGGCAAAGTTATAGATTGGTCAGTGAGTTATCTGGTCCGAGGTTCATGTACAACAGTCTAAGGAAAACGGGCATTACGACGGCTATGTTTACGAGTTTTCCAAGTTTCTCACTACACCAAAACCTCACCAAACAACCCACAATCATTAACACATCAAAACATCAACTAAATAATACTATACCAGTCCTTATTCTTCATATTCTTCACCTCAACCAACCACAATCAAGTTCTATTAACTATAACAAGATTCATTCACCAAATCACTCCAAATTCAAATCAAACTACTAATAATCAAAGATCATGCTTCTCATTTAGAAACTCAACCTTCAAACTCACTAATAATCAAAGTAAAGGCTATGGTTTGAAGTTTATACCTTCCTTGGGAGGTGTTAAGGTGCTAGGAAACCTTAGGGAGCCTCCTACAAGCTTGATCTTTCCAAAGAAATCAAGAACACAAAGTTAGGATTTGAAGTTTTTAAAAGTCCGATTGAAATAACTGTAAAAATGAGGGGTTTACCATGCTAATTTGGACGAGACTTTTGAACAAGAGTTGTAGGCCATCTCAATACCTTTCCAACAAGCTATAGAACATAACATTTGAGTGAGTATTGAAGGAGATATGGCAGTTTAAAGTTGCTGGGTTTGTTTTGGCCGAGAGCTTTTGCTCTTGGAAGCAAAAGTCAACTTCTAATTTTTGTGTTTTATGATATTTGCTTGGTTGCTTCTCCTTTTTTCCTTGGAAAATGTTTTAGCTTTTTACCATGGTAAATTTTACATGGCTCAAAATCAACCAACAAAACAAAACCCCTTGTCATGCTTATGTCATCTTGCTTGTGTCATCTATTTGCCACATGTCTTTGTCTTGTGGTTTGATGATATCATAATACCTTGGATTCTTGTACAAGCTTATCTCTTGGTTGCGTATTTGTTTTACGGTTCGCTTAACTTTCGTTCTCGATACCCGTTTGAGAGATCATATCCGGGATCTCATTATTTGAGCTTCCCTAAATCTTTCCTAATATTTTATAATCCTTTAATGATCCTCATTTATAATCCTTGAATTAAAATCCTTTCAATCATGTTACCTTATACTCAATTCTGTCGGTATCTGGTGGATTTTCGGGAAAAATCAAAGTGTTCGAATTCGAATTCTGACGACCTTTACATACATTCATTTACTTTATGGAATACTAATACGATCTTAGAATTTCCATAACAGTACTCCTATATAGCGTGGTCTGATAATTTTTCTTAATCTGCATAGTCAGCAAAAGTTACTATTCATCAAGGTTTCAAAAATTCCAAAAATTGGGGTTATTACATTGACAGTAGCCTTTGGCAACCAATCTAGATTTATTCCTGACAACTATGCCATTTTTATCCATCTTGTTTCTGAATACCCACTTGGTGTCTATTGGATTCTTTCCTTTAGGCTTGGGTACCAGCTTCCAAACATTATTCCTTTTAAATTGGTTTAGCTCCTCCTGTATAGCTAAAATCCAATCAGGATCCAACAAAGTTT
This sequence comes from Apium graveolens, assembly GCF_009905375.1. Classification (NCBI taxonomy): domain Eukaryota; kingdom Viridiplantae; phylum Streptophyta; class Magnoliopsida; order Apiales; family Apiaceae; genus Apium; species Apium graveolens. The sequence continues at coordinate 103,948,221 of NC_133651.1, read as the reverse complement.
CTTCAACCTTCTTTGGTTCTTCCTTGGAAAGAAAGCTGTTGTATAGATATTCTTCCTGAGTTGCTCTTCTTGTTTGAACTCTAGAAGAAACATCACCAATGATAAGCTCAAAGGGATGATCTTTTGTCAATTTCCTTTGTTGAGGTAGATTAGCTCTAGATTAAAAAACCTCATTGTTGTCTTGATGTGTGATTGAGTTTTGATTATTAGAAACTCCCCCTGAGTTTGTGGATCTTTGATTTGAGAAAGGGGAACTTTCTATAGGTGATCTTTCTTGACTTCCTGCTCCTTTTAATAACCCGACGGATGGTGAATTTTGAGTACCGACGGATAAGGCAGGTTGTCTCCCGACGGATAACGCAGATTGCCTTCCAACGGATGAGGCATTATGTAACTCGACAGATGTTGAGTTTTGTGCTTCATTGGTGGTAGATTTATCTGCATTATCCTTAGATACATTCTCTTGATCACTTTCATCATCACTGTCATCACTAACCATCTCCACATTGTCGAATTTGAGGCTCTCATGGTAATCTCCATCTTTCAGTCCTTCAATCTTTTTATCATCAAACACAACATGTATTGATTCCACAACAATGTTGGTTCTTAGATTGTATACTCTATATGCTTTACCAACAGCATATCCAACAAAAATTCCTTCATCTGCTTTAGCATCAAACTTCCCATTTTGATCAGTTTGATTTCTCAGAATATAGCATTTGCAGCCAAAGACATGAAGAAAGTTTAGAGTTGGCTTCTTGTTCTTGAACAATTGATAGGGAGTCATGCATCTTGCTTGATTAACCAGAGAAATATTCTGAGTGTAGCATGCAGTATTTACAGCTTCAACCTAGAAATATGTTGGCAGTTTAGATTCTTCAAGCATTGTCCTTGCAGCTTCAATAAGTGATCTGTTCTTCCTTTCCACTACTCCATTCTGTTGTGGAGTCCTTGCTGCTAAAAACTCATGCAGAATCCCATTTTCCTCACAAAATGCTCTCATGACAGAATTCTTGAACTCAGTTCCATTGTCACTCCTGATTCTTCTAACCTTGAAATCAGGATGATTATTGACTTGCCTTATGTGATTGATGATGATTTCACTAGCCTCATCTTTAGACTTTAGGAAATATGTCCAAAATAACTTTGAGAAATCATCTACAATTACTAGGAAAAATCTTTTCCTTGAGATGGACAATACATTGACTGGTCCAAACAAAACCATGTGAAGCAGTTGCAAAGGCTCTTCAATTGTTGAATCAAGTTTCTTCCTAAATGATGCTTTAATCTGCTTCCCTTTTTGGCAGGCATCAAACAGTCCATCCTTAGAAAACTCCATTAGAGGAATGCCTCTGACCAGTTCTTTCTTTACTAGCTCATTCATGGTATTGAAATTTAAATGGGATAGCTTCTTGTGCCATAGCCAACTTTCATCCTGGCTTGCTTTACTAAGAAGACAAGTCACAGATTCTGCATTAGATGAGTTGAAATCAGCTTGGTACACATTTCCTTTTCTCACACCAGTGAGAACCACTTTGTTGCTTCTTTTATTAGTCAAAACATAGGCTTCTGAGTTGAAGGTTACTGAATTGCCTTTATCACAAAGCTGGCTGATACTTAACAGATTGTGTTTGAGACCATCCACTATAGCAACCTCCTCAATGATGACATTGTCTTTTGAAATCAAGCCATATCCCACAGTAAAACCCTTGTTGTCATCTCCAAAAGTAATACTTGGGCCAGCTCTCTCCTTCAACTCTGTGAGCAGGGTAGAATCACCAATCATGTGTCTTGAACAACCACTATCCAAGTACCAAATATTCTTTCTGTTTCCCTGCACACATCAAAATCAAATCAAGTTGATTTTGGTACCTAAGTTTCCTTGGATCCTGCCTTGTTAGCTTTCTTTTTCTATTTCTTAGGCTGTATCTCATTTGGCTTAGGAATTTCAGAAACATCCTTAGTTATTTGAGTTGGGCCTTTAAAACCATTCATTGCAACATAATTATCATGCATATTATGACTAACAGGAAATGACATGCTATGTGTAAACATGTTATTCCAGTAAGGCATGCTAAATGGCATTTGTGGCATACTATATGCAGCATAATAAGGATTAGGTGCAAATGGCATATTAGCAAACTGTGCATTCATGTTCTGTGTAGACATAGCATTAACAGGCATGGGAGGCATGGCATTCATGATAGGAAATTGAGGTTGCACAGACATGGAAGTAGGCATGGCAGATTTGCAATTAACAGACAGATGATTTACACTACCACACTTGACACAGATTTTTCTAGGAGCATATTTATCAGGTGTGTAGTTATTGTGTTTGTTAATCCCTACTTTACCATTCCTATTATTTTTCCTTTTAGTCACTGTTTTTACCTCAATCTTTTCAAGTCTGTCACTTAACTGTTTGACAGTCATGTGACCAACATTAGCCTTTTTCCCTTTCTTAACTTGACTCGACTCTCCTGAAACAAAGTTTTTGGAAACAGGCCCATACTTCTCATTCAGCTTAACTAGTTTGGCTTTACTGATGGGCTTGCTCACAGCTGACGGATGATGATTTTCATCATTCGACGGATAACACTTTTTGTTATCCGACGGATGATCCTCATCATCTGTCGAGTCTACATCTGTTAGTAGTCCATCTACCAAATTAGGTTCTAGTTTCTCTTTATTCTTTTTCCAGGATTTATCACAGAAGGACTCGATTCCTTGAACTTTGGTGATTTGAGCATGGACATCTCTGTATGTTTTCCATGCTTTAATCACCTCCTGTTCACGCACGAGCTGCTTCTTCAAAATTTCTTCCTTCTTTAATGACTCAGTTAATTCCTCCTTAGCAATCTTACACTCAATTCTTAATTTCTCAAAATCAATAAACTGAGACTCAAGCACATTATTCCTCTCACTCAAAAACAAATTGTTTGCTTTGATTTTAGCATTTTATTTAGTAAGAGACTTAAGTATAACACGCAAATGATATAACTCTGTAGACATGTCATTAATGGCATCATTACACTCAGCTTTAGATAAATGTGCAAGGTTTGTAGTAATTACCTGATTGCTTGAGGAACTTGTCTCTGTCTCATCAGACTTGGCCATTAGGGCTAGATTGACATAGCTGACATCTTCATCTTCATCCAGACCATCTGCTGCCTAGTCATTTTCTTGTGTAATAAAAGCCCTTTCCTTTTGCTTGAGTAGATCAAAGTATTTTTGCTTATAATCCACAGACTCAAACTTTTTCTTACTGGAATCTGACTTCCTACACTCACTGGCAAAATGCCCTGCCAAGCCACATTTGAAACATTTGAATTTTGACTTATCCACCATGTTTCTATTTGGCTTGGCTGCTCCAAAGTTCTTCTTGAACTTGAGCTTGGCAAATCTCCTGGAAAGGAATGCTTGGTGCTCATCGATGTCCTCCATGTCATCTTGGCTCAATGAATTTTCACTTTCTACTGCAAGCCCCTTGCCCTTGTTCTCACAGACCTTTGAAGTTGATTCAACAGCTTTCAGCTTCACTTCCTTCTCCTTTTCCAACTCAGCAACTAGTGCAATTGATCCTCCTTTCTTCTTTCCTCTCTCCATCCTTTCATCTTGCTCTATTTCAAGCTCATAGGTTTTCAGGATGCCATACAGTCTCTCCAAAGTAAACTCCTTATAATCTTGTGAGTTTCTTAATGAGACTGTCATTGGTTTCCATTCCTTTGGAAGAGATCTAAGGAATTTCAGATTAGAATCTTTAGTCTGATAGACCCTTCCATGCAACTTTAGAGCATTTAGTAGTTTCTGAAACCTACTAAAGATGTCAGTGAGAGACTCAATTTCTTCATTATGGAAATGCTCATATTGCTGAATCAGGAGCTACATCTTATTTTCTCTAACTTGCTCAGTGCCATCACAGATGATCTGTATTGTATCCCAAACTTCCTTGGCAGTTTTGCAGTTAATAATGTTGTCAAACATATCTCCATCAACTCCATTAAACAGGATATTCATGGCCTTTTTATCCTTCCTGACTTGTTCAATGTCAGGATCAGACCATTCATGCCTTGGCTTGGGGACTGATGGCTCGTTTCCTATTGCAGGTCTCATTGGAACATGAGGGCCTCTTTCTATGCAGTCCACATAGGCCTCATCTTGAGAAAGCATATGAAGATGCATCTTTACCTTCCAATGATGGTAATTATCTTTATCCAGAAAAGGAATCTTGACTCCAACATCCTTCTTGTTCATCTTGCTGTATTGTTTTGATCTTTAAACTCTTTGTAAGTTAAGAGCTTGCTCTGATACCAATTGTTAGTCCCTTAACAATATGACAAGAATTACAGAAGGGGGGTTGAATAGAATTCTTGAAACTTTTTCTTGAAATAAAATGTTCTAACTCAAATATAAATATAAGTGTATTAATTAGCACAATACGGAATAAAACGTAAGTGAATCAAAACACAAGTAATTAAAAACAAGAGTCTTTAAAAACTTTCTGGTGGATTTGAATGATTCCACCAGAGATATATATTATATATTAAGAGAACTCTGTGTAATGTTCACAGTTGCTTACAAATGTTGAACTACTGAGAATACAGAGAAATACTGAGAATTCTGCTTACAAATGTTTCTGTATTGTTGTATCTCAAATCTATATTTCTATTTGCTACTTCTTGGTTTATATATTACCAAGATTACAAAGTCAAAAGACTGGATCATCATAAAAACTGTCAAGTCTAACACTTTGCTACTTTGTTCTCTATTACCCAGTTAATAGGCTTCCTCATTCCATTTGCATACACTTCGACGCATGTGACTAGTTGTCACTGTCAACGGATATTTGAATTCTTTATCCATTGAGTACATGATCATCCGTCGAGTTTATGATCATCTGTTGATGGCTTTATTGATCATCCGTCGACTGCTATATTGATTATCCGTTGATAGCTATATTGATTATCCGTTGATAGCTATTTGATCATCCGTCGATGGCTTTGTTAGTCATCCGTCGGTAGCTATTTTGGCACTTGACTTCAATTCATTTATGCAGAATTACAAGACATCATCTATGTACAATTAATCAACATATTCTGCATATCTAGTTAAAGTCAACATGACTTATATGCTACTACAAAATCTATACAAAGGTGTATACAGAAATGTGCTACAGACTCATTATTACATAAGCTACTCACTCAATGGATAATAAGTCATCATCCGTCGGGACTATAATGAGTTATCCGTCAGGACTATAATTCTTATCCGTCGAGTGCTACATTATTTCACTAAGTAAAATCTACTTAGGTGTTTTGTTTATGTAATCATCAAGTACACAACATATGCACAACAAAGAATTATCCAAACTTTTTAACCTTTTGCTCCAAATCTCAAATAAACCAACAAACAGTGGATAGTGTTGCAACACAACCTTCCACCCCTTTTTCAACATTTCTTACCATCCTCAAAACCAACAAAATAGCAAAGCAATGACATAAAAGCCAGAGCTAAACGCAAAACAGGAAACCTAAATAACTTAACTATTACCCAGCCCAATAACCTAAATTTAACTCTATAAAAGCTAAACTACACGCGCCTATCTTATGTGATATTTCTATGACTCGTCTATGACAATCCTAAGCCTATTTCAGTGACCATAACCTGTAGCTCTGATACCAACCTGTGACACCCTCCAAAACCGGGGTCTAGGTTTGGGGTTCACTAGCCACTAAACTATAATAAAATAATCACAACGGAATAATATAATAAATATGACCCCTTGCATGCACTGGATCGATCACAAGTTATAGTATGGAACATGCACTAATACAGACTAACTGTTATTATAAACCATAATTCTAATTAGTTTTACTGATTATTCAAATTTTATTACAAACCTCTAGACTTATTCAAGCGTCCCAAAACACTCTACCTGGAAAACACACCCAGCTATCTATAAGCTCTCGATTTCTGATCAAACCTGGAACTCAAACCTGCTCTGGCTTAGCTGAAAGATTAGATTGATAAACAAGTATGAGCGAAAGAAATGCTCAGCAAGCAGTATAAAATGTGCTTGAAATGATAAACCACATTTTGATAATAACTGAACAACATGATCAAATCAGTAATATTTGATCAATAATAAAAGCTTCATAAGCTATCAGCAATAAACGAAAATTTTTAGATAGGAATTTAACTCCGACGGACGTACTATCACATGCTGATCAGCCCGTGTGATAGCACAAGGTCATGATTCATAGAAACATGTCCCCAAAACATGAGTACTCAAATAAAAAGGCAATATATCTGCGTGTGGCATAAATTGTGTCATAATATTTCATATAACACATAGAAATAGCCCACCGCTGGACCGTCCGTCCCGGTCACTTACGCATTCATCCAATCCATAAAACATTTTGATCAAAGGAGCCGAATCAAAGGACATCCTTAACTGTATAAATCCCCATTTCTCGTGGTCCAGAGCTACCTCAACAATCGATGGTGAAATAACTAGAACAATTAGTTATTTGCTAATCTCAATTCAGCGTTCCACTGTATAGAGTGATTTATAGCGAAATATAAAACATTTAACTATTCTGAACTTAGAATAGTATGGAAATTGAAAGAATAAAGTTCAGAGTCAATATTACTTGACTGATAAGTGAAGATATAAATATTTGCATAATATAATTCAAAATAAATGTCACTTGAACGATAAGTGAAGTTAGGGGTACTTGCCTGGTATACTCGAAAACCTTTTACTAAAACCCTGCTTATAGCTGATGGCTATTAACTCCGTCTAACACTTGACTGCACTCCTTGCTACTTGATTCTATAAATAAAAGGACTAACTTAATTGACAGAACCAAACTCAATCAACATAATTATACGTCTTGACACCTAGCCGATCGTTTATAACTAAGCATGGCATTTTAAACTGTAAACAGATAGCATGCATATCACATAGCATGTAATCATGGTATTTGTATAACACGTAATCACATATTTCATGTAACACATAAGTCAGATCATTAAAAGATATGTCTCAATGCGTTCAGAATGAAAATTAGGTCAATATTAGCGTTTACCGATTAAATACCGACTCATACTGATACACAAATCAAATGTCCTTGCAATACAAAAGAAATTAGGACTTAAAAGTATTTTTATTGAAAGCGTAACATTTTTCTAAGTCTATACGTGTTCGTTTCGTATTAAACGGACGAACGGTTTAATTATTATGAATAAAATAAGAAATAAATGGAAATGAATCAATTAATAATAATATTAATTGACTTTTAAATACCAAAATATAATTTTTAAAAGTTTAAAAATAATTTTTAGGAATTATTTAAATTAATTATAAATAATTTATATTTATTTAACTATTTATAAATGAAATTAATTGATTAAATGATTTTAATCAATTAATTAAATTCATAAATAATTAACTAAAATGAATTATAAATAATTAAATCAAATTATATTTTTGAAAATAATAAAAGAAAATTATTTTAGGAATTTAAAATAATTAAGAAAATAATTTTTTTTAGAATTTAAAAATAGTAAGTAAATGATTTTTAAATATAAAATAAATGATTTTTGGAAATAAGAAAATGATTTTAAAATAAATTATAAAAAGGAAATACAAAAACAGGTTTTAATATCTAGTTTTGGGAAATACAAGATCAAAGTCGGGTCATGCTAACTGAAGTCGGGTCGGGTTGGGGCTTCAACCGGGTTGCCAAGAACTCCGGTTGAAGGTTGACCGGAATCTGGGTTTTCCCCAGAAACCGGCGACTTCGCCGGAGTCCGGCGAATTCCCAGCGCCACTGCAACACCCCCATTCGACTTCGATTCAACCTGTTTTCAGTCCCAAAACGTCCTATATCACTTCCTATTTACGAATCAATTATCGAACACCCCAAAACATCCCCACAGCACCGATTCCGATCGAAAACACCATAGAAACCGGCGAGAAGCTTCGGTTTTCGGCCAAACAATTAAAACACCGAATCCTTAATCAAAAATTACTTTCTTCATACCAAAATAAAGCTCAGAGTGATTACAACTATCCCCATTATTAAAATTACCCTGAACATCACGATTAAATCACAAATTCGCATCAAAAAATTCTAAAAAACTTAAAACTCGGATTAATCAATTTCGAACTAAAACAATTGAAATAAACACACAAATCGATTCTACTAATCATCCTAAAGTTATTTGCAACAACAAAACAATCAACAATCACTCAAAATCCAAAAACGATTTCAAGAACAAAAGCTTAAAATTTGACTTTTCGAATTACTATACCTCAAATCAAGATTTAATATCAAGAGAAAGCTCTCGTTGAGAGGATGATTTTGACTATCAGAACGTCTGATTTGGTTTACTAGATCGATCAAAGATCGTGATTGAAGTTGCTGCAGAAATTTTCACCCCCAAAAATTGTTCTTGATTTTATGATTTTTCTGAAAATTTTATAAAAATAATGAATAAACAAATAAATGGTTGGTATTTATAATTTTACAGAAATTATATCCCTAAATAAATTAAGGGTGTTTTTATCCCCTAATTATAATAATTAGGGCCCCAAAATAATGATTACGGGGAATAATTTTAAAAACGATAACATACAAAATTAATGTCAAAATTCCCCCAAAATTGTGAAAAATTCAAAAATTCAAAAATAAAGGGTATTTGAAATATGAATAATTTTATAAAAATAAAAACACAGATTTTTGTGGGGTTCGACGTCCCGGTGGGGTCCCGGTCCGCTGATTTTTAAAAAACAAAACGATACTGAAATTAATAAAAAAACCCGAATACGCATAAAATACATTCAAACGTGCATAAAGTGAAATAAAACGAATATCTCGATAGAGACGCGGATAAATACAAGTCCAAATTGCAGATCGATTCATATCAATACAGTTTAAACACATATTAATCAATCAAAAAATTTTCTGGCCCATACAGAACCACACATAACAGCTATACCATCTAATATTATGGCAATAATCACTTTGAATTTATAGAACACATAATATTTATTTATTTAATATATAATATTCACATAATTTTTCCCAGATATTACAATTGAGTTACTTTCTGGGGTTACAAGTTAAACAGACTGAAGAAGGGATCTTCATAAATCAATCCAAATGCACCAGGAATTAACTGAAAAGATTTGGAATGCAAGACTGCTCAACTGCATCAACTCCCATAGCCACTGCAACCAAGTTAGATTTAAATACTGGTTCTTCAGTAGATATAACTAACTACGAAGATATGATTGGCTCACTCTTATATCTGACTGCTAGTAGACCTGATATCATGTATGCTACATGTCTCTGTTGAAGGTTCCAAGCTGATCCTAGAGAACCTCATCTATTAGTTGTGAAAAGAATTTTTAAGTATCTCAAAGGCACCATGAATCTGGGATTATGGTATCCTAGACATTCAGACTTTAAGCTAATTGGATATTCATCTGCTGATTTTGCAGGATGCAAAATAGAAAGGAAAAGCACTTCTGGAAGCTGCCAACTCCTTGGTGGCAGATTGGTTTCTTGGTATAGCAAGAAACAAAAGTCTATTTTCACATCAACTGCAGAAGTAGAATACATTGTTACAGGAAGCTGTTGTCCTCAGATTCTATGGATGAAGAATCAGCTACTGGATTATGGGTTAGACTATTCTTCTATTCCTATATATTGTGATAATCAAAGTGCTATTGCAATGATAGGTTATCCAGTGCGGCATTCAATGACAAAACATATCAGCATCAAGTACCATTTCATAAGGGAACGTGTGGAAGCATGTACAGTGGAATTGGTCTTTGTTCCAACAGATCAGCAAGTAGCAGATATATTCACCAAGCCTCTCTGTGAAGCTACTTTCACAAGATTGGTGAATGAATTGGGAATAATATTAGGACAATTCTCAAACTCTGATAATTAAGACTGCTGATATTTTTGAAGCATGGTATCTTATTATGTGTCAGTACTTGTTAGATACTGTTTTTTGTGCTAAATGTTGATGCCATGATAACATGCAATTGTGCTAAATGATCTTATGTGAAAAATGCATGTTGAACTACTGATTATGCGCACATGCTCTATTATTAGTTAAACTTGCTTTGACTAATAGATTATGGCAGTAGTTGATAAATTATGATATTGGTCAACCCAATTTTGACTAATAAGTCCTAATAGTCGTAATTAAAATACTGATAATGGTCAAATCATGATTGACTGTTATACTTCATTGATTATTTTAAATATATTCGAAATAATTGGTAACGCATTATTTTTAATTAATCAGTGAGTTAGTGGAATATCTTTTAATTGCTTAAATGGGTTAGCTACTGATGTAAGTATCTAGAAGGACAAGGATTATTTTGATAATCTCTGGAATGCGCATTGGAAAGATGATACATATCTTATTTCTAGATCAAAAGCTGTTGCACATCTGAAAACAGCAGAAGAGAAGATTACAAATCCTGATATGTTGAATAATCAGAAAGCATCAACTTTAGTTGTCAGATCCTTACACACAACTCAAGAAGCAACTACTACTCAAATCAATCAAATCAAAGAATCTTTGATTGCTTCAAGGCTGGCTAATCATCAAGCAAGCTTGAGAAGCAACTACTACTCAAATCAATCAAATCAAATAATCTTTGATTGCTTCAAGGCTGACTAATCATCAAGAAATTCAGAAACAAATTGCACCAATAGTTGTCAGGCAAACTGCAATTGAAGCCAGTCAAGCTAGATTGGAAGCTAAACAAGCTCAAATGTCTGATCAACTTACAGAAGTACAGAAATTCAATGGAGTTGATTCTTTCTCTATTGCTTGGTGATGATGCCAAAAAGGGGGAGAAAATTGTTGAATCTAAATGCAAACAACTGACACTGACAAATATTGATGATGAAAATCCTGATGGAGGTAATAAGGGGGGACATAAGGATAGACAAAGGAGAAGAGGTGAAGAGCTACTTGGAGTAAGTGTTTCATCAAAAGCAATCACTAGATTTCAATCTAGACAAGGTGGAGAGAGTAAGAAGAATGAAAGAAGAGTAGAAGATTTGACTGTGACTACAAAAAAGCAACAATCTCCTTAAGTCACAACTGCTACTAATGAAGACCAAGGTATTCTGGAGATATAAGTTGGTGCTGAAGCAAGTCAATATCTTCAAACTTTGAAAGTAAAAGGAAGAAAGACAACTATGTTTTACAAGGATCCAAAGATTTAATTATTTGACTTTGAGGTGAGTAGAAGAATCTTTGCAAGAGAAAATCATAGAGTTGATCTTGAACAACCAAGGAAAATGGAGGAAGACAGCAAATGTTGATATTGTTGTTATTTCTCAAGTACTTTATGAAGATGATCCTTCTAAAAGACCAACCAGAGGTATAGTTATAAGGGAAATCAGTCAGGCAGAAGATGAAAGATCTCTCAGATCACAAGTTATTCTAACTGCTGAGAAGAAGCTTAAAGGAAAAGAGAAGATATGAGAGAAGTCAAAGATTTCAAAGCCTAAAGCCAAAGCTGTTGCAAAGAAGAAATCATTATCTAAGGAATCTAAATCTCAAATACTGATAGATCCAATATATACAGTAGTTCAAGCTTATGATACTGAAGAAATATGTGAAGAAGAAATCAGCCAAGCTCACCAAAGAAGGAAAATTTATGGAGTTGACTGAGCTCATGAACTGAAAGTAACCTCTGACATTGCTCAAGTTAAAGAAGCAGTTCAGAATGAAGAGTAAAGTCTAATATTCACTGAAGCAAGATTGAATATACATACCTAATTCCTGCATTTAGATAGTTTTGATATCATCAATTGGAACTTGTCCATATTTCCATAATGAAAAAGCTGGGGGAGATTATTAGGAGTAATTGATGCTATCAAGAAGAAACTTTCAGAAGTTCATATCAGAACTTATATATCAATGGATGATGATGATATCAACGGATAATGATATCAACAGATGATAATATCAACAGATGATGTCATCAGTATTT